>NC_041382.1:187683474-187726856 GCF_002162155.2 Triticum dicoccoides | reverse complement strand
TCATCGAGAGGTAGCATCGATCGGCTTCAGTTAGCAGCAGTAGCAAAGGAATCGCTTGATCGGGTTCAGTTAACAGCCATCGATCGATCGCTCGGGTTCAGTAACGTGTAGCCTGCGGTGCAATCGCTCGGGTTCGGTTAGAGCCCAACGCCTCGCTCGGGTTCAGTTAGAGCCAATGCCTCGCACACACGCGCGTACGTGTACGAGAGAAACGCGCATCGCTCGGCCCCCGACCTCCCACCGTAACCGGGAACTCTCTGAAATTTTCCTCGCCCTCGCTTCTACCATGGTTTTTTACGTCATGGACGGCCCAAAGAATGTCATGCAGCTGCGTCTCCGGCCCACCCAAGACGAAAAGCCCATTTTCTGTCATTATTTTTTGTCATAGAAGTAGGATCCCACCACATCTATGATGATACCGGGTTTTGTCACAATTATCATCATAGAAGTGTCATATGTATGACAGAAAAAAAATCGTTCGGCCCAAAATGTCACGGATGTGTCTTTTTTTGTAGTGACAATTGCAGACACCTTCTCGGGATTAACAGCTATGCCCTTGGCGGAGATGATATGCCCAAGGTAGAGAATCTCATCGAGCCAAAACTCGCACTTTGAAAACTTCGCATAGAACTGATGTTATCTGAGTTTGTCCAGCACCAATCTCAAGTGCTTGGCATGATCCTCTTTGTTCTTGGAAAAGACCAAAATATCATCGAGATACACCAAGACGAAGTCATTTGTGTAAGGGTTGAAGATGAAGTCATCATGCGAGAGAATGTTGGAGGAGTGTTGACAAGGCCAAAAGACATGACAGTGTATTCATAGGAACCATAGCTTGTTATGAATGTTGTCTTGGGGATATCTTGTTCACGAATGCGAATCTGATGATAACCCATACGGAGGTCAAGCTTGGAGAATACTTGAGCACCTTTGAGTTGCTCGAAAAGCTCATTGATGTTGGGAAGTGGGTACTTGTTCTTTATGGTATTCTTGTTCAATGGGCGGTAGTCGACACAAAGTCGGTCCGTGCCATCCTTCTTCTTGACAAAAAGAACACCACAACCCCATGGAGAAGAACTTGGTCGGATTAGACCCATACGCTCTTGTACATCGAGTTGTTTCTTCAGCTCCTTCAACTCTTCTGGTCCAAGCTTGTAAGGATGTTTGCAAACAGGTTCCGTGCCAGGCTCAAGATCAATGACGAATTCAACTGGTCGGTGAGGAGGCATTCCTGGAAGCTCTTCTGGAAAGACATCTTGATATTCACAAACGACTGGAATCTGAGAGATGGCATTCAACTCGCCCTTCTCATTGAGAGAAAACAGTCAAATTGTGTCATCACGAGCGGCAAAGATGATCACATCCTCAGACGAGTGTGTCAATTGAATCTTCCTGGCAGCACAATCAAGCTGAGCCTTGTGCTTAGAAAGCCAGTCCATGCCGAGAATTAGATCAATATCCGAGTTACCAAGAACAATTGGAGAGGACGGAAACTTATAGTCACCCATCTTGATAAAAACATCCGGAACCATGGAGTTAGCGTTCATGCGTTTACCCGGTGAGACAACTGCTAGCGGACTAGGCAAAACTTGGAAAGCCAACTCATGCTTACATGCAAATGGTCTTGAGATGAAACTAAGTGATGCACCAGTGTAAAAAGAACTTTTGCAGGAATACCATTAACATGAAGATTACCCATGATCACTTCTGAAGAGTCCTCCGCCTGAGCTGTGTTCATCATGTTGACCTTTGCAAACTTGGGATTATGCTTGACCACTGCATTGCTGGCAGATCTCACAGGAGGAGGAGGCGGAAGGTGCCTCTGGTTGAATCATTTGTTCGCATAGTGCCCTTTCTGCTGACACTTGTTGCACGTAACTTCTGAGAGCGGACGGTGATACGGAGCACTTGACCTTGGAGCATGAGACGAAGCTTTGTACTGATAGCCTGGGTTGGGTGGGTGGGAAGATCCATTGCCACCTTTGCTCTTCTACTGGTAAGGCTGACGGAACGGAGGAGGAGGAGGCGACCAGAACTTTTGATGCTTAGCTGCCACTTGAGTTGAAGAAGAAGAAGGAGCTACATCTCTGACTCTCTTCTTAGATGCATCGCACTTGAGCTGAGCGGCCTCTTGCTTTAGTGTCATGTTGTAGAAATCATCATATTTGGTTGGCTCAAAAAGCACAAGAGCTAGTTGAAGATCTTCTCTGAGGCCACCTCTGAATTGATAAATCATGCTCTTCTCGTCAGGGACGTCTTGTTTGGCGAAGCGAGCGAGCCTCTGGAACAGGATGTTGTACTGGTAAACAGACAAGCTGCCTTGCTTCAGATTGCGGAACTCCTCACGCTTACTCTCAGCAACACTTTGAGGAATGTGGTGAGCTTTGAAGTCTCGGTGGAAATCATCCTAGGTAATCACACGACCTCCTCTGGAATCTTTGTATTGTTGATACCACTCAGCAGCTTGGTCTTTGAGTTGGAATGAAGCAAACTTGACAAAGTCCTCAGGCCTGACGTTGCTACACTCAAAATGTTTGCAGATATCCACGAGCCAATCGTCAGCGTCTGTGGCCTCGACATAGTTACTGAAAGACTTTGGCTAGTTTGCGAGGAACTGGTTTAGGGTAGCAAACTGAGCTTGATTGTTGCCATGGCCTTGATTTCCTTGGTTGCGCTCTTGCAAGAGTTGCATAAGCATCTGCGTGTTGGTGTTGGTAGTGGCCATGACAGCATGCCATGCCTCCGGAGGTGGAGGTGGTGGCGATGGTTCTGGATTCTGACGCGTTGGAGGAGTCATCCTGAAGAGGTTGACATCCGTTAGCATCTTGAAAGACATATATTCTAGTTGAATCAATAGATCGAAATTGCAACATATAGCCTTAACATTCGAACAAGGATGAACGAATGAATTCCAAAGTAAATGATCACACTTCCATAAATTGAGAAGCCACTTAGATAAAGGTAGATGAATAAAACAACAAGGTACGAATATGAACAAATATTTGGTAAGGATTACCCAATCACAAACCAACTATCTGCAGAAAGAAATACTAGAGCTACATGAATTCCCACCTATGAAACTCCTGAAATTTTCTGGTTATGCAATCAGGTGTTGGGGATACAGGGGAAGCATAATATCTCACCCAAAGCTAGCAAATCCTACATCCAGTTGTATCCATCCTTCAACACATAACCAAGAAACCTTCAGAAATCATTTACCTCAACCTTCGAAAAGCATCTGTTATACGAGTTATGGCAGTACTGGGTGGCGTCGAGGTTATCTCACCAACAATTACATAAAAGAGATTTTTGATGTCGGCGAAACTCAGGTATTTCAGAACTGCAACGATAAAATTGTGACGACAACACCTCGGAGCTCAACTCCTCGGGACACTGCCACAACCCCTAAATGTCAGGAGGCACCAAGAACGATGTTCTCGTCACAATACCATCGGAACGATTCCAAGATACCCGCGTGATCCTAAAAAAATTAGTGAACTTTGAGAAGAGAAGAATCAAAACTCTACGTCAGGAAGCCTCACGAGAGCGACGAAGGGACTGTGGAGTAAAAAGAATCCTACTCTCCGATATATATAATCCTATAAGACTCAAAACATTTTTCTAGACTCAACAACACCATCAATTCGATCAAGCAGGGGGCTCCTAAGTCGGGGAAGGCTCTGATTACCAACTTGTAACACCCACGATGCGGCTATATCTCCCACGTGTCGGAGCACGACTTAGAGGCATAACCGCATTGTAGGCATGTCACAAGAGGGGTAATCTTTACACATCCCATGTACTGAATAAGAAAGAGATAAAGAGTTGGCTTACAATTGCCACTTCACACAATACATAAATATAGCATTACATCATCCAGAATACAATCAAGGTCCGACTACGGAACCAAAATAAAGACAACCCCAAATGCATAAGATCCCCGATCGCCCCAACTGGGCTCCACTACTGATCGTCTGGAAAGGAAACATAGTAACGTCCTGAAACCTCGTCGAACTCCCACTTGAGTTCGGTCGCATCCCCTGTACTGGCATCATCGGCACCTGCATCTGGTTTTGGAAGTAATTTGTGAGTCACGGGGACTCAGCAATCTCACACCCTCGCGATCGAGACTATTTAAGCTTATGGGTAGGAAAAGGTAGTGAGGTGGAGCTGCAGCAAGCACTAGCATATATGTGGCTAACTTACGCAAATGAGAGCGATAAGAGAAGCAAAGCACGGTCGAGAATCTATAAAGATCAAGAAGTGATCCTGAAACTACTTACGTTCAAGCATAACACGTGATCGCGTTCTCTTCCCGGACTCTGCCGAAAAGAGACCATCACGGCTGCACACGCCGTTGATTCATTTTATTTAAGTTAAGTGTCAGGTTTTCTACAATCGGATATTAACAAATTCCCATCTGCCCATAACCGCGGGCATGGCTTTCGAAAGTTCAAATCCCTGCATGGGTGTCCTGACTTAGCCCATCACAAGCTCTCACGGTCAACGAAGGATATTCCTTCTCCCAGGAAAACCCGATCAGACTCGGAATCCCGGTTACAAGACGTTTCGACAATGGTAAAACAAGACCAGCAAAGCCACCCGAATGTGCCGACAAATCCCGATAGGAGCTGCACATATCTCGTTCTCAGGGCACACCGAATTGTCCAAGATTCTGGTAGGCCAACCCAGAGTTGCCCCTGGTGGCCACCGACTGCTGACAGGTTGGACCAACACTCAGAGGAGCACTGGCCCAGGGGTTTAAAATAAAGATGACCCTTGAGTCCGCGGAACCCAAGGGAAAAGGCTTAGGTGGCAAATGATAAAACCAAGGTTGGGCCTTGCTGGAGGAGTTTTATTGAAGGCAAACTGTCAAGGGGTTCCCATTATAACCCAACCGCGTAAGGAACACAAAATCAAGGAACATAACACCGGTATGACAGAAACTAGGGCGGCAAGAGTGGAACAAAACACCAGGCATAAGGCCGAGCCTTCCACCCTTTACCAAGTATATAGGTGCATTAAAGTAAACAAGATATAATAATGATATCCCAACAATAACCATGTTCCAACAAGGAACAAACTCCATCTTCACCTGCAACTAGCAACGCTATAAGAGGGGCTGAGCAAAGCGGTAACATAGCCAAACAATGGTTTGCTAGGACAAGATGGGTTGGAGGCTTGACATGGCAATATGGGAGGCATGATATAGCAAGTGTTAGGTAGCGCGGCATAGCAATAGAGCGAGCAACTAGCAAGCAAAGATAGAAGTGATTTCGAGGGTATGGTCATCTTGCCTGCAAAGTTCTCCGAGTTGACGTAAGCTTGATCCTCATAAGCGTACTCGACGGGTTCCTCGATCACGTACTCGTCTCCTGGCTCTACCCAAAGCAAGAACACAAGCAAAGGAAACCACAATCAACCACGGTGCAATGCGCAAGCAACATGATGCAAAACATGGTATGATATGCGGGATGTGATATGCAATGCATATGCGTGCTTCGGAAGGGAAATATTGAATCAGGCCTCAACCTAGCAAACCAAGTGCACCGCTGGAAAGATGAGTTGATTTCGGTCGAAATCGATATAAAGATCACCGGAATCGGATGCACGGTTTGCAAATGACAAGCAAAACAAGAATGGCACAATTCTGCGATTAACAGCACGATGCCATCTAGAATGCAACAAGAAACTAAGCTACTGCACTCCAACATAGCAACAAAACACATGGAAGTGATCTACTCAAGATTCTTGACAAAAGATGAACACTGAGCTACGGCTAAATCACACAATAGTAGGTTCAAACAAGCATGGCAAAAGTGCAAAAGATAACAGCATCACAGACTTAGTGAAAATACTAATATGTCAGGAATTCACATCAGGAAGCAATGTTTAGAGCAAGATAACAACATGCTACAGGATCATAACATAGCAATACAAGGCATGGCATGAATCTACTCAAAGCATATAACAAAAGTCCCTTACTGATCATAAGCCAAAAAGGATCAGAAGATATGATGGCACCCATGTAAACATAGCAAGTTTCGTTAACAGATTCAGACTTAGCAGAAAACTGGACATGGCATAAACAGAATTATGAAGGCATGTTTGCGAGCTCGATGCACTCAACACAAGGCATTGCATGACAAACTAAGCATACTACCAGCAAGAAGACATGATCAAGAAGCTAACCATGGCAAAAACAATCTCATAGCATGCATAGATCAACTACAACAACCTTGGCAAAATTGATTAACATGTAAATAATTGTAGCGACCAGACCTTAAACGGTCCAATCTCTGTGCTCAGGTGTCATCCCTGGATTAGTAATGCTGACACCACACAGTACTTGAAGGATTTATAACAGAGTAGCAATCACACACTTATTACATCGAGTGTCTCAAAAGAGAACTTATTACAATAAATATGGCGTAAGGCCATCTAATAACGATAACAGCGGAAGGCTTGGAAGATAAGTGAATCCATCAACTCCAACGGCATCACCGAGTATAGAACCACGACCTAAAAACTCCTTAATCGTCATCTGAAAAGTCCGCAATATTAACGTTGCAACCCAAAACGGGTCAGCACATGGAGTATGCTGGCAAGGTAACACATAGAGAGTAATGGAATGAAACAACTATACTATATGCATATCTGGCTGGTGGAAAGCTCTATGGTTACAGTTTTGCGTAAAGCCAATTTTTCCCTACTTCAAAGGAATAAATTTATTTAACTATCATGGTGGTTGTTAAACATTGAGAATGGTTGACAGCATTCTCAATCCCAATTAAGCATCATCATTAAACAAAACCCAACAAAATTAATTTAGAGTAACATGTTGAGATTCACATGATAATCCAAGTACTAGATACTCAAGATTGTCCATAACCGGGGACACGGCTAACCATGATTAGTTTATTACACTCTGCAGAGGTTTGCGCACTTTTCCCCACAAGACTCGATCGCCTCCGTTTGGTTTCTCGCACTACATGGTGTTTGAGAAGACGGATGACCGAGACATAGTCTTTCATAAGCGCTAGCACCTTACGATCGGGTAGACCGTACCACCTACATCCCCTACATTTGCTAGTCTACCACTGTAAGAGTTCGCACGACTTAGTCAACTATGCTAGAGCCCATAATAGCTTGTGGCTGCACACGGAAGTTTCTAGTATGAATAGTCTCATGATCCCTTTGAGCCTGGGTGGCGGTCCAAAAGAAAACAGGCAAGTCCTGGAATACCCAGGTGCCTCAATCCACCCAGATGTGTGTTTATGTTGCCACCTTAGAAAAACCATTAATTAACAGTACTCACATCTGTCATGGATATCACTCACCCAATCCACGTCTACTAGCATAGCATGGCAATAAGCAAACGTAGAAGTAACTCCCAAAGGTTTGATAATATACAGGTAATAGGTACTACCTCAACTACTTCCCATCCCACAATTTAATTAGATCCTAATCATGCAATGTGTGAGGATTGATCTAATGCAATAAAACTGGGTAGTAGGAAGGGTATGATCAAAGTGTTACTTGCCTTGCTGATGATCCGGGAAACCTAGAGATTCGAAGTAACAGGCGGCGCACTCCGGGTATTCTATCACAGACAACAAACAAGCATACAATAAGTACTTATCTAATGCACAGTTAAAAGTCAAATAAGAGATCTAACCAGAAGGTTCAACTTAAGAACTCCGGTTGGCAAAAAGATCCAAATCGAACGAAGCAACGAAAGTCAAACGGCGAAAGAAAACAACTTCGTTCTACTAATCTGGATCTAAGGCAAATTTTATAGTAGCAAAAACTTGTTTAAATTGGTTAAACGGATAGAGGGTTTCGAGACGAAACTCTAGGCGCTTGAATCGCCTGATTCCATTAAACGAGCGAAAAGTTATACTAAAACGAAAATCGGATCAGGAATCGCGATAAGAAAAATCGCGGATTTAATCCGAGAAAAAGAAAAACGACGAACATTCGTTAGAACGAATGAACGAACGCTCGCTATTTAAATAAATCGGAAAAACCGATCTAATTTAAAAAAACGAAACTAAAAAAACCGACGGAAAAACAGGACGGTTTTTTCGAAAAAAATAAAAAAAATGGCGCAGAAATCGAGGCGCGGTGAACCTCGGGCGGCGTGTCGGTGGCGGGGGCGCGGCGGCGGCGGCGGGGCGGCAGGCGCTGGCGGCGGCGGGGCGGCGCTGGGGGCGGCTCGGCTAGGGTTTGGCTCGTTAGGTCGGTTCATTTTTTTAAAATAATTACGCGCAGAAGAAAAATAAAAAGAAATACTAAACGGACTCCAAAAATCCTAAATAAATTTTCCCGGGCTTCTAAAATCAGGCTGCACAAGGTGAACATTTATTTGGGGCCTAAATGCAATTTTGAAAAACGCGCATTTTTCCTAAATTCAAATAAAATAACGAAAAACTCCGAAATAAAATCGTATTTGATTTTATTATTAAATGCTCAATATTTCTTTATTTTGGGAAAGTCATTTTATTGCCTCTCTCATATTTTTGTAATAGAAATAATTGATGATAAAATAAATAAAATCAAATTATCCTATTCTCAAAATTTGAGAAAACTCAAATATGAAAATAACGACCTAAAAGCACCTTAATCATCGTCTGAAAAGTCCGCAACATTAACGTTGCAGCCCGAAACGGGTCAGCACATGGAATATGCTGGCAAAGTAACACATAGAGAGTAATGGAATGAAATAGACTAATCTATATGCATATTTGGCTGGTGGAAAGCTCTATGGTTACAGTTTTGCGTAAAGCCAATTTTTCCCTACTGCAAAGGAATAAATTTTATTTAACTATCATGGTAGTTGTTAAATATTGAGAATGGTTGACAGCATTCTCAATCCCAATTAAGCATCATCATTAAACAAAACCCAACAAAATTAATTTTAGAGTAACATATTGAGATTCACATGATAATCCAGGTACTAGACACTCAAGATGTCCATAAACGGGGACACGGCTAATCATGATTAGTTTATACACTCTGCAGAGGTTTGCGCATTTTTCCCCACAAGACTCGATCGCCTTCGTTTGGTTTCTCGCACTACATGGTGTTTGAGAAACGGATGACCGAGACATAGTCTTTCAGAAGCGCTAGCACCTTACGATCGGGTAGAGTGTTACACCTACTTTCCCCTACATATGCTAGTCTACCACTGTAAGAGTTCGCACAACTTAATCAACTATGCTAGAGCCCATAATAGCTTGTGGCTGCACACAGAAGTTTCTAGCATGAATAATCTCATGATCCCTTTGAGCCTGGGTGGCGGTCCATAAAGAAAAACAGGCAATCGCTGGAATACCCAGGTGCCTCAATCCACCCAGATGTGTATTTAAGTTGCCACCTTAAATAAACCATTAATTAACAATCTCACATCTGTCATGGATACACTCACCCAATCCACGTCTACTAGCATAGCATGGCATAATAAGCAAACATAGAAGTAACTCCCAAAGGTTTGATAATAACAGGTAATAGGTACTACCTCAACTACTTCCCAAACCCACAATTTAATTAGATCCTAATCATGCAATGTGTGAGGATTGATCTAATGCAATAAAACTGGGTAGTGGAAAAACATGATCAAAGTGTTACTTGCCTTGCTGATCATCCGGGAAACCTAGCGATTCGAAGTAGCAAGCGGCGCACTCCGGGTACTCTATCGCAAACAAACAAGCATACAATAAGTACTCAACTAATGCACAGGTAAAACTCAAATAAGAGATCTAACTAGAAAGTTCAACTTAAGAACTCTGGTTGGCAAAAAGAATCAAATCGAACGAAGCAACGAAAGACAAACGGCAAAAAGAAACAGGCTTCGTTTACTATTCTGGATCTAGGGAAATTTTTATAGTGGCAAAAACTTGTTTGAGTTGGTTAAACGGAAAGAGGGTTTCGAGATGAAACTCCAGGCACTTGAATCGCCTGATTCCGATAAACGAGCGAAAATTTAGACTAAAACGAAAATCGGATCAGGAATCGCGATCAGAAAAATCGCGGATTTAATCCGAGAAAAGAAAAACGACGAACGTTCATTAAAATGAACGAACAGACGAACGCTCGCTAATTAAATAAACCGGAAAAACCAATCTATTTAAAAAACGAAACTAAAAAACCAAACAAAACCGACGGAAAACTGATCGGTTTTCAAAAAAAACGGCGGCGGAAAAAAAACTACCTCCGGCGAGGCGGATCCGGCGTCCGGCGAGGCGGCGCGGCGGCGCGGCGCGACGCGGGCGGCGGGGCGATGGCGAGGCGGCGGTGGCGGCGCCTAGGGTTAGGGTTTCGGGGGCGGGGCGCGGCTTGGGCTGGCCTCGGGGCGCCATTTGAAGGCCGGCCGGGACGAGTGTCCTAGTCGGACACGGCCCGGTTAGGTCGGTTCGTTTTTTTTTAATAATTACGCTCGGAAAAAAACAAAAGAAATACTAAACGGACTCCAAAAATCCCGAAATAAATTTCCCCGGCTTCTAAAATCAAGCCGCACAGGATGAACATTTATTTGGGTCCTAAATGCAATTTTGAAAAATGCGCATTTTCCCTAATTCAAATAAATAGCCAATAAAACTAAAAAAATTCTTATTTGATTTTTTAAAAATCCTCAATATTTCTTTATTTTCGAAAAGTCATTTTATTCCCTCTCTCATATTTTTGTAATAGAAATAATTGAAGATAAAATAAATTAAATCAAATGATCCTATTTTCAAAATTTGAGAAAACTCAAATATGAAAATAACAAAATCCCCAACTCTCTCCAAGGGTCCTTGAGTTTCGTAGAATTTCTAGGATCAACCAGAATGCAACAAAATATGATATGCAAATGATGATCTAGTGTATAACATTCCAAATTGAAAATTTGGGATGTTACAACAATCTGCCAGGAACATTTTATAGCAAAAGTAGAGCAATATTGAGTCATGCTAGGGCACTCCATAAATGCAAATAGAGACATGGATGGATAGATCACAACCATATGTCCAAATCATCCTTACTGAACATACTCAAAAGAAGCATGGATCTCTCTGTAGCAACATGAATACATGGCATAAAAATAACAGCAGACAAAGACTTAGTGAAATTCTAAGTCCTTGAAATCAGCAACATCGCGAGAGCTACTTTGCATGCTTGTGCTAGTCACCACAATGATCAAAAAAATACATGGCATACACCCCTGTAAACATGGCATGGCATAGCCCAAAACACCTGTAGAGCTCATGCTCATATGCAGCACACAATAAACATGGCAAAAATGACAAATGCTCATAAACTGATAAGAATCAGGAACTAACATTTTATAGCACTCTTGCAACAGACATTTGCGCATCAAGATGGACTCAAACAAGCATGGTGCAATGGTGTTGGAAATATGCCCTAGAGGCAATAATAAAATGGTTATTATTATATTTCCTTGTTCATGATAATTGCTTATTGTTCATGCTATAATTGTGTTATTCGGAAGTCGTAATACATGTGTGAATACATAGACCACAACACGTCCGTAGTGAGACTCTAGTTGACTAGCTCGTTGATCAAAAGATAGTCATGGTTTCCTGACTATGGACATTAGATGTCATTGATAACGGGATCACATCATTAGGAGAATGATATGATGGACAAGACCCAATCCTAAGCATAGCACAAGATCGTGTAGTTCGTTTGCTAAAGTTTTTCCGAATGTCAAGTATCATTTCCTTAGACCATGAGATTGTGCAACTCCCGGATACCGTAGGAGTGCTTTGGGTGTGCCAAACGTCACAACGCAACTGGGTGACTATAAAGGTGCACTACGGGTATCTCCGAAAGTGTTTGTTGGGTTGGCACGAATCGAGACTAGGATTTGTCACTCTGTATGACGGAGAGGTATCTCTAGGCCCACTCGGTAATGCATCATCATAATGAGCTCAATGTGACCAAGTGGTTGATCATGGGATCATGCATTATGGTACGAGTAAATTGACTTGCCAGTAACGAGATTGAACGAGGTATTGGGATACCGACGATCGAGTCTCGGGCGAGTAACATACCGATTGACAAAGGGAATTGTATACGGGATTGATTGAATCCTCGACATCGTGGTTCATCCGATGAGATCATCGAGGAGCATGTGGGAGCCAACATGGGTATCTAGATCCCGCTATTGGTTATTGACCGGAGAGTCATCTCGGTCATCTCTGCGTGTCTCCCGAACCCTAGGGTCTACACACTTAAGGTTCGGTGACGCTAGGGTTGTTGAGATATTAGTATGCGGTAACCCGAAAGTTGTTCGGAGTCTCGGATGAGATCCCGGACTTCACGAGGAGTTCCGGAATGGTCCGGAGGTGAAGAATTGTATATAGGAAGTCCAGTTTCGGCCACCGGGAAAGTTTCGGGGGTCACCGATATTGTACCGGGACCACCGGAAGGGTCTCGGGGGTCCACCGGGTGGGGCCACCTATCCCGGAGGGCCCCATGGGCTGAAGTCGGAGGGGAACCAGGCCCTGATGGGCTGGTGTGCCCCCCTTGGGCCTCCCCTACGCCTAGGGTTGGAAACCCTAGGGGTGGGGGCGCCCCACTTGGCTTGGGGGGCAAGCCACCCCCCTTGCCCCCCCCCCCATCTAGATGGGATCTAGAGGGGCCGGCCCCCCTGGACCCCTATATAAAGAGGGGGGAGGGAGGGCTGCTCACCTAAGCCCCTGGCGCCTCCCTCTTCCCCCTGTAACACCTCTCCCTCTCATTAGAGCTTGGCGAAGCCCTGACGAGATCCCGCTGCTTCCACCACCACGTCGTCGTGCTGCTAGATCTCCATCAACCTCTCCTTCCCCCTTGCTAGATCAAGAAGGAGGAGACGTCTTCCCCAACCGTACGTGTGTTGAACGCGGAGGTGCCGTCCGTTCGGCGCTCGGTCATTGGTGATTTGGATCATGACGAGTACGACTCCATCAACCCCGTTCTCTTGAATGCTTCCGCTCGCGATCTACAACGGTATGTAGATGCACTCCTTTCCTCTCCTTGCTAGAAGTATCCATAGATTGATCTTGGTGATGCGTAGAAAATTTTAAATTCTGCTACGTTGCCCAACAGTGGCATCATGAGCTAGGTCTATGCGTAGTTTCTATGCACGAGTAGAACACAAAGCAGTTGTGGGCATCGGTATTGTCAATTTACTTGCCGTTACTAGTCTTATCTTGATTCGGCGGCATCGTGGGATGAAGCGGCCCGGACCGACCTTACACGTACGCTTACGTGAGACAGGTTCCACCGACTGACATGCACTAGTTGCATAAGGTGGCTAGCGGGTGTCTGTCTCTCCCACTTTAGTCGGATCGGATTCGGTGAAAAGGGTCCTTATGAAGGGTAAATAGAAATTGGCATATCACGTTGTAGTTTTGGCGTAGGTAAGAAACGTTCTTGCTAAGAAACCTATAGCAGCCACGTAAAAATTTGCAACAACAATTAGAGGACGTCTAACTTGTTTTTGCAGCATGTGCTGTGTGATGTGATATGGCCAAAAGGATGTGATGAATGATATATGTGATGTATGAGATTGATCATGTTCTTGTAATAGGAATCACGACTTGCATGTCGATGAGTATGACAACCGGCAGGAGCCATAGGAGTTGTCTTAATTTATTTATGACCTGCGTGTCAACATATAACGCCATGTAATTACTTTACTTTATTGCTAAACCGTTAGCCATAGTAGTAGAAGTAATAGATGACGAGACATATTCATGAAGACACGATGATGGAGATCATGATGATGGAGATCATGGTGTCATGCCGGTGACGACGATGATCATTGCGCCCCGAAGATGGAGATCATAAGGAGCAAAATGATATTGGCCATATCATGTCACTATTTGATTGCATGTGATGTTTATCATGTTTTACATCTTATTTGCTTAGAACGACGGTAGCTTAAATAAGATGATCCCTCGCAATAATTTCAAGAAAGTGTTCCCCCTAACTGTGCACCGTTGCGAAGGTTCGTTGTTTCGAAGCACCACGCGATGATCGGGTGTGATAGATTCTAATGTTCGAATACAACGGGTGTATGCCAGATTTACACACGCAATACAGTTAGGTTGACTTGACGAGCCTAGCATGTACAGACATGGCCTCGGAACACGGAAGACCGAAAGGTCGAGCATGAGTCGTATAGAAGATACGATCAACATGAAGATGTTCACCGATGTTGACTAGTCCGTCTCACATGATGATCGGACACGACCTAGTTGACTCGGATCATGTTTCACTTAGATGACTAGAGGGATGTCTATCTGAGTGGGAGTTAACTAAATAATTTGATTAGATGAACTTAATTATCATGAACTTAGTCTAAAATCTTTACAATATGTCTTGTAGATCAAATGGCCCACGCTAATGTTGCCCTCAACTTCAACGCGTTCCTAGAGAAAACCAAGATGAAAGATGATGGCAGCAACTATACGGACTGGGTCCGGAACCTGAGGATCATCCTCATAGCTGCCAAGAAAGATTATGTCCTAGAAGCACCGCTAGGTGATGCACCCATCCCAGAGAACCAAGACGTAATGAACGCTTGGCAGCAGCGTGCTGATGATTACTCCCTCGTTCAGTGCGGCATGCTTTACAGCTTAGAACCGGGGCTCCAAAAGCGTTTTGAGCAACACGGAGCATATGAGATGTTCGAAGAGCTGAAAATGGTTTTCCAAGCTCATGCCTGGGTCGAGAGATATGAAGTCTCTGACAAGTTCTTCAGTTGTAAGATGGAGGAAAACAGTTCTGTCAGTGAGCACATACTCAAAATGTCTGGGTTGCACAACCGCTTGACTCAGCTGGGAGTTAATCTCCCGGATGGCGCGGTCATTGACAGAATCCTTCAGTCACTTCCACTGAGCTACAAGAGCTTTGTGATGAACTTCAATATGTAGGGGATGGAAAAGACCATTCCTGAGGTATATTCAATGCTGAAATCAGCGGAGGTGGAGATCAAAAAGGAACATCAAGTGTTGATGGTGAATAAAACCACTAAGTTTAAGAAAGGCAAGGGTAAGAAGAACTTCAAGAAGGACGTCAAGGGGGTTGCCGCGCCCGGTAAGCAAGCTGCCGGGAAGAAGCCAAAGAATGGACCCAAGCCCGAGACTGAGTGTTTTTATTGCAAGGGAAGTGGTCACTGGAAGCGGAACTGCCCTAAATACTTAGCTGACAAGAAGGTCGGCAACACTAAAGGTATATGTGATATACATGTAATTGATGTGTACCTTACCAGTACTCGTAGTAGCTCCTGGGTATTTGATACCGGTCCGGTTGCTCACATTTGTAACTCAAAGCAGGAGCTGTGGAATAAGCGGAGACTAGCGAAGGACGAGGTGACGATGCGCGTCGGGAATGGTTCCAAGGTCGATGTGATCATCGTCGGCACGCTACCTCTACATTTACCTACGGGATTAGTTTTAAACCTCAATAATTGTTATTTAGTGCCTGCTTTGAGCATGAACATTGTATCAGGATCTCGTTTAATTCGAGATGGCTACTCATTTAAATCCGAGAATAATGGTTGTTCTATTTATATGAGAGATATGTTTTATGGTCATGCCCCGCTGGTGAATGGTCTATTCTTAATGAATCTCGAGCGTAATGTTACACATATTCATATTGTGAATACCAAAATATGTAAGGTTGATAATGATAGTCCCACATACTTGTGGCACTGCCGCCTTGGTCACATAGGTGTCAAACGCATGAAGAAGCTCCATGCATATGGACTTTTGGAGTCTCTTAATTACGAATCATTTGACACGTGTGAACCATGCCTCATGGGTAAAATGACCAAGACTCTGTTCTCAGGAACAATGGAGCGAGCAACCAACTTATTGGAAATCATACATACTGATGTGTGCGGTCCAATGAGTGTTGAGGCTCACGGTGGCTATCGTTGTGTTCTCACCCTCACTGATGACTTGAGTAGATATGGGTATGTCTACTTAATGAAACACAAGTCTGAGACCTTTGAAAAGTTCAAGGAATTTCAGAGTGAGGTTGAGAATCAACATGACAGGAAAATCAAGTTCCTGCGATCAGATCGTGGGAGAGAATACTTGAGTCACGAATTTGGCACGCACTTAAGGAAATGTGGAATAGTTTCACAACTCACGCCGCCTGGAACATCTCAGCGTAATGGTGTGTCCGAACGTCGTAATCACACTCTATTGGATATGGTGCGATCTATGATGTCTCTTACCGATCTACCGCTGTCATTTTGGGGCTATGCTTTAGAGACTGCCGCATTCACTTTAAATAGGGCTCCGTCGAAATCCGTTGAGACGACACCATATGAATTATGGTTTGGGAAGAAACCTAAGCTGTCGTTTCTAAAAGTTTGGGGATGCGATGCTTATGTGAAGAAACTTCAACCAGAAAAGCTCGAACCCAAATCGGAAAAATGCGTCTTCATAGGATACCCTAAAGAAACTATTGGGTATACCTTCTACCTCAGATCTGAAGGCAAGATCTTTGTTGCCAAGAATGGATCCTTTCTAGAGAAAGAGTTTCTCTCGAAAGAAGTAAGTGGGAGGAAAGTAGAACTTGATGAAGTATTACCTCTTGAACCGGAAAGTGGCGCAACTCAGGAAAATGTTCCTGAGGTGCCTGCACCGACTAGAGAGGAAGTTAATGATGATGATCATGAAACTACAGATCAAGTTGCTACTGAACTTCATAGGTCCACAAGGACACGTTCCGCACCAGAGTGGTATGGCAACCCTATCTTGGAAATCATGTTGTTAGACAACGGTGAACCTTCGAACTATGAGGAAGCGATGGCGGGCCCAGATTCCAACAAATGGCTTGAAGCCATGAAATCCGAGATAGGATCCATGTATGAAAATGAAGTATGGACTTTGACTGACTAGCCCGGTGATCGGCGAGCCATATAAAATAAATGGATCTTTAAGAAGAAGACAGACGCAGATGGTAATGTGACCATCTACAAGGCTCGACTCGTCGCTAAGGGTTATCGACAAGTTCAAGGGGTTGACTACGATGAGACTTTCTCACCCGTAACGAAGCTAAAGTCCGTCTGAATAATGTTAGCAATTGCCGCATTCTATGATTATGAGATATGGCAAATGGACGTCAAAACGGCATTCCTTAACGGCTTTCTTAAGGAAGAATTTTATATGATGCAGCTGGAAGGTTTTGTCGATCCTAAGAATGCTAACAAGGTGTGCAAGCTCCAATGCTCAATCTATGGGCTGGTGCAAGCATCTCAGAGTTGGAACATTCGATTTAATGAGATGATCAAAGCATTTGGGTTTACATAGACTTATGGAGAAGCCTGTGTTTACAAGAAAGTGAGTGGGAGCTCCGTAGCATTTCTCATATTATATGTGGATGGCATACTGTTGATGGGAAATGATATAGAATTCTTGGAAAGCATAAAGGCCTACTTGAACAAGTGTTTTTCAATGAAGGACCTTGGAGAAGCTTCTTATATATTAGGCATCAAAATCTATAGAGATAGATCGAGACGCCTCATTGGTCTTTCACAAAATACGTACCTTGATAAGATATTGAAGAAGTTCAATATGGATCAGTCCAAGAAGGGGTTCTTGCCTGTATTGCAAGGTGTGCGGTTGAGCACGGCTCAATGCCCGACCACGGCAGAAGATAGAGAAAAGATGAGTGTCGTCCCCTATGCCTCGGCCATAGGGTCTATTATGTATGCCATGTTGTGTACCAGACCTGATGTAAACCTTGCCGTAAGTTTGGTAGGAAGGTACCAAAGTAATCCCGACATGGAACACTAGACAGCGGTCAAGAATATCATGAAGTACCTGAAGAGGACTAAGGATATGTTTCTCATTTATGGAGGTGACGAAGAGCTCGTCGTAAAGGGTTACGTCGATGCTAGCTTCGACACAGATCTGGATGACTCTAAGTCACAAACCGGATACGTGTATATTTTGAATGGTGGGGCAGTAAGTTGGTGCAGTTGCAAGCAAAGCATTGTGGTGGGATCTACATGTGAAGCGGAGTACATGGCAGCCTCGGAGGCAGCACAAGAAGCAATCTGGGTGAAGGAGTTCATTACCGACCTAGGAGTCATTCCCAATGCATCGGGCCCGATGACTCTCTTCTGTGACAACACTGGAGCTATTGCCCTTGCCAAGGAGCCCAGGTTTCACAGGAAGACTAGGCATATCAAGCGTCGCTTCAACTCCATTCGTGAAAGTGTTCAAAATGGAGACATAGATATTTGTAAAGTACATACGGACCTAAATGTAGCAGATCCGTTGACTAAACCTCTCCCTAGAGCAAAACATTATCAACACCAGAACTCTATGGGTATTCGATTCATCACAATGTAACTAGATTATTGACTCTAGTGCAAGTGGGAGACTGTTGGAAATATGCCCTAGAGGTAATAATAAAATGGTTATTATTATACTTCCTTGTTCATGATAATTGTCTATTGTTCATGCTATAATTGTGTTCTCAGGAAATCGTAATACATGTGTGAATACATAGACCACAACACGTCCCTAGTGAGCCTCTAGTTGACTAGCTCGTTGATCAAAAGATAGTCATGGTTTCCTAACTATGGACATTAGATGTCATTGATAACGGGATCACATCATTAGGAGAATGATGTGATGGACAAGACCCAATCCTAAGCATAGCACAAGATCGTGTAGTTCATTTGCTAGAGTTTTTCCGAATGTCAAGTATCATTTCCTTAGACCATGAGATTGTGCAACTTCCGGACACCGTAGGAGTGCTTTGGGTGTGCCAAACGTCACAACGTAACTGGGTGACTATAAAGGTGCACTATGGGCATCTCCGAAAGTGTCTCTTGGGTTGGCACGAATCGAGACTGGGATTTGTCACTCCGTATGACGGAGAGGTATCTCTGGGCCCACTCAGTAATGCATCATCATAATGATCTCAATGTGACCAAGTGGTTGATCACGGGATCATGCATAATAGTATGAGTAAATTGACTTGCCGGTAACGAGATTGAACGAGGTATTGGGATACCGACGATCGAGTCTCGGGCGAGTAACGTACCGATTGACAAAGGGAATTGTATACAGGATTGATTGAATCCTCGACATCGTGGTTCATCCGATGAGATCATCGAGGAGCATGTGGTATCCAACATGGGTATCTAGATCCCGCTGTTGGTTATTAACCGGAGAGTCGTCTTGGTCATGTCTGCATGTCTCGCGAACCCGTAGGGTCTACACACTTAAGGTTCGGTGACGCTAGGGTTGTTGAGATATTAGTATGCGGTAACCCGAAAGTTGTTCGGAGTCCCGGATGAGATCCCGGATGTCACGAGGAGTTCCGTAATGGTCCGGAGGTGAAGAATTATATATAGGAAGTCCAGTTTCGGCCACCGGGAAAGTTTCGGGGGTCACCGGTATTGTACCGGGACCACCGGAAGGGTCCCGGGGGTCCATCGGGTGGGGCCACCTATCCCGGAGGGCCCCATGGGCTGAAGTGGGAGGGGAACCAGCCCCTGATGGGCTGGTGTGCCCCCCTTGGGCCTCCCCTGCACCTATGGTTGGAAACCCTAGGGGTGGGGGGCGCCCCACTTGGCTTGGGGGGCAAGCCACCCCCTTGCCCCCCCCCCCATCTAGATGGGATCTAGAGGGGCCGGCGCCCCCCTGGACCCCTATATAAAGAGGGGGGAGGGAGGGCTGCTCACCTAAGCCCCTGGCGCCTCCCTCTTCCCCCCGTAACACCTCTCCCTCTCGTTAGAGCTTGGCGAAGCCCTGCCGAGATCCCGCTGCTTCCACCATCATGCCGTCGTGCTGCTGGATCTCCATCAACCTATCCTTCCCCCTTGCTGGATCAAGAAGGAGGAGACGTCTTCCCCAACCGTACGTGTGTTGAACGCGGAGGTGCCGTCCGTTCGACGCTCGGTCATCGGTGATTTGGATCACGACGAGTACGACTCCATCAACCCCGTTCTCTTGAATGCTTCCGCTCGCGATCTACAAGGGTATGTAGATGCACTCCTTTCCTCTCATTGCTAGAAGACTCCATAGATTGATCTTGGTGATGCGTAGAAAATTTTAAATTCTGCTACGTTCCCCAACAAATGGATCAGAATTAAGAGGGCATCATGATGAAAATTTTGATATGTGCATGCTCAAAACGGAGCTACGGATGCGGAGTTATGGCATGATGAAAAGTGCATGAAAATGTTGCAGACTTACGAAAAATATGAGGTCAACCCTAGGTTTTCTGGATCTGGATCTGAGCGCGCGGAAGTCGAGGCAGCCGGAGCTCTCGCCGGAGTTGCGGAAGGCGGTGGTCGGTTCCTTGCCGGGGAAGGAGTTCGCCGGCCGGAGCTAGGGCACGCGGCAGAGCCCGGAGATGCGTGGGGCGGCGCCGGCGAGGTGCGCTGACCGGCGAGCGGCGGAGCCGGCGAGGAGGCGGTGGCCGTTGGCTGGCGAGGCGGCGGAGGAAGGCGAGGACGAACGACGGCGGGGTGCGTGAGATTGGGCGGTGGGCGGCTCGTGCCTCGGGGAGGCGGCGGCGATAGGCGCGGGCGGCGGCGGGCGGACGCGTCCGGCCGGGGGCGGACATGTCCGGCGGCGCGGAGGATTGGAACTAGGGTTTTTTTGCACGAAAATTCGGAGGAGTGCACATATTTATAGGTAGAGGGAGTTAGGAGAGTCCAAATGAGGTGCGGTTTTCGGCCACGTGATCGTGATCGAACGACCGAGAGGATGGAGGGGGTTTTTATGGGTTTTGGGCCACTTTGGAGGGGTGCTGGGCTGCAACACACACGAGGCCTTTACGGTTCCTTGATTAACCGTTGGAGTATCAAACGGACTCCAAATGGCACGAAACTTGACAGGCGGTCTACCGGTGGTGTACCAAGGCCGCTTAGCAAATCTCGGTCCATTCCAAGAATGTTTAACATCCGCACATGAAAAGAGGCAAAATGGGGCGCCGGAGGACATAGGAGTGTTGGATCGCAAAACGGACAACGGGGAAAAAGCTCGGATGCATGAGATGAACACGTATGCAAATGCGATGCACATGATGACATGAACAAAATGCAAAAGGAAGACAAAACCCAACCACGAGGGAATCTCATAACTTAGAGCCGCAAATGGCAAGAGTTGGAATGCAAATATGGCAAGTTACATACGGGGTGTTACATCCAAGGCGCAGCCCTCCCTCTCCCAACACCTCCCCCTCCTCCGTTGAGCTTGGCGAAGCCCTGCCGGAGAACTATGAGCTCCACCACCACGCTGTCCTGTTGCCGGAGTTCTTCCCCAACTTCTCCTTCCCCCTTGCTGGATCAAGAAGGAGGAGACGTCCCCGGGCTGTACGTGTGTTGAACGCGGAGGCGCCGTTGTTCGGCGCTTAGATCGGAATCAACCGCGATCTGAATCGCTGCGAGTACGACTCCTTCATCCATGTTCTTGTAACACTTCCATTTCGCGATCTTCAAGGGTATGAAGATACACTCCCCTCTCTCTCTTCGCTAGTCTCTCCATAGATTGATCTTGGTGATGCGTAGAAAAAAAATGAATTTCTTCAACGATCCCCATCAGTGGCATCATCAGCTAGGTCTATGCGTAGTTTCTATGCACGAGTAGAACACAAATTGTTGTGGGCGTTGATTTTGTCAATTTACTTGTCGTTACTAGTCTTATCTTGATTCGACGGCATCGTGGGATGAAGCGGCCCGGACCGACCTTACACGTATGCTTACGTGAGACAGGTTCCACCGACTGACATGCACAAGTTGCATAAGGTGTCTAGTGGGTGTCTATCTCTCCCACTTTAGTCGGATCGGATTCGATGAAAAGGGTCCTTATGATGGGTAAATATAAATTGACATATCACATTGTGGTTTTGCGTAGGTAAGAAATGTTCTTGCTAGAAACCCATAGCAGCCACGTAAAAACATGCAACAACAATTAGAGGACGTCTAACTTGTTTTCACAGGGTATGCTATGTGATGTGATATGGCCAAAAGAATGTGATGAATGATATATGTGATGTATGAGATTGTTCATGTTCTCGTAATAGGAATCACGACTTGCATGTCGATGAGTATGACAACCGGCAGGAGCCATAGGAGTTGTCTAAATTATTTATGACCTGCGTGTCACTGAAAACGCCTTGTAATTACTTTACTTTATTGCTAACCGTTAGCCATAGTAGTAGAAGTAATAGTTGGCGAGACAACTTCATGAAGACACGATGATGGAGATCATGATGATGGAGATCATGGTGTCATGCCGGTGACGATGATGATCATGGCGCCCCGAAGATGGAGATCAAAAGGAGCAAAATGATATTGGCCATATCATGTCACTATTTGATTGCATGTGATGTTTATCATGTTTTACATCTTAGAACGACGGTAGCATAAATAAGATGATCCCTCACAATAATTTCAAGAAAGTGTTCCCCCTAACTGTGCACCGTTGCTAAGGTCCGTTGTTCCGAAGCACCACGTGATGATCGGGTGTGATAGGTTCTAACATTCGCATACGACGGGTGTAAGCCAGATTTACACACGCAATACACTTAGGTTGACTTGACGAGCCTAGCATGTACATACATGGCCTCGGAACACGGAAGACCGAAAGGTCGAACATGAGTCGTATAGAAGATACGATCAACATGAAGATGTTCACCGATGATGACTAGTCCGTCTCACGTGAGGATCAGACACAGCCTAGTTGACTCGGATCGTGTATCACTTAGATGACTAGAGGGATGTCAATCTGAGTGGGAGTTCATTAAATAATTTGATTAGATGAACTTAATTATCATGAACATAATCTAAAACTTTGCAATATGTCTTTTAGATCAAATGGTCCATGCTAATGTTGCCCTCAACTTCAACGTGTTCCTAGATAAAACCAAGATGAAAGACGATGGCAGCAACTACACGGTCTGGGTCCGTAACCTGAGGATTATCCACATAGCTGCCAAGAAAGCATATGTCCTTGAAGCACCGCTAGGTGAAGCACCTGTTTTCCCAGCAACTCAAGACGTTATGAACGCCTGGCAGTCGCGTAGTGATGATTACTCTCTGGTTCAGTGCGGCATGCTTTACAGTTTAGAACCGGGGCTCCAAAAGCGTTTTGAGCATCACAGAGCATATGAGATGTTCCAAGAGCTGAAAATGGTTTTCCATGCTCATGCCCGGGTCGAGATATATGAAGTATCCGACAAGTTCTACAGTTGTAAGATGGGGGAGAATAGTTCTGTCAGCGAGCACATACTCAAAATGTCTGAGTTGCACAACCGCTTGTCATAGCTGGGAATTAATCTCCCGGATGACGCGGTCGTTAACAGAATCCTTCAGTCGCTCCCACCTAGCTACAAGAGCTTTGTGATGAATTTCAATATGCAGGGGATGGAGAGAACCATTCCTGAGGTATATTCAATGCTGAAATCAGCGGAGGTGGAGATCAAAAAGGAACATCAAGTGTTGATGGTCAATAAAACCACTAGTTTCAAGAAAGGTAAGGGTAAGAAGAACTTCAAGAAGGACGACAAGGGAGTTGCCGTGCCCGGTAAGCAAGCTGCCGGGAAGAAGCCAAAGCATGGACCCAAGCGTGAGACCGAGTGCTTTTATTGCAAGGGAAACGATCACTGGAAGCGGAACTGCCCCAAGTACTTAGCGGATAAGAAGGCCGACAATACCAAAGGTATATATGATATACATGTTATTGATGTGTACCTTACCAGCACTCGTAGTAGCTCCTGGGTATTTGATACCTGTGTGGTTGCTCATATTTGTAACTCAAAACAGGACTTGCAGAATAAGAAGAGACTGGCGAAGGACGAGGTGACGATGCGCGTCGGGAATGGTTCCAAGGTCGATGTGATCACCGTCGGCATGCTGCCTCTACATTTACCTACGGGATTAGTTTTAAACCTCAATAATTATTATTTAGTGCCAGCTTTGAGCATGAACATTGTATCTGGATCTCGTTTAATGCGACATGGCTACTCATTTAAATCCGAGAATAATGGTTGTTCCATTTATATGAGAGATATGTTTTATGGTCATGCCCCGCTGGTCAATGGTTTATTCTTATTTAATCTCGAACGTGATGTTACACATGTTCATAGTGTGAATACCAAGAAGTGTAAGGTTGATAATGATAGTCCCACATACTTGTGGCACTGCCGCCTTGGTCACATTGGTGTCAAACGCATGAAGAAACTCCATGCAGATGGACTTTTGGAGTCTCTTGATTATGAATCATTTGACACGTGCGAGCCATGCCTCATGGGAAAAATGACCAAGACTCCGTTCTCCAGAACAATGGAGCGAGCAACCAACTTATTGGAAATCATACATACTGATGTGTGCGGTCCAATGAACGTTGAGGCTCGCGGTGGCTATCGTTATGTTCTCACCCTCACTGATGACTTGAGTAGATATGGGTATGTCTACTTAATGAAACACAAGTCTGAGACCTTTGAAAAGTTCAAGGAATTTCAGAATGAGGTTGAGAATCAATGTGACAGGAAAATAAAGTTCTTACGATCAGATCGTGGGGGAGAATATTTGAGTCACGAATTTGGCACGCACTTAAGGAAATGTGGAATTGTTTCACAACTCACGTCGCCTGGAACACCTCAGCGTAATGGTGTGTCCGAACGTCGTAATCGCACTCTATTAGATATGGTACGATCTATGATGTCTCTTACCGATCTACCGCTATCATTTTGGGGTTATGTTTTAGAGACTGCCGCATTCACTTTAAATAGGGCTCCGTCAAAATCCGTTGAGACGACACCGTATAAATTATGGTTTGGAGAGAAACCTAAGCTGTCGTTTCTGAAAGTTTGGGGATGCAATGCTTATATCAAGAAACTTCAACCTGAAAAGCTTGAACCCAAGTCAGAAAAATGCGTCTTCATAGGATACCCTAAGGAAACTATTGGGTATACCTTCTACCTCAAATCCGAAGGATAGATCTTTGTTGCCAAGAATGGATCCTTTCTAGAGAAAGAGTTTCTCTCGAAAGAAGTAAGTGGGAGGAAAGTAGAACTTGATGAAGTACTGCCTCTTGAACCGGAAAGTAGCGCATCTCAAGAAAACGTTTTTGTGGTGCCTGCACCGACTAGAGAGGAAGTTAATGATGATGATCAAGGAACTTCGGATCAAGTTACTACTGAACTTTGTAGGTCCACAGGGACACGTTCCACACCAGAATGGTATGGCAATCCTGTCCTAGAAATAATGCTGTTAGACAACGGTGAACCTTCGAACTATGAAGAAGTGATGGCGGGCCCAGATTCCAACAAATGGCTTGAAGCCATGAAATCCGAGATAGGATCCATGTATGAAAACAAAGTATGGACTTTGACAGACTTGCCCAATGATCGGCGAGCCATAGAAAATAAATGGATCTTTAAGAAGAAGACGGACGCGAATGGCAATGTGACCATCTATAAAGCTCGGCTTGTCGCTAAGGGTTATCGACAAGTTCAAGGGGTTGACTACGATGAGACCTTCTCACCCATAGCGAAGCTGAAGTCCGTCTGAATCATGTTAGCAATTGCCGCATTCTATGATTATGAGATATGGCAAATGGACGTCAAAACGGCATTCCTTAATGGTTTCCTTAAGGAACAATTGTATATGATGCAGCCAGAAGGTTTTGTTGATCCTAAGAATGCTGACAAGGTATGCAATCTCCAGCGCTCAATCTATGGGCTGGTGCAAGCATCTCGGAGTTGGAACATTCGCTTTGATCAAAGCGTTTGGGTTTACGCAGATTTATGGAGAAGCCTGTGTTTACAAGAAAGTGAGTGGGAGCTCTGTAGCATTTCTCATATTATATGTGGATGACATACTATTGATGGGAAATGATATAGAACTCTTGAAAAGCATAAAGGCCTACTTGAATAAGTGTTTTTCAATGAAGGACCTTGGAGGAGTTGCTTATATATTAGGCATCAAGATCTATAGAGATAGATCGAGACGCCTCATTGGTCTTTCACAAAGCACGTACCTTGACAATATATTGAAGAAGTTCAATATGGATCAGTCCAAGAAGGGGTTCTTGCCTGTATTGCAAGGTGTGAGATTGAGCACGGCTCAATGCCCGACCATGGCAGAAGATAGAAAAAAGATGAGTGTCATCCCATATGCCTCGGCCATAGGGTCTATTATGTATGCCATGTTGTGTACCAGACCTGATGTAAACCTTGCCGTAAGTTTGGTAGGAAGGTACCAAAGTAATCCCGGCATGGAACACTGGACAGCGGTCAAGAATATCCTGAAGTACCTGAAAAGGACTAAGGATATGTTTCTCGTTTATGGAGATGGTGAGGAGCTCGTCGTAAAGGGTTACGTAGATGCTAGCTTCGACACAGATCTGGATGACTCCAAGTCACAAACCGGATACGTGCATATTTTGAATGGTGGGGCAGTCAGCTGGTGTTGTTGCAAGCAAAGCGTCATGGCGGGATCTACATGTGAAGCGAGTACATGGCAGCCTCGGAGGCAGCACATGAAGCAATCTGGATGAAGGAGTTCATTACCGACCTAGGAGTTATTCCCAATGCGTCAGGCCCAATGGCTCTTGTCGTTGTCAAAACCGGCGGATCTCGGGTAGGGGGTCCCGAACTATGCGTCTAAGGCGGATGGTAACAGGAGGCAGGGAACACGATGTTTTACCTAGGTTCGGGCCCTCTTGATGGAGGTAAAACCCTACGTCCTGCTTGATTAATATTGATGATATGGGTAGTACAAGAGTAGATCTACCACGAGATTAGAGAGGCTAAACCCTAGAAGCTAGCCTATGGTATGATTGTATGTTGTAGTTGTTGTGTCCTACGGACTAAAACCCTCCGGTTTATATAGACACCGGAGAGGGTTAGGGTTACACAAGGTCGGTTACAAAGGAGGAGATATCCATATCCGTATTGCCTAGCTTGCCTTCCACGCCAAGTAGAGTCCCATCCGGACACGAGACGAAGTCTTCAATCTTGTATCTTCATAGTCTAACAGTCTGGCCAATGGAGATAGTCCGGCTGTCCGGAGACCCCCTAATCCAGGACTCCCTCAGTAGCCCCTGAACCAGGTTTCAATGACGATGAGTCCGGCGTGCAGTATTGTCTTCGGCATTGCAAGGCGGGTTCCTTCTCCGAATACATCACGGAAGAATTTGAATACAAGGATAGTGTCCGACCCTGCAAAATAAGTTCCACATACCACCGTAGAGAGAATAATATTTTCACAAATCTAATTTGCTGACTTGTTTTGGCAGCACGACATTATGTCATGGCCCGGTGAATTTTTGAACCGTTTCCTTTAACTAGCCCCGCACATAACGCGAGGCAGTTTTTTGACACGTCTTGTCAAAGCAAAGATCGTGTCCCCTTATTACGGGATTCTCATCAATACGGGCGTGGGTAACCCAACCGTATCTAGGACTCCTAGATTATAGGCAAGTCTCAAACGGTTACGGAGAGGACGCTTGATATTCACCCTCTTTATAAAGGGACAAGGCTTTTACTTTTTTCCCTCCGTGCTCAATTGAATCCCTCCCCCGCCTCGAGTTCTAACACCCAAAGCCCAGGTCAGGTGCTCCGGATCTTCAATCATGTCCAGATCTAGCCTTCAAGGCCGGTGGATGCCCTCCTCCGTTACGGAAGAAGACATCAAGAAGTTGAGGGAGGCCAGATACCTGACCGTCGAGGTTTCGCATCGGCTGCCTGCTCGAGGGCAGGTCGTCCCTACTCCTGAACCCAACGAAGACGTCATGTTCATCTCCCACTTCCTCCGAGGACTAGGCCTCGCTCTGGATCCCTTCGTTAGGGGGTTGATGTTTTATTACGGGCTAGATTTCCACGATGTAGCCCCGGACTCCTTTCTCCACATCTCAACATTCATTGTCGTGTGTGAGGCCTTCCTCCGCATTACCCCCCACTTCGGCCCGTGGCTCAAGACCTTTGACGTGAAGCCGAAGATGGTCGAGGGGCAGTATGCAGCGTGCGGAGGCGCATTAATAAGCAAGATAGCAGGAGCTCCGTGGCCCAAAGGTTCCTTTCCAGAGGTGTCCGGATTATGGCAACAGGAGTGGTTTTACATCACAACTCCCAGAAGTGCCAAGTGGGTGGCTGCCCTTGCTTTCCGCTCAGGCCCTCCACCACAACTGATGTCATGGATTAGTAGAGGGCTAAGCTCGGGTCCTGCCAAGGACGTGCCTGTACTGCAAAGCCGCATCCAAAATCTCTTCGAAGGAGATTTCAGTTTGATTATGGTGGTGCAAGTCATGCTGGTTCGTCGAGTCCAGCCTTGCAAACGTCGGCCCCTCCGCATGTGGGACTTCAACCCAGAAGGGTCGCATACTATTCAGAATTTCCTCAGCCTGACGCACGAGGAGATGTACAAATCATTCTTCAGACCCCAAATAGAGTGTCCGAATACTACCGAGGACGTGGGCCTGAGTAGCAACTGCACCGCCGACCAAGTAAGTTATCCTCTAGCCGAATACACCGTCTTTCATTTATCATGACGTTATTCTAAGAAATCGCTCTTTGACCAAGACTGGATAACAAAGGCGAAGATGATTCGGTGTTCGGCCCCCTTCCCGAGGGTTTGGAAAATCCGGTACTGGAAAAGATGCTCGAGCTAGCACCTTGCCCGGAGCCCTCAAAGGAAGACAAAGGGGGGAATAATGAGGGCGAAAGCGGGCCTCCATTGCTACCTATTCCGACCGAGGGAACGAGCACCTCTGTGAGGGAGGATAACCGAGGGGAGGAATCAGACATTCTCTCACCCCGGGGAAGGAAGAGGACTACCTCTGAAGATCCGGAAACCAAGGTTTCCAAGCGGGAGAAGAAATCTCCACCAGAGGGTCCTGCCTTGGAGGGTGCTCTTGCCGCACAAAGTACGCACGGGGATCAGCCCTCCAACGAGTTGTAAGTAATCAGAAAGTACTTTAATAGTGGAGATATACTATCTTACCTCTGAGGAAAATAACCGAAGTATTTATTGCAGTTCGGATCTTAGCCCTTCTCAACAGAGCTCGTCTTCGGGGGATCTTCTTCCGGAGATGATGGAGAGCGAAATGCCTCCCCCGGACTCCTCCTCTCAAGAAGCGGGTGACCTTGAAGTGTCGTCACGGAGGGCCTCTCTGGATCCGGTGAGGCCAGAAGATAATCCTATAGTCACCCGAAGTCCCCAGCGTCCGGTTCTCGAAGAGAGCAAACAGAAGAGGCTGGCACCGTCTGGTATGCGATCGGACATACTAAGAGAGCTGTTGGAGCGAGCGGCCATCTCAGAAGAACACCATACAATGATGGGTACGGTGATGGAAAGGATCTCATCCGCCGAAGACGGGTTGCATGATGCCTTTATGAGTCTACTGACGGGCTTTGAGGTACGTAAAATGATGTACATTTGTGATGGTACCGCACATTTTTAGGTGTGCCCTGTGTAGATAGTAGCCCCTAAGACTCTGGTTGTTGCCGAGAATGGCGGCAAATAGAGGATCGTAGTCCCAGGCAATAACCATACCGCTTTAATGTGCAGGTAGTGGGAGCTCCGGTGGCTAGCTAGACTCATGAGTTTGCCGAACTAAAGCGGCAACTAGATGCGGCAGACGCCGACATCGAGCTTGTTAACAAGCGGCTTGACGAGTCACAGGGTAAGTAATGTTTTTCTGGTGAATGTCACATAATAAGAGCAGCATGATGCCAGTATCTTTAATATGTTGTGACTGCAGACGGAGCTGCCACCGTGGAGACCCTTCGGGCGGAACTTGCCTGAGCCAAGGAACAAGCAAGAATTAGTAATGCGGCTGCTTTGAAGGCAGCCGAAGAGTTAAGAGCCGAGAAGGCCGCGCATTGCAAAAGCAAAGAGAAGATGGCCAAGATGGCCGTAGAATTAAAAGACACTGCCGACCATTGCCAGTTCCTTGAAAAAGAGAACCGATTGAAGGCAGCGGACCTTGAAAAGGCCACGATGGTGACCAAAGACACTCGCTCTACTATGAGGGCGAAGAAGGAGCTGCGTGAAGCCGGGGATATTGCGGCTGGGAAGCCCTTTCTGCTGCAGAGGAAGTTCGGGGATCCACGGTATGCCCCTCTGGATCGGCTGTGGAGTTCGACAGACGGATATATGGAATTGGCGGTGAGCGCTGCCGATGCGGCCAAATACTTCCAAGGTCAAACAGATCGTGAAGTGGACAAGCTGTTCTGGTCGCAATTCAACGTTCCAGAGTGTCTGCTTCCATTGTCTGATCAGCTAGCCGAATGGGCCGAACTAAATAGGTTTTCCGGACTTGCCATGAGGTCTGTCATGGATCAGCTGTGGCCGGAAAAGCCGAAGCCGAATAGCTATTTCAGCTTAGTGCAACAGTTCCTTGGTGTGGTGCCGCGCATCAATGTGATGAAGAGGTCGGCGTGCATAGAAGGCTCGCGGATGTCCCTTGCCCGTGTTAAAGCATACTGGGCGGAGATGGATGCTACCACTGTTGCGGCGCAGGGTTCGGCCATAGGCCGAGTGGCTGCCGAGCACTATTTTGAAGAGGTTCTCGAGGGTGCTCGTTTGATAGAGGCCCAATGCTCGAAGAATATTATGTTTGAGTGACATGTATTCCCATTGTAAACATAATGTTTTGATGAAATTTATTAAGGCTGTGTTTATACTTTTGCCTGAAAGTAATATGATGCCTCTTGTGCGGCCCTTTCTGTATACATGTGTATAACCTGAAAGATTGCAGTCGTCGGCTTCAGCCCCCACGCATATAATGCGGAGGTGTTCGCAGAAGGCACGTGTTCACACTTAACCCAACGTCTTGGCCCTATTAAGGAGGTGGTAGCGCATCGAACGAGGCAACCGGACTATAATGCTTTAACACTTTCACTTAGTCATAGGAGTTTGATGGTGGGGCTACTATATAGCCCCTGTTGGCTCCGCACTCTCCCAAATTCGGGGTGCGTACATGTCTGGCCGGGAAACAGCCCTTCGTTAAGGCGGAGGAATTCTAACACTCCGATAGGTCATCGAGTGGTTGACCAGTCTCACGCTATATCATGACAGTCAGTTTTCGGCTTTCTCTACTGAGGTGCTCATCCGGATGACCCAGGGCACAATCGTAGTACTTCTCCTAGTGCTACCTTAGCCGATAGAGCGGAACATAAGGTACCAAAACATAGGAGTCGGGCAAACCCAACATTTGACCAAAGACATGATTCGGAGCTGATGCATATAAGGCCAAACTCGCGAGGCCGAACACTCCCTAAGGTATTCGGTCTTTATGGTATAAAGCGGGCCTAAATAGTGCCCTTTGTAAGAAGCCCCTGGTGTCCAGGTACGTGCATTATTCTGACGTGGCCACATGCCAAGATGCTAGCATCCTTCTAAATTGTACTGAGAATCCGAGGGGTGTGTATCAACAAGAGACAGTAAAAAAGGTTGCCGCAGGGTCTTAATCTAAAAAGAATCCTTGGGACGGGTCCCTGCTGCATGTCTGCGCCTGTGTCTCCGTTGTGCCGTATCCTGGTCGGGTGTAGCACGATGGTCATCTGTAAAAGAGAGAAACTTAGGTGAAAAGTTGTCGTGCAAAAAAGGTAGGTTTGAGGAAACCATGTATAATTCAAGATGAGTAAAAATTGCCACTTGTCTGCGCGCGCGTTAAGCCCCTTGTATTTGTAATAGGTGTGTGGCTTATCAAATCTGTGTGAGTTACATATAGCTATGCCGGACTCGTCTAACCGTGTCTGTGGTCTTGACGACCTATCAAATGCTTTAGCTAGTGAGGCCCTTTTTAGTGTGCGGCTGCCAAGGCAGTCGCACTCTCTTCGGCGCGCAGGGATCGCTTAATATTTCCATTCACTGTAATGATGCCACGTGGACCGGACATCTTAAGCGTAAGGGAAGCGTAATGCGGTATTGCATTAAAGCGAGCGAAAGCTTCGTGTCCAAGTAGCGCTTGAAAGCCACTTTGGAACGGAGCAATGTGGAATGTTAAATTTTCGCTACGGAAGTTATTGGGGAAGCCGAATATAACCTCTAGTAGCAGGGAGCCCGTGCCATGAGCCCCTGGGCCTGGCGTTACTCCTTTAAGGGTAGTGTTGCTGTGGCAAATTTTCGCTGGGTCTATCCCCATTTTGCATTGTATCCTGGTATATCAGGTTTAAACTGTTGCCGCCGTCCATCAGGACTCTTGTAAAGTGGTATCCGTCAATTATTGGGTCTAATACCAGGGTAGCCCATCCTGCACGCCGGATACTTGCTGAGTAATCCCGATGGTCAAAAGTGATCGATTGAAACGACCAGTGGCAGGACTCCGCGGTGATAGGCCCTTGGGCATATTTATCTGGGAGTGCCGCTTTGTTTTTCCTCTTTATCACATGTAACACGTTTACTGTTTTGACTTCTGGTGGAAATTTCTTTTGTTCCCCAGTGTCTTGCTTGAGAGCTCATCCTCGTCTTCGCTTGGTGTATCCACCCCCTTGCGTACGGCGTTGAGCTTGCCAGACTGCTTGAAGACCCAACATTCTCTGTGGGTATGATTAGCAGGTTTATCGGGGGTGCTATGGATCTGACATACTTGGTCCAGAATTTTTTTTAGGATGGATAGTTCGTCTCTGGCGCCTTTAGAGGGCGGCTTTTGCTGACTTGGCCGAGAGCTTTTGAATCCGGCGTTTACTGTCATGCTCTTCGTGTTGTCTTCTTTATTCCGGCGTTTGTTATTGTTGTTGCGTCGTGATTTCCCATTTCCATCTCTAACTTCGGATGTACTTGGGTCGCTGGTGCTGCATCTGGCTAGCCAGCTATCCTCACCCGCGCAAAAGCGGGTCATGAGGCTTGTTAATGCTGCCATGGTTCTCGGCTTTTCTTGGCCGAGGTGTCTGGCAAGCCATTCATCACGGACGCTATGCTTAAAAGCTGCCAAGGCTTCGGCATCCGGACAGTCGACTATTTGGTTCTTTTTAGTAAGAAACATGTTCCAAAGCTTTCGGGCTGACTCTCCGGGTTGTTGAGTTATATGACTCAAATCGTCTGCGTCTGGAGGTCGGACATAAGTCCCTTGAAAATTTGCCCGAAAAGCGTCTTCGAGCTCTTCCCAGCTTCCAATGGAGCTTTCGGGGAGGCTTTTAAGCCAGTGCCGAGCTGGCCCTTTGAGTTTGAGGGGTAAATACTTAATGGCGTGGAGATCATCTCCTCGAGCCATATGGATATGGAGGATATAGTCCTCAATCCAGACCCCATGGTCTCTTGTTCCGTCGTATGCCTCTATGTTTACGGGTTTGAATCCCTCTGGAAATTCATGGTCCAGTACCTCGTCGGTGAAACATAGGGGGTGTGCGGCACCCCTGTATCTGGGTGTACCGTAGTGTTCGGATGTTTGTTGTGTTGCATCGTGTGCTGGAGCGCGCATGCGTGGTCCATAGATGGATCTGGTTGCGCCGTCCTTTTGATGCGAGCCCTCACGTGGATCGCGTATTAGCTTATGTGCGACATTGCTTGCCGCTCTATGTTGGCCGTGAGGTCATCTATCCGGCCAGGTGGCCGTTTTAATTTTTGGTTGCGGGGGATCTAAGGCCTCCTCATCGAATTCAGGTAGCAACTTCCGCTTCGGGTAGCCCTTGGTGGGGCGATTACCGCCATACTTCGCTGCTGTGTTGAGTACTTTGCTCCATCTGATTTGGAGTGTGTCTTGCGCAGCCTTGAGCCTTTGCTTCTGCTTTCTTAGACTCCTCGTGGTGGCAACAAGCCTTTGATGGGCATTCTGTTGCTCCGGGTGTCTGTCCGGTGTTATGTCATCTGGACTATTATCTTTGACAGAATCGGGTTGTTCGGTTTGATTCTCCGTGTTGCAGTGGTCCGGCAATGGTTCACCCTGCTCTAACGCTGGATCTGTATGATCGTTGTTTCTACCGAGGCGGGGTTTGGGGCGGCGCTTACGCCGCTGCTTTGACTGCTTCTCGAGGGGACAACCCTTTGTTGTGTCCTTCCGTTCCTCGTCGTCGTTTTCTTTTGGTGTGTTCACCATGTATACGTCATGTGGTGAAGTGGGTGTCCAGTGCCCTGTGGGCAGTGGTTCCTCTTCGTCTCCCGCATCGTCGTCCATACCGTCGATGTCTTCGGAGTCGAAGTCGAGCATGTCGGTTAAGTCATCGACAGTGGCTACTAAGTGGGTGGTGGGTGGGCCGCGAATTTCTTCATCGTCCGTATCCCAGTCCTGCCGGACATAGTTCGGCCAGGATCCTTCTGACAAGGAGAGAGACCTTAATGAGTTCAGTATGTCGCCAAAGGACGAGTGCTGAAAAATATCCGCGGAGGTAAACTCCATGATCGGCTAAACCCTAGAAGCTAGCCTATGGTATGATTGTATGTTGTAGTTGTTGTGTCCTACGAACTAAAACCCTCCGGTTTATATAGACACTGGAGAGGGTTAGGGTACACAAGGTCGGTTACAAAGGAGGAGATATCCATATCCGTATTGCCTAGCTTGCCTTCCACGCCAAGTAGAGTCCCATCCGGACACGAGACGAAGTCTTCAATCTTGTATCTTCACAGTCTAACAGTCCGGCCAATGGAGATAGTCCGGCTGTCCGGAGACCCCCTAATCCAGGACTCCCTAGGCTCTCTTCTATGACAACACTGGAGCTATTGCCCTGGCCAAGGAGCCCAGGTTTCACAAGAAGGCCAGGCATATCAAGCGTCGCTTCAACTCCATTCGTGAAAATGTTCAAGATGGAGACATAGATATTTGTAAAGTGCATACGGACCTGAATGTCGCAGATCCGTTGACTAAACCTCTTCCACGAGCAAAACATGATCAATACCAGTACTCTATGGGTGTTTGATTCATCACAATGTAACTAGATTATTGACTCTAGTGCAAGTGGGAGACTGTTAGAAATATGCCCTAGAGGCAATAATAAAATGGTTATTATTATATTTCCTTGTTCATGATAATTGTCTATTGTTCATGCTATAATTGTGTTATCCGGAAATCGTAATACATGTGTGAATACATAGACCACAACATGTCCCTAGTGAGCCTCTAGTTGACTAGCTCGTTGATCAATAGATGGTTACGGTTTCCTGACCATGGACATTGGATGTCGTTGATAACGGGATCACATCATTGGGAGAATGATGTGATGGACAAGACCCAATCCTAAGCATAGCACAAGATCGTGTAGTTCATCTGCTAAAGCTTTTCTAATGTCAAGTATCATTTCCTTAGACCATGAGATTGTGCAACTCCCAGATGCCATAGGAATGCTTTGGGTGTGCCAAGCGTCACAATGTAACTGGGTGGCTATAAAGGCACACTACAGGTATCTCCGAAAGTGTCTGTTGAGTTGGCACGAATCGAGACTGGGATTTGTCACTCCGTGTGACAGAGAGGTATCTCTGGGCCCACTCGGTAAGACATCATCAAAATGAGCTCAACGTGATCAAGGAGTTGATCACGGGATGATGTGTTACGGAACGAGTAAAGAGACTTGTCGGTAACAAGATTGAACAAGGTATAGGGATACCGACGATCGAATCTCGGGCAAGTATCATACCGATAGACAAAGGGAATTGTATACAGGATTGATCGAATCCCCGACATCGTGGTTCATCCAATGAGATCATCGTGGAACATGTGGGAGCCAACATGGGTATCCAGATCCCGCTGTTGGTTATTGGCCACAGAGATGTCTCGGTCATGTCTACATGATTCCTGAACCCGTAGGGTCTACACACTTAAGGTTCGGTGACGCTAGAGTTGTTATGGGAAATAGTATGCAGTTACCGAATGTTGTTCAGAGTCCTGGATGAGATCCCGGACGTCACGAGGAGTTCCGGAGGTGAAGATTTATATATGGGAAGTCATCATACGGTCACCAGAAGTGTTTGGGGGTTTATCGGTATTATACCGGGACCACCGAAGGGGTTCCGGGGGTCCATCGGGAGGGTCCACCTGCCCCGGAGGGCCCTATGGGTTGTATGTCAAAGGGAACCAGCCCCTAAGTGGGCTGGGCGCCAACCCCCCTAGGGCCCATGCGCCTAGGGTTGGGGTGGAACCCTAAAGGGGGGCGCCCCCCTTGGCTTGGGGGCAAGCCCCCTCCCCTTGGCCGCCGCCCCCCCTCTAGATCTCATCTAGAGGGGCCGGCCCCCTTTCCCCTTCACCCTGTAAATAGAGGGGTGGAGGGAGGGCAGCAACACCACTTCCAAGGCGCAGCCCTCCCTCTCCCAACACCTCCTCCTCCTCCGTTGAGCTTGGCGAAGCCCTGCGAGAGAACTGCGAGCTCCACCACCACGCCGTCGTGCTGCCAGAGTTCTTCCCCAACTTCTAATTCCCCCTTGATGTATCAAGAAGGAGGAGACATCCCCGGGCTGTACGTGTGTTGAACGCGGAGGCGCCGTTGTTTGGCGATTAGATCGGAATCAACCGCGATCTGAATCGCTGCGAGTACGACTCCTTCATCTGCGTTCTTGTAACGCTTCCGTTTCGCGATCTTCAAGGGTATGAAGATACAGTCCCCTCTCTCTCGTTGCTAGTCTCTCCATAGATTGATCTTGTTGATGCATAGAATTTTTTTAATTTCTGCAACGATCCCCAACACTTTTCAGGTATTTCAGGATGTTCTTGACCGTTGTCCAGTGATCCACTCCTGGATTACTTTGGTACATCCCTGTTAAACTTATAGCAAGGCACACATCAGGTCTGGTACACAACATTGCATACATGATAGAACCTATGGCCGAGGCATAGGGAATGAGTTTCATTTTCTCTCTATCTTCTGAAGTGGTCGGGCATTGAGTCTGACTCAACTTCACACCTTGTAACACAGACAAGAACCCTTTCTTTGACTGATTCATTTTGAACTTCTTCAAAACTTTATCAAGGTATGTGCTTTGTGAAAATCCAATTAAGCGTCTTGATCTATCTCAATAGATCTTGATGCCCAATATGTAAGCAGCTTCACCGGGGTCTTTCATTGAAAAATTCTTATTCAAGTATCCTTTTATGCTATCCAGAAATTCTGTATTATTTCCAATCAACAATATGTCATCCACATGTAATATTAGAAATTCTAGAGAGCTTCCACTCACTTTCTTGTAAATATAGGCTTCTCCAAAAGTCTGTATAAAACCATATGCTTTGATCACACTATCAAAGCGTATATTCCAACTCCGAGAGGCTTGTTCCAGTCCATAAATGCATCGCTGGAGCTTGCACACTTTGTCAGCACCTTTAGGATCGACAAAACCTTCTGGTTGCATCATATACAACTCTTCATTAAGAAATCCATTAAGGAATATAGTTTTGACATCCATTTGCCAAATTTCATAATCATAAAATGCAGCAATTGCTAACATGATTCAGACAAACTTAAGCATCGCTGCGGGTGAGAAGGTCTCATCATAGTCAACTCCTTGAACTTGTCGAAAACCTTTCGCAACAAGTCAAGATTTGTAGACGGTAACATTACCGTCAATGTCGGTCTTCTTCTTGAAGATCCATTTATTCTCTATGGCTTGCCGATCATCGGGCAAGTCAACCAAAGTCCACACTTTGTTCTCATACATGGATCCCATCTTAGATTTCATGGCCTCAAGCCATTTTGCGGAATCTAAGCTCATCATCACTTCCTCATAGTTCGTAGGTTCCTCATGGTCTAGTAACATGACTTCTAGAACAGGATTACCATACCACTCTGGTGCGGAACATACTCTGGTTGACCTATGAGGTTCGGTACTAGTAACTTGATCTGAAGTTTCATGATCACCATCATTAACTTCCTCACTAATTGGTGTAGGTATCACTGGAACTGATTTCTGTGATGAACTACTTTCCAGTTCAAGAGAAGGTACAACTACCTCATCAAGTTCTGCTTTCCTCCCACTCACTTATTTCTAGATAAACTCCTTCTCTAGAAAGGATCCATTCTTAGCAATGAATATCTTGCCTTCGAATCTGTGATAGAAGGTGTACCCAACAGTTTCCTTTGGGTATCCTATGAAGACGCATTTCTCCGATTTGGGTTCGAGCTTATCAGGTTGAAGCTTTTTCCCATAAACATCGCGGCCCCAAACTTTAAAAAACGACATCTTAGGTTTCTTGCCAAACCACAGTTCATATGGTGTCGTCTCAACGGATTTAGATGGTGCCCTATTTAACGTGAATGCAACCGTCTCTAAAGCATAACCCCAAAACGATAGTGGTAAATCGGTAAGACATCATAGATCACACCATATCTAATAAAGTATGGTTACGACGTTCGGACACACCATTACGCTGTGGTGTTCTAGGTGGAGTGAGTTGCGAAACTATTCCACATTGTTTCAAATGAAGACCAAACTCGTAACTCAAATATTCACCTCCACGATCAGATCGTAGAAACTTTATTTTCTTATTACGATGATTTTCCACTTCACTCTGAAATTCTTTGAACTTTTCAAATGTTTTAGACTTATGTTTCATTAAGTAGATATACCCATAACTGCTCAAATCATCTGTGAAGGTCAGAAAATAACAATACCCGCTGCGAGCCTCAACACTCATCGGACCGCATACATCAGTATGTATTATTTCCAATAAGTCAGTGGCTCGCTCCATTGTTCCGGAGAATGGAGTTTTAGTCATCTTGCCCATGAGGCATGGTTCACAAGCATTAAGTGATTCCAAAAGCCCATATGCATGGAGTTTCTTCATGCTTTTACACCAATATGACCTAAACGGCAGTGCCACAAATAAGTTGCACTATCATTTTTAACTTTGCATCTTTTGGCTTCAATATTATGAATATGTGTATCACTATGATCGAGATTCAATTAAAATAGACCACTCATCAAGGGTGCATGACCAGAAAAGATATTACTCATATAATCAGAACAACCATTATTCTCTGATTTAAATGAATAACCGTCTCGCATCAAACAAGATCCAGATATAATGTTCATGCTCAACGCTGGCACCAAACAACAATTATTCAGATCTAGAACTAATCCCGAAGGTAGATGTAGAGGTAGCGTGCCGACGGCGATCACATCAACCTTGGAACCATTTCCGACACGCATCGTCACCTCGTCCTTAGCCAATCTTCGTTTAATCTATAGCCCCTATTTCGAAAACATGAGCAACAGAACTAGTATCAAATACTCAGGCGCTACTACGAGCATTAGTAAGGTACACATCAATAACATGTATATCAAATATACCTTTCACTTTTCCATCCTTCTTATCCACCAAATACTTGGGGCAGTTCTGCTTCCATTGACCAGTCCCTTTGCAGTAGAAGCACTCAGTTTCAGGCTTAGGTCCAGACTTTGGCTTCTTCCCGAGAGCAGCAAATTGCTTGCTGTTATTCTTGAAGTTCTCCTTCTTCCCTTTGCCCTTTTTCTTGCAACTTGTGGTCTTGTTAACCATCAACACTTGATGCATGCTCCTTCTTGATTTCTACCTCCGCAGCTTTAAGCATTGCGAAGAGCTCGGGTATCGTCTTGTTCATCCCTTGCATATTATAGTTCATCACGAAGCCTTTATAGCTTGGTGGCAGTGATTGAAGAACTCTGTCAATAACACTATCATCTGGAGGATTAACTCCCAGCTGAGTCAAGTGGTTATGGTATCCAGACATTCTGAGTATGTATTCACTGACAGAACAGTTCTCCTCCATCTTGCAGCTATAGAACTTGTTGGAGACTTCATATCTCTCAACTCGGGCATTTGCTTGAAATATTAACTTCAATTCTTGGAACATCTCATATGCCCCATGACGTTCAAAATGTGTTTGAAGTCCCGATTCTAAGCCGTAAAGCATGGCACGCTGAACTATCGAGTAGTCATCAGCTTTAGCTTGCCAGGCGTTCATAACGTCCGGAGTTGCTCCTGCAGCAGGCCTTGCACCTAGCGGTGCTTCCAGGACGTAATTCTTCTGTGCAGCAATGAGGATAATCCTCAAGTTACGGGCCTAGTCAGTGTAGTTGCTACAATCATCTCTCAACTTAGCTTTCTCTAGTAACGCATTAAAATTCAAGGGAACGGTAGCACGGGCCATTGATCTACAACAACATAGATATGCAAAAACTATCAGGACTAAGTTCATGATAAATTTAAGTTCAATTAATCATATTACTAAAGAACTCCCACTTAGATAGACATCCCTCTAGTCATCTAAATGATCACGTGATCCATATCAACTAAACCATGTCCGATCATCACGTGAGATGAAGTAGTTTTCAATGGTGAACATATCTATGTTGATCGTATCTACTATATGATTCACGTTTGACCTTTCGGTCTCAGTGTTCCGAGGCCATATATGTGTAGGCTCGTCAAGTTTAACCCGAGTATTCTGCACGTGCAAAACTGTCTTACACCCGTTGTATATGAACGTAGAGCTTATCACACCCGATCATCAAGTGGTGTCTCGGCACGACGGACTGTAGCAACGGTGCATACTCAGGGAGAACACTTACACCTTGAAATTTAGTAAGGGATCATCTTATAATGCTACCGCCGTACTAAGCAAAATAAGATGCATAAAAGATAAACATCACATGCAATCAAAATATGTGACATGATATGGCCATCATCATCTTGTGTCTTTGATCTCCATCTCCAAAGGACCGTCATGATCTCCATTGTCACCTGCTTGACACCTTGATCTCCATCGTAGCGTCGTTGTCATCTTGCCAACTATTGCTTCTACAACTATCGCTACCGCATAGTGATAAAGTAAAGCAATTACATGACGATTGCATTTCATACAATAAAGCGACAACCATAAGGCTCCTGCCAGTTGCCGATAACTTCTACAAAACATGATCATCTCATACAATAACTTATATCACATCATGTCTTGACCATATCACATCACAACATGCCCTGCAAAAACAAGTTAGACGTCCTCTACTTTGTTGTTGCAAGTTTTACATGGCTTCTACGGGCTTCTAGCAAGAACCGTTCTTACCTACGCATCAAAACCACATCGATTTTTTGTCAAGTGTGTTGTTTTAACCTTTAACAAGGACCGGTTGTAGTCAAATTTGATTCAACTAAAGTTGGAGAAACAGACACCCGCCAGCCACCTTTATGCAAAACAAGTTGCATGTCTGCCGGTGAAACCAGTCTCATGAACGTGGTCATGTAAGGTTGCTCTGGGCCACTTCATCCAACAATACCGCCAAATCAAAATAGACGTTGGTGGTAAGCAGTATGACTATTATCACCCATAACTCTTTGTGTTCTACTCGTGCATATCATCTATGCATAAACATGGCTCGGATGCCACTGTTGGGGAACATATCATGCAATTTCAAAAAAATTCCTACGCTCAAGCAAGATCTATCTAGGAGATGCATAGCAATGAGAGGGGAAGAGTGTGTCCACGTACCCTCGTAGACCGAAAGCGGAAGCATTAGGTTAACGCGGTTGATGTAGTCGAACGTTTTCGCGATCCAACCGATCAAGTACCGAACGTATGGCACCTCCGAGTTCAGCACACGTTCAGCTCGATGACGTCCCTTGAACTCTTGATCTAGCAGAGGGTCGAGGGAGAGTTTCGTCAGCACGACGACGTGATGGCAGTGATGGTGATGTGATCCACGCAGGGCTTCGCCTAAGCACTACGTGAAATATGACCGAAGGAGTAAACCGTGGAGAGAGACGTCGCACACGGCTTGAAACAATTGGTGTGTCTCCAAGGGGTGCCCTGCCCATGTATATAAAGAAGGAAGAGGAGGAGGCCGACCACTAGGGGCGCGCCAAGGGGGGAGTCCTACTAGGACTCCACTCCTAGTAGGATTCGCCCCCCTCCCTTTTTTCTTCTCATGGAGGGGAAAGAGGGAAGGGGGAGGGAAGAGGAGAAGGAAAGGGGGGCACGCCCCCTCCTCTAGTCCAATTTGGACTCCCTATGGGAGGGGGCACGACCACCCCTTGTGGGCTTCCTCCCCTCTCCCCTATGGCCCATGTAGGCCCAATACTTCCCCCGGGGGGGGGGGGGTACCCGAACCATTCTGAAACCATTCCGGTGTCCGAATACTATCGTCCATTATATTAATCTTTACCTCTCGACCATTTCGAGACTCCTCGTCATGTCTGTGATCTCATCCGGGACTCCGAACAAACTTCGGTCACCAAAACACATAACTCATAATACAAATCGTCATCGAATGTTAAGCGTGCGGACCCTACGGGTTCGAGAACTATGTAGACATGACCGAGACACATCTCCGATCAATAAGCAACAACGGAACCTGGATGCTCATATTGGTTCCTACATATTCTATGAAGATCTTTATCGGTCAAACCGCAATAACAATATACATTATTCCCTTCGTCATCGGTATGTTACTTGCCTGAGATTCGATCGTCGGTATCATCATACCTAGTTCAATCTTGTTACCGGCAAGTCTCTTTACTCATTCCGTAATGCATCATCCCGCAACTAACTCATTAGTCACATTGCTTGCAAGGCTTATAGGGATGTGCATTACCGAGAGGGCCTAGAGATACCTCTCCGATACTCTGAGTGACAAATCCTAATCTCGATCTATGCCAACCCAACAAACACCTTCGGAGACACCTGTAGAGCATCTTTACAATCACCTAGTTACATTGTGATGTTTGATAGCACACAAAGTGTTCCTCCGGTATTCGGGAGTTGCATAATCTCATAGTCAGATGAATATGTATAAGTCATGAAGAAAGCAATAGCAATAAAACTTAACGATTATCATGCTAAGCTAACGGATCCCATTCATCAAATGACAACACATGTCTATGGTTAGGAAAGTTAACCATCTTTGATTAACGAGCTAGTCAAGTAGATGCATAATAGGGACACTTTATTTTGTCTATGTATCCACACATGTATCAAGTTCCCGGTTAATACAATTCTAGCATGAATAATAAACATTTATCATAATATAAGAAAATATAAATAACAACTTTATTATTGCCTCTAGGGCATATTTCTTTCAGCCTCATCCTGAACCAGATGTCGTCGACGGCGATGCCAACTCCCAAGCCGACCCCAACGCCGCCGCCAAGCCCGAGCGATGATGCCTCCACGACGCCCAGCACTGAAGCCGCGCCGACGCCGACCAGCCCGCGCACGCCGACTCCTCCGACGCCAGAGGCCGACAACGTCGTTTGATGCATTGCCTACGCGTCCTTTCTTTTGCACGCCGAACTTTTTATTGATCTCCGGACTGTGGCATGGTGATCGCCAATCGCCTGGACTTTTCTAGCGCCGATCGCCGGACTTGTGGTGTTTTTTGGGTAGCGGGAATGGACCAAGTTTGAATTTACGACGTCTTGAGGGCGGCACCTGGGGGCGTGGCTGAGACCTAAATCGTCCCCAAGGCCTAAAAGTCGTCGGGCGAGCGTCCGAAATAGCGCCGGCCTATG
>NC_041382.1:187657527-187683241 GCF_002162155.2 Triticum dicoccoides | reverse complement strand
TTGGATTGTGCACGGACAGTCTTGATTAAAGCGGGCCAGTTCCTCTTATCGCACCCTGAACTCTTTTGCCAAAAACCCCAAACCCTAGACACCCGCGCCTCCGTCCCGCCGTCCGCCGCGCCTCGTCACTCCGGCGAGCTCCCCCCCTCGCCCTCGACCCCGCCCTCCTCTCTTGCTCGTGTCCCCGTACCACCTCCCCCTCCCGACCAAGATCGCCGCCCTCGTTTGCCGACGCCCTTTGCCGCGACCGGAGGTCCCTTGTCCTCACCGTCCTCGTTCGGCGCCGCCGCGAGCGACTTAAGGGGAAAGGCGGCGATATGAAGAACCTGAAGCTTGTGACCAGGGTCGTGCAGGAGCTCCAGCTCCATCTCGACGGCGAGACCCTCGTCGTATCCGCCATCGACGCCGAGCGCCACCGTGCCTTCTTCGTCTCCTCCGCCAACTTCCTCTATTCCGTTAATCTCCTCGCCTCCACCCAGGTACGGATCCTCAACTCATGGATTCCATTCCATTCTATTGCGACTGCGGGTTCCTGCTTAAATTTTGGAAAGTATTTACACATCAAACAGAGTTCATATTCAATTAACCATGGTAATGCTACACTAGTTCATAGTATATTCCATTTAAAAAAACTCATCAGTATGTATGAAAAGATCTTTCAATAGAAAATGTGTTTGTATGTTGAGAGCATGTATTCCTGTCTTATTGATTGCCATGCTTTCTTTTCCACAGCAACCTCTGCAATGGAGTAAAACCACTCTAGATTCAGATGTGGAGGAGGTTCTTCTTGAGCCTGGAGATTTCATAGTTGCCATGGATTATCTAATGGAGAAGGAGTCTCTGCTCCTTGGTTCAGCGGACGGGTGTCTCTTATTGTATAATGTGGAGGAAAGAACAACCGAAGTTGTAGGAAGATTGGAGGGTGGTGTCAAGACCATTGCATCTAGTCCTGATGGGGCCCTTCTCTCTGTAACAACCGGATTGGGGCAACTGCTCGTCATGACACATGATTGGGAAGTGCTGTTTGAGACTTCTATTGACCCTCAAGTAAGTTTTGTGTTTCTGATCTAACTAAAGATATGGTGTATTCAGTGTGATTATAACGGATGCATGAATTGGACCCTGTAGAGCAATGTGGTGTGATTTTTTAGTGTGTTTGTTTTAGTAAGTAGGTCTCATGGTAGAATGGTGTGAGTTGGGGAAACATATTGCAATAGGATTTTCTAGCACCAGATCCCGGTGCCTTTTCAAGTCTTAAAACACACTGCATTTAATTCATTACTGTTAGAACACATCTCCCGTTGATCTCCATGGATAGGAGTGTAGTATATATTATCTACTGCCTAGTCATTGCATGTTGCTATGATGAATGTTATAATATATATGTAAAAAGTGATGTTATGTCTTCTCCATTCTAACATGATTGTTCCCAGAGTGCTTCTGCATGCGAGATCAATAGTTCTGATGGTCAGATCCAAAGTTGTGTCTCTTGGAGGGGTGATGGAAAACATTTTGCTACCCTTGGGGGCTTTGATGATAGCCCTAAAAAACTTACTATTTGGGAACGTGAATCTGGAAAGGTTCATTCTTCTTCAGACACCAATAATTTTATGGGGCAATCACTAGACTGGATGCCGAGCGGAGCAAAGGTTGTCACTGCCCATGACAGGAAAACAGAGGGAAAGTGCCCTCTCATTGTATTCTATGAGAAGAATGGCTTAGAAAGAAGCCACTTTTCTATTGAAGAACCAGCAGAGGTTGTCATCCAAGCATTAAAATGGAACTGCAACTCTGAACTCCTAGCTGCTCTAGTTTCTTGTGGCCAGTATGATGTTATTAAAATATGGTCCTGCAGCAACAATCACTGGTATTTGAAACAAGAACTGCGCTACACAAAGAAAGAGGGGGTGAAGTTCTCTTGGGACCCGACAAAACCGCTGCATCTCATTTGTTGGACACTAGGAGGTGAGGTCATTGCACACAGGTTTGCATGGACTACTGCTGTCAGTGAAACTTCAGTTGCATTAGTTATTGATGGCCTCCGTATCCTTATAACTCCGCTCCATTTGGGCCTCATGCCACCCCCTATGTCTCTGTTCTATCTTGCGTTTCCTTGTTCCGTGAATGAGGTTTGTTTTGTATCCAAGAACTCAAAGAACCATTTGACTGCTTATCTTTCAAATGGCAGCTTATGTGTTGTGGAACTTCCGGCAGCAGATAAATGGGAAGAGTTTGAAGGCAATGGGATAACTGTTGACCCTTGCCATTGTGACTTCAGTTTGAATAACTCTATGCACCTCACGTGGATAGATACACGTACCTTAATTGGTATCTGTCGCTGGAGTGATTACTGTTCTTCAACACCTATGAGGTCCAGTGAAGCTGGTAACTTAGAAGAAAAACATGATTCGCTGTTCTTTGTCAATGAGATTAAACTTGTATGTTCTGAGGACTGTTTGCCAGGTTCAGTGAGTTCATCTGGTTGGCAAGCTAGAGTATCAAAGAGAATGCCTCTGGAGGGTCCTGTTATTGGAGTCTCCCGAAACCCAGCAAAAGGAGGTTCAGCCTTTATCCAGTTAAGTGGAGGAAAGATTGTTAAATACTGTTCAGAGTTGAGAATGACTGCACCGATACAAAGCGGTGAACTTTGTCCTGATTATGATTTTCCAACATCATGTCCTTCAATGACTGCCGTTCCATGCCATGAAAATGGTGTGGTTCGAACCCTTCTGCTTGGACTTGATGACAGCAGTAAGCTGCACATGGGCAAAAGGTTATTGAGCAACAACTGCAGCAGCTTCACATTCTATTCCAGTTCTTATGGAGCTACTGAGCAGGTTGTGACCCATTTGCTTGTGACTACTAAGCAGGATCTTTTGTTCATTGTGGACGTCAATGAGATTTTCCTAAAAAACGGCCAAGTGACAATTGATAGCCATGTTAACAAACATCCTCGAGCAAAGCCAAGCAAAGAGCATATCACTGTGTGGGAAAAAGGATCAAAATTGATTGGTGTTCTCCATGGTGATGAAGCGGCTGTCATAATTCAAACAACCCGTGGTAACTTAGAGTGTATGTACACTAGAAAGCTGGTCCTTGTTGCAATTGTTCAGGCACTGGTCCAGAGGCGTTTCAAAGATGCAATGGACATGGTAAGACGCCATCGAATAGATTTCAATATGTTGGTTGATTATTGTGGATGGAAAGCTTTTATCAAGTCAGCAGCAGATTTTGTTAAAGAAGTCAATAACCTTAGCCACATCACTGAATTTGTTTGCTCAATTAAGAATGAGAATGTCAGCGGCAAATTGTATGAGGCGTACATATCATTCCCTGAGCAGTGCTCGAGCTCAATGGATAGTGAAAATCTGCATGGCGCCTTGTCAGAGAACAAAGTAACATCTGTACTGATGGCAATCAGAAAAGCCCTCGAGGAACAAATAGAAGAAAGCTCATCAAGAGAACTGTGCATACTGACCACTTTGGCGCGTAGCGGACCTCCATTGTTGGAAGAAGCATTGAATAGAATTAAAGTCATTCGAGAACTGGAACTTCATGGGGTTGATGATGGCCGACGGAAGCTTTACCCATCTGCTGAAGAGTCTTTGAAGCACTTGCTTTGGTTAACAGAACCAGAAGCTGTTTTTAATGCTGCTTTGGGACTGTATGATCTGAATCTTGCTGCTATAGTTGCTTTAAATTCCCAAAAAGATCCAAAGGAGTTCCTTCCTTTTCTTAAGGGTCTTGAATGCCTACCTCCTGCTATTATGAGGTACACAATAGATTTGAAACTTGCAAGATATGAGAGTGCTCTCAGAAACATTGTGTCTGCTGGTAATGAGTATCATGCGGACTGCATGGAACTCCTTAATTCTAACCCTCAGCTGTTCCCACTGGGCCTCCAGTTATTTAGTGACCCAGATAAAAGACATCAAATTCTTGAGGCATGGGGCGACCATCTTTTTGAAGAGAAATGCTTTGGAGAAGCTGCAATAACTTATCAATGTTGCTCATCATATCAGAAATCTTTGAAAGCTTATCATGCCTGTGGGGACTGGAGAGGTGTGTTCACTGTTACAGGCCTTCTGAACTTCACAAAGGAAGAAATTCTTCAACTAGCACAGGAGCTATGTGATGAGTTCCAAGCACTCGGTAAGCCAGGAGATGCCGCCAAAATCGCACTGGAGTATTGTTCAGATGTTGATAGAGGTGTAGGCTGCTACATCATGGCAAGAGAATGGGAAGAGGCTCTTAGAGTGGCTTATATGCACAGCAGGCAGGATCTTGTTGATACTGTTAAAGATGCAGCTCTGGAGTGTGCTGCAGTGCTGATATCTGAGTATCAGGAAGGATTGCTGAAGGTGGGTAAATATCTAGCACGCTATGTCGCTGTGCGGCAGAGGAGATTATCTCTTGCAGCTAAACTACAGTCAGAGGACCGATTTATGGATGTCGAAGACGACAACATTTCAGAAGTCAGCTCTAGCTTCAGCGAAATGAGTGCATACACGACTAGGTTTGTTATTCTGCCGTTTTAAGTTCCTAAGTCCTTGTGCTTAATGTTTCAATTCCATCTTCCTTGTTTAATGTGATTTCCAAATGCTGTGTGGACAGGTCAACAAAGGAATCGAGTGCTTCTGTCATATCTAGCAGCGCAAGCAAGTCACGAGGGTCAAGGCGTCAAAAGAAAGCTGGCAAGATACAAGCTGGAAGGTAGGTGACTTGGTTTTTTTTTCCGGTTATCAGATTATTGCACTGAAATCTCTGTTTTGTACTGTTTCTGCTTGTTTGTCTGTTTATCTTGTCGACTCACTAGAAGCACTGTTTCTGCAGTCCTGGGGAGGAGATGGCACTAGTGGAGCATCTCAAGGGGATGTCTCTGGCCACTGGTGCGCAAAAAGAGCTTAGAAGTCTACTTGTAGTTCTAACACAGCTGGGGAAAGAAGATATCGCCCGTCAGGTGCAGCTGGCTGGAGATAATTTTGAGGTATCGCAGATGGCCGCAGTGAAGTTGGCTGAGGGTACAATGTCTACTGACAAGATGGACGAGAATGCGCATACCCTTGAGCATTACACGAAAATGCTGAGAGCACATCAGCCTGTCGCCAGTGAAACCTCCTCCTGGCGGATCAAAGCTCTGTCGCCGCCTTGACTGGTATGCCCTCCAGTTCCCAGGTTGCAAGTTAACTCCATTTTGGAATGAAATAGTACTGGTACATGGAACGGGTCAACAATGGCGGTGTGATTTTTGAAATATTGCTTCAGGTTTGCTGGCGTGTTGCTTTTGGGACACGGGAGGTTGGCCAGGGCAGCGCTTCTGGTGCCCAACGTTTGCAGTACAACATGTCTCTATCTGGCGGATCGTTACGTCCAACATGTTTCAGCAATTTTGTAGTTGTATCATGTATCGTGGATATCAAAGTTCATGCCATCGGTCTATCACAAGTATAGTGGTCTATTTGTTTGTGTACCAACAGTTGATTATTTTTGGCAGAAATGAAGCATGCCATGAATATTGCTGAAATGTAATACATTTCAATACGCAGTAAATGCTGATATATTTTCACGGGGGTATTCACATATGCTACTTCTCTTAAGGTACATCAATACGTAGTAAATGCTGATATATTTTCACGGTGGTATTCACATATTTCCTCCGTGTGTACTTTCAATTTTATTGGAGGGTCAAACTATCTCAAAGTTCGATCGAGTTTGTGCAAAAATATATTAATGTTTGTGAAACTAAATTGGTATATGATGAAACTATATTTTATTATGAATCTAATGCTACTATTTTTTTTGCATGATAATATGTCTCATTTACGTCATAAGGATCATACTACACGTCACGTACACATCGATGTGACAACTGAAAAAATAGCAAAATGCTAGCCTTTGCACAAAGGAGCACCAGCCAAAAAGGAAAAATACAATCAAGACTGAAGAATCCTCTGAACTTGACACTACCTTTGTCACCACCTTAGTAGCCACCAAAATAAAAATGACGAATCATCTCCTCACCCTTATTTGATGCGGCTCCATTGCTGATATGCAGCTTTGCAGACCTTCAAGGTGGCTCGCCAAAGGTGATGCCATTAACGTTGAATGAATCAGACCATGGCAACACCTCGGACACGCCATCAAACCCTACTAATTTGATGGCATAAATAAAGGACAGACCCAGCGAATAGAAGCTTCCACACAAGGTGGGGTCTGGGGAGGGATTATAGGAACCTAGTCTTACCTCTGCAAAGTGCAATGCAGAGAGGCTGGTTCGAACCCAGGACCTCTTGGCACAAGTGGGGAGGACCTCACCACTGCGCCAGGCCTGCCCTCAATTTGATGGCATAAATGTTGGTGTATTATTGTATAAATATGATCAAATATATATGAAAAGTTGACTTTCCAACAAAATTGTAAGTACACTTTTAAGGACAGAAGGAGTATGCTACTACTTTCTCTATCCCACAATATAAGATCATTTTTCAAGCTATGTTACCACATATGCTACTCCCTCCATCCCAACAATACAAGTTTTTTCAAACTATGTTACCACATATCCTACTCCCTCCATCCCACAACACAATATAAGTTTTTTCAAGCTATGTTACCACATATCCTACTCCCTCCATCCCACAACACAATATAAGATCGTTTCAAACTAACATAGCTTGAAAGGAAGTACTTCTTATGTCATTGATCTTATGCAAAGATTGCGTACATGTTTTTTTTTTCCTTTTCTCTTTTATGCTTGATTGAGTCACTTAGATGTGCAATAACTAGGCAAACCCATCAAAGGATACCAATAAACAAGCGTTCAGTGCATTTAAAGGGCAAGTCACAACAATACAATCACATATATGGAACACAACGGAATAAAATTATTGGCGTACAATACAAAGTAATCGACATATGGTATTGCAACTACACCCTGAACAAGAGAAAAGGGGAATCCTCTGTTTGAAGTTCTTTGGCATCACTGTAACAATGCGACTATTCAGCTGTAGGAAACAACATGAGCAGTTTTCTGCCATATCCGCACTTGTTGGCCCACAAGGTGATGTAACTATGTATCCACAATTGGCAAAGCTGCCTCGGTAAAACAGTGTACAAGCTTCCCCCCAACTTCTCCCTAAATCTGCGCCCAATGGAGGCCTCATCCATTTCCAAGTATTGCAAGCCACTCATCGCTTCGAGAACATTCCTTGCGTTAATGAGGAAAAATCGTACTCTTTGCCTGATTGAGAGGGCAGGGTAGAAGAGGTAGGGGTGGATGCGCTCTTGTTAGCACCTGCGGTTGTGGCCCCATTTGCTGGCTTGCTGCAAACCCACAGATGGCATCAGAAAACAAAATGTAAAATCTGTTTCCATATCTAGTACTCCCTCCGTCTCAAAATAAGTGTCTTAACTTTAGCACAATTTTATACTAAAGCTAGTACAAAGTTGAGACACTTATTTTGGGACGGAGGGAGTATTGCTTAAGTAGCAACAAACCTATGAAGATAACAAAACTTACCCCGGCGAACCAAAACCGAAGTTACCAGAAAAGAAGTCCTGATTGTTGTTCCCAGCCTGCCGAACAGTAGACCAGAGAGAGAGAGATGAAACAATCAATATAACTAACCTTCGAGTGCACGTATCTAAACATTATCCACAAGTCATCACCTTGGCGACACCATTTTGTGGTGCTGCTGCTGGAATAGATGCAGGGTTCTGATAACCTAGATTTGGCCAGCTATGGGAAGGCAAGCTTCCATTAGGGGCATTAGAACCATTAGCATTTAGCACACTAGCATTCCCGGGAACCATTTGGGGTGCATTCCCAGGAACCATTTGGGGTGCATTTCCAGATTTAAGAGCAGCCATCAGTAAAGCTTGTTGCTGGGTCATAAAAGCAAGCTGCTGCTGATGGATAGCAAATGGTGATACCATATTCGACTGCAGAAAAAACAAGTATTTCTTTAGGTAGAGCCTACATGTGCTCTTGTGGTCAGAGCCATTTCAAATAAATATATAAGTAGTGCGAGGAGTGCTTGTGCTGACCTTCTCAAACAGACTCATGATATCTGTCTGTGGGTTTGATTTGGAAGCAACTGGAGCTGAAGACGCTGCCACAGCTGGCGAGTCTTTAAATAAGTCTTCGATTCCCGATGTAGACTGGGCCTTACTTTCTACTGGCTTAGCAGTATCCTTTTTCTCGGAGTTAGGTGCTGGTTCTGCAGCTGAATAATTTTAATATCCATGAGGAATGCAAAACAAATTGACATGGCGATCCAAAAACATGGTATCTCCACTAAGTGTACAAAATAAACATGATGCAGTGCTCATGACAAGAGAATAGTTTCTCATTCAAAATATTACTCGTAAGAGCTTACACTGGAAGCCATCCCAAGCATTATCATCATTGGAAGATGACACTGGTTCTTTCTCAGTTGTTCCGTCCATCGATAACATGTTAAAGAGGTCAATGGCATAGTCAACTTTAGGAGGGGGTGCAACCGATGGCTGATGAACTTTTGGGGGTGTCACATCAACTTTAGCAGGAGATTTTGCTGGCTGAGGAGGCGAAGCAACCTTGGGAACTGGTAGTTCTGCTTTTGGCTGAGGTGATGCCTATATTCCAGATCGAAAATCAAGGTTATCAGCAGAAGAAAATTTTGTTCAATAGGATACAGTGAATAAAAAAAACTAAGCAGAGACCCCGAGATTACTTAAAGTAGATGTGATCAAATGCATATAACAAACCCTATATAAGAGCTTACAGGTCTTTCTTCATTTAAGATTACATATTTAGACGGTTGATATTAGTTAAGAAACTTGCAACAGATAATAACCCTGATTTTTTAAACATGCATAGTAACAAGAATTTTGCAACATGAATTGTTAACATTTCATCATTAGAAAAAAAATACAAGGGCCATCAAGGCCAGGTGCCAACAAATTAATAGTTGCATACTAAAAGCTTGTGGTAGTACAAAAGAGTTACCTGCGTGTGCATCCTAGAAGCCACTGGAACAGTTCTTTTCGTAGCAGCTGGTGAAACACGATGTTGCTCAAATGAAGGTTTTTGAGCGTGCCCACCCCTGTTAGCATGACTGGCCTGAGATTCAGAGCTCTTCTCATCTCGAGCACTAGAGGGCAGTTTTGATGTTCCATTCCTCGGTATCCACCTCTTGTCCTCGTATCTATATTTCAGATATGATGTTACTTACATTATTTGAAAAGTACAGAGAACACGTTACACTAGATAGAAAGAGCAGGAATAATCATACTTTGCACGGATGAAGTTCTCTATCCCAACCCTGTCATAATTAGGGGGCAGCTCTGCTTCCCAATAGCCATTTGCCTTTTCATTTCCCATTGCTGCAAGAACATGAATACAATTATCGTGTCAAGTGAAATCATAGTTTTGTTAACAAAAATTTGCATTTAGAAACTCCAGGAGAAAGTAATCCATACATTGAATAAATGCAACTTGCTCTGGCAACCATGTATCCAGAGTAGCAGACCTTACCTGCATCAGGAAGAAATGTTTTGTAAGAATGAAAAAAAATTAATGCTGCCTAATCTCTTAAATGTACATAATACAGTAGACAAGATGATAGGAAGGAAACATATGAAGTAAAGAATTGAATTCTCTCCTGGTAAGTAAACTTTTGGTTTCTGCTCAACAAAATTGTACTGAAATGCCACAAGACCAAAGTAAAGGAAATAATAACCTAAAGAAACATAAGCATATTAATGCTCAAAATCAAAGAAAAAAGAGTGTCCTACAAAATGTGGTATGAGGGGGCTAAGCTAATCCACTGAAACCGAGTTGTAGCACATGATGACCACTTTATTGGGTTGTATTATGATACGTTTACATCAACTCCATTTACCTATTAGCAGGCAATGAGTTTAAAACGTTTGATAAAGAACCCTTAGCATGCCCAGATTGTCCTGAAAGTTCTTCACCTCAAGCCAGGCATCACCATTGTGGCTTCTACTAAGCTTTGTCGGAACAACTCAATGAAGGACAAAGCTTTTCCGGTGAGAGTGGAGTCGGAAAAAGGATGCAAATGATTAGTCACTGACCTTTGATATGTGTACCCCAAGGCTTCTATGAATTCCAGAACACTGCATGCATACGAAGATCCCAAGATTGACACTTGCCCATCGAGGACCCCTGCAGCATGGGCAAAGTGTTAGCAATTGTTGAGTAGAACAAGAATTGTGAGCATGAGTGTTGATACACAATGAATGCATAGAAATGGAACTCAAAGCATCTGCACATGTGAACGGAGATAGAGGGAAAAGACTAGCCTAAAAGGCAACTATAACTGAACAATGTCATTTCTACATCTTTCTCCACAGATTGCAGTTGTTACATGTCTAGATACAAGCACTAATGATACATCCACGCGATAAATCTATTCCCGCGTGCATAATAAAGGCCAAAGTTAAAATATTAAATCTTGAAACACAAGGTAAGGCATAAAATAACTACCATAGCATTAACTGTATAACATAACACAGATCAGCAAATGGAACAGACCACTGAAATGTCCAATTCATGAATCAAACAGCTGCCTACCAAAATAGGCGATGTCAAATCTATCGGTAACATAATTTTTGTCTGATCCATCAATAGATACGTTAAAAACAACCAATTGCATGGGACCACTCACTTTGACTTGCAGTCTGCACATTCTCTGTTCTCCGGCAACCGCAGAAGGCCTTCCAATATCTGGAAATAAATGTAGACGAAGAATGACAATGGGTCATAAACGCTACGCGACAAACATGAGTAACACGCGTAACAGAAGATTGTGATTGCAACATAACAAGCACACATGGTGTCGCTTCCTTTTGGCTCATGTGACATCAAAGATAGATGGTGAGATTACTTACACGATGTTATAACCCTTCTGATCCACGATATACGCTACACAAATATAGGAGGCACAAAATTGAAGTGGTATTTGATTGGAATCTACGTCATGCTCGCCCTTATTCGGCACCGTAGACATACTAGAGTGCTACTACACCGCAGACATACATAATAGAGTGCTCCTACTCTATCGAATGGGAGGGTATTACTCAAGTTTTGTGCCCCAAGGTATGAGCAGCAGATACTATGAAGCAGCACATGAGCAAGCATTGCGCGTTCTCTGTAATCCCACCCAGGAGACTGAAATCCGTAATAGAGCGATCAAATTTACAACCAAACCACCGAATGGCGATTCCCATATCTCAACCGGCTTCGACGAGGCCGTCTGACGGAGCTGCCAAACGCAAAGTCAGCTACCGCGTCCGGCTCCTCGATTGATTTCCCGGCCATCGGAACGCGGCGAAGCAAAGCTCGGATCTGCTCCTTGTCAGGAACCGCAAAACCAATCGCAGATCCACGCCGTCGCGGATCCCGAATCCCGCCCGAAAAGAGGAGCTGCGCGTCCCGTCGGCTCTGTTTTGATTCCCGGTCCATTCGAAGCAGCAGCGTGCGGCGCCGACCTAATGATGGTGGTGCCGAGAGGGGGAGGGGGAAACAGTGGCGACGGGACGGACCTTCTTGTGCCTGGCGTTGAGCTCCTTGGAGACGGAGGCCTTCTCGTTCATGGCTGATCGCCGGATCCTCCGACCGGGAGGGGGGGATCGCAGGGATTCGGGCTCGGGCTCCCTCTCTCGCCCTCTCTCCTCCCTGTTTTTGCCGCGTCGTGGGGGAGGGGGGGAGGAGAGATGTGCAGAGGAGAGGGAGGGATCTGTGCGTCTCCTCCCGGCTTGACCTTCCTCGCTCGCGTGCCCTCTCTCTCTCTCTCTCTCTCTCTCTCTCTCTCTCTCTCTGAGTAGTTTTTTTCTGTTGGAAAAAAAAATTGTTTTTGTTCACGAGATTATATTTTTGTGTGCGGTGTGGTAATGACGGTGCTGTGAGGGTCTGCTGGCCTAATCACGGCACGACAGACCACGATTACAAACCAAGAAAGGAATAATTATTTATTATTTGTTGCATTCACTTACAATAGCACCGACCAGTGTAAACCACGTCAGTTGGAATGGCGCTGCCATTTTGATATGGTCCACAAATATGGAAATGAAAAAGGAACCATGAAGATGACACGAACATACACGCGCACCAGCCGCCTGCCTAGTCAACCTTTCTCGTTTTCGTGATGATTTTTGAAACGTGCATGTCTGAGTCATGCTTATCCTCGGTTTTTAGGATGTTAGTATATCCTCGATTATTAACATCTATTTTTTTAGAAAAATTAACGTCTGAATTATTGTTTTGCGTCGCATCATTGTTATTTTTTTAGAAAACTGACACAAGAAACATCCAGTTTTAAATTAATAAAGCCAACATCGGCCAGAGTAGCACAGAGTTACAGTTGTACATAACCGAATAAAAGCAATGAATACAACTTGCGACTCAAAAGGATCGTTAAAATAGAAATGAAATAACTACAACAAGCTCAAGAGCTCCTGTGAAACAGCATGAAGGTGTTTGATCTTGTTAAGGATGGTCGTCGCCGCCTCACAGTCCTTCCTCTTCCTTAGAGGGGCACCTTTGCTGAAATAAAAACAATATTTGAAGATATAATTAGCAGGGTGAGCAGGAATGGTTCCTTTAGTGGCAAGTTTGTTACAGGTAGTTCATAGCGTCCAGGCTAAAGCACTAAACGTTCTCCAGGCTAAGTGATGGTGTTCGCGACGAACGTTACGCAAGAGCACAAGCACTAGCACCATTGAATTCGGGTGCCAAGTTTGTCCAAACACATTCCGGGACGTAGCTCCATAATAATCTAGCAGGGACGCGTTGGAAAAGGATGTGATTAATGTCCTCCAAGGACCCACATAGAGCGCAGTTGTCGTTGCCCGGTCCATGACGTTTTTGAGGTTCAGAGCCAAGGGGAGGTGGTCCAAGGCAACTTGTCAAAGGAAGATACAAACTTCAAGGGGCATACGCGTGGCCCACGGAGGTTTGGCAAAACGAACTTTGGGGCCTCGCACCAGCTTGACATAAGTGAACTTGACCAAGAAGCCACCTAAGACCTCCAACTCCGAGGTGATCATGTCTCGGTTCGGGCTGAGCAATACATGTTCGATCAAAGAACTCATATTGTCCAAGGAATTAGCTTCCGCCGTCAATAGAGATCGCAAAAACGATGATGGTCAAACCAGAGGAAAAATCATCGCTAAATAGCGCCTGAGGTTCCATGGTGATTACAAACAGAGATAATACATCGCGAATAGGGTTTGTCCGCAATCCATTTTGACAGCTAAAATTTAGTGTCCTCCTTCTCATTCCCCATCGAGAATTTGGCTCCTAAAATAAATATCTCCTTACATTTCTGGATCTCATTCCATAGTTGTGTGGCCTCAACAATGCACGCAAAGAAGGAGTCTGTTCGGGAAGTATTTAACTTTAAGAACAAAGCCCACAACTCGTTGTCGTTTTGCGGGATTTTTCAAATCCACTTAGTAACTAGGGCTAGGTTCATCTGTCTAGAGTTGGAAATCCCTAGACCTCTATGGTTTTCCAGGTCTACATAGATCAACCTATCTGACCATGTGGTACTTATGTTTTTTAACGCTATCATCCCAGAAAAATCGAGCACGAAAATTATCAAATTTCGCATGAACCCCCTCTTGTTGAGGAACGTAGTATTTCAAAAAAATTGCCTACGATCACGCAAGATCTATCTAGGAGAAGCATAACAACAAGCGGGAAGAGTGTGTCCACGTACCCTCGTAGACCGAAAGCGGAAGCGTTAAGTAAGGCGGTTGATATAGTCGAACGTCTTTGCGTTCCAACTGATCAAGTACGCACGGCACCTCCGCGATCTGCACACGTTCAGTTCGGTGACGTCCCTCGAACTCTAGATCCAGCTGAGGCTGAAGGAGAGTTTCATCAACACGACAGCGTGGTGACGGTGATGATGAAGTTACTGACGCAGGGCTTCGCCTAAACACTACAACAACATGACCGAGATGAAAAACTGTGGAGGGGGCACCGCACACGGCTAAAAAATCAACTTGTGTGTCCTTGAGTGCCCTCCTGCCCACGTATATAAAGGAGGGAGGAAGAGGAGGCCGGCCTAGGAGGGGAGCGCCTATAGGGGGAGTCCAACTAGGATTCCCAATCCTAGTTGGAGTCCCCTTCCTTTTCCAAGAGGGGGAGAGGGAAGGAGGGGAAGGAGAAGGAAATAGAGGGGGGCGCCACCCCCTCCCTAGTCCAATTCGGACATGCCATGGGGGGGGCACCCCTCGAGGCCCTTCTCTCCTTTCCCATATGGCCCATTAAGGCCCACTACTTCCCCCGGCAAATTCCCGTAACTCTCCGGTACACCGAAAATACCCGAATCACTCGGAACCTTTCCGATGTCCGAATATAGCCTTCCAATATATCGATCTTTACGTCTCGACCATTTATAGACTCCTCGTCATGTCCGTGATCTCATCTGGGAATCCGAACAACCTTCGGTACATCAAATCACATAACTCATAATACAAATCCTCATCAAACATTAAGCGTGCGGACCCTATGGGTTCGAGAACTATGTAGACATGACCGAGACACATCTTCGGTCAATAACCAACAGCGGAACCTGGATGCTCATATTGGCTCCTACATATTCTACAAAGATCTTTATCGGTCAAACCGCATAACAACATATGTTGTTCCCTTTGTCATCGGTATGTTACTTGCCCGAGATTCGATCGTCGGTATCATCATACCTAGTTCAATCTCGTTACCGGCAAGTCTCTTTACTCGTTCCGTAATGCATCATCCCGCAACTAACTTATTAGTCACATTGCTTGCAAGGCTTATAGTGATGTGCATTACCGAGAGGCCCAGAGATACCTCTCCGACAATCGGGTGACAAATCCTAATATCGATCTATGCCAACTCAACAAACACCATCGGAGACACCTGTAGAGAATCTTTATAATCACCCAGTTACGTTGTGACGTTTGATAGCACACTAAGTGTTCCTCCGGTATTCAGGAGTTGCATAATCTCATAGTCATAGGAGCATGTATAAGTCATGAAGAAAGCAATAGCCACAAACTAAACGATCATAGTATTAAGCTAACGGATGGGTCTTGTCCATCACATCATTCTCTAATGATGTGATCCTGTTCATCAAATGACAACACATGTCTATGGCTAGGAAACTTAACCATCTTTGATTAACGAGCTAGTCAGGTAGAGGCATAGTAGGGACACTCTGCTTGTCTATGTATTCACACATGTATCAAGTTTCCAGTTAATACAATTCTAGCATGAATAATAAACATTTATCATGATATAAGGAAATATAAATAACAACTTTATTATTGCCTCTAGGGCATATTTCCTTCAGTCTCCCACTTACACTAGAGTCAATAATCTAGTTCACATTATCATGTGATTTAACACCAATAGTTCACATGTTTATGTGATCAATTCACATCTCCATGTGACTAATACCCAAAGGGTTTACTAGAGTCAATAATCTAGTTCACATCGCTATGTGATTAACACCCAAAGAGTGATCATGTTTTGCTTGTGAGAGAAATTTAGTCAATGGGTCTGCCACATTCAGAGCCGTATGTATTTTGCCAAAAAAATATGTCGACAATGCTCTACACGGAGCTATTCTAGCAAAAAATATGTATCCATTGAGACTCAGTGTAACACCCCGGATATGATTTACCTATTATGTAATCCAACTCTTGCCGTTTTCGGCGTTAAGTTATTTTATTTTCTTGGGTTCGGGTTTTTGTCTCCGTGTGTTGTTGTCGTTGTCATGCATCTCATATCATGTCATCATGTGCATTGCATTTGCATTCATGTTCGTCTCATGCATTCGGGCATTTTCCCCGTTGTCCGTTTTGCATTCCGGCGCTTCTTTCTCCTCCAGTGGTCATTTCTACCTTTCTTTTGTGTGTGGGGATTAAACATTTCCGGATTGGACCGAGACTTTCCAAGCGGCCTTGGTTTACTACTAGTAGACCGTCTGTCAAGTTTCGTACCATTTGGACTTCGTTTGATGCTCCAACGGTTAACCGACGGACCGAAAAGGCCTCGTGTGTGTTGCAGCCCAACACCCCTCCATTTTGGCCCAAAATCCACCAAAACCCTCTCCATCATCTAGAGCGTTCGATCACGATCGCGTGGCCGAAAACCGCACCTCATTTGGACACTCCTAGCTCCCTCTACCTCTATATATAGACCCCCTCCTTCAAATTCCGGATCCCCTTCGTCCAAACCATAAAAACCGGCTCCCCTCGCCGCCGGACGTGTCCGAATCGGGCCGGACATTTCCACCCGCATCCGCCGACCAACCAGCCGCCGCCACGTGGCCGGGCGAGCCCCACATTGCTGCCGCCGCCCGAGGCCCGCCAGGCCCGCTCGGGGCCCTCGAGGCCCACGTCGCCCCGCCGCCTCCATCCCTCGTCGCCCCACCTTTCCCTAGCGCCCGGCCGCCGGCGCCGCCACGCGCCATTGCTGGCAGCTTGCCGCCCTTTGCCGGAGCACCGCGACGCCGCCTCCTCGCCGGCTAGCGCGCCCCCGCCGGCGCCCCTCACGCCGCCTCGCCCTAGCGCCGCCCCGGCCCGGATCCGGCGAGGTCCGGCTGGCCCCCGCTTCCCCGACGAACTCCGGCGCCGGCCTCCCCGTCGAACCTCGTAGAACGCGCCGCCGCTACAGTACCCTTCCAGATCCAGATCGGGATCGGGTTGACTTTTTGCCCGAAACCCTAATTTCTTTGCTATGTTCATCGCATCGTAACTCCGCATCCGTAGCTCCGTTTTGGGCATATAGCATATCAAAATGTTCGCCTCAGAGAGTACATCATTTCATCTCATTGCATCATTTTCATTTGAGTTCATCTTGGTGCCCGAAATGCTGTTGGAAGAATGCTATTTGGGATAATTGTCAGATCTGCTGCTCCAATTAGACATTTGTCATTTTTGTCATGATTAATGTGTGCATGATATGCCCCTGAGCTCTACATGTGTTTTGTTATATGTTTTGCCATCTATCCAGTGGTGCAACCCATGTATTTTTGTGATGTGTGTGGTGACTAGCACAAGCTTGCAAAGTGGTGCATTCGTTAATGCTGATTTCAGGGACTTAGCATTTCCACTAAGTCCTTGATCTGTTTATCTCAATATGCCATATGTTCATGTTGTTTCCTAGTGACCCGTGCCTCTTTTTAGGATGATCAGTAAGGATGTTTTGTTAATCTTGTAGTGCTCTATCCATCCATGTCTTTGTTTGCAATTATGGAGCACCCTAGCTTGAGTCAATCGAGCTCTACTTTTGCCATTTCGTGAATCTGGGCATATTGTCTACTTGTTAGCGATTTTGCCGAGGATGTTGTGGTTGATCCGTGCATGCTATGCTATTGTTCTGGCCATGTCTAGCTTGTATAATGTGTATTCTTGATGGGTGCATGCTTAGATTGTCATGACTTGCTCTGTAGTGAGTGCATCGAGCTCGTAAACATGCCTACCTGATATTCTTGATGGGTGCATGCTTAGATTGTCATGACTTGCTCTGTAGTGAGTGCATCGAGCTTGTAAACATGCCTACCTGATATCTGATTTGCATGCTCCAGTTTTTTCACTAAGTCTGTGATCTGTTTATGTTTTTGCCATGTTCACATGCTTTTCTGATCCATTTTGGCTCAAGGTCATTAAGGGACTTTTGTTAAACTCTTTGAGTAGCTCCATGCCATGCTTTACTTTGCCATGTTCAGGTCCTGTAGCATATAGTTTTCATGCTCCAAAGTGTGCTACTTGATCTGAAATTCCAGACAAGTGTTAATTTCACTAAGTCTGAAATCTGTTTACCAAATGCATTTTTGCCATGCTTGTTTGAACCTGTTAATGGATGAATTGGCCGTAGCTCAGTGTTCATCTTTTGTTAAGCATCAGGAATGGATCCCTGCCATGTATTTCGTTGTCATGTTTGAGTGTTGTAGCATGTTGATCTTGTTGCATTTAGATGGCTACTTGCTGTAAATCGCAGACCGGTGCCATATTTGAATTGCTTGCCATTTCCAAACCGTAACTCCGATTCCGGTGATCTTTATATCGTTTTCAAGCGACTTCATCTCACCTTTCCAGTGGCACACTTGGATTTCCAAGTTGATGCCAGGGTCATGCATTCCTTGTCAAATCTTTCATATGCATCGCATATCGCATCTCGCGTAGCATACCATGTTTGCATCATATTGTTTGAGCTTTGCACGTGGTTGATTGTGTCCTTGTTGCTTGTTTGTCTTGTTTGGGTAGATCCGGGAGACGAGTTCGCTAACGAGGAGCCCGTTGAGTTTGCTTCCGAGGATCCAGTCAACTCTGACAACTTTGCAGGCAAGATGATCATACCCTCGAAATCACTACTATCTTTGCTTTGCTAGATGCTCGCTCTTTTGCTATGCCTATGCTATGATGCCTACCACTTGCTTATCATGCCTCCCAAATTGCCATGTCAAACCTCTAACCCACCATGTCCTAGCAAACCATTGATTGGCTATGTTACCGCTTTGCTCAGCCCCTCTTATAGCGTTGCTAGTTGCAGGTGAAGATTGGTCCGATTGAGCTGCCTGCGGGGCCACCTCGGGGCAACTTGAGGGTTGGTTTTACTCGTAGCTAGTCTCATCTGAGTGTGCCCTGAGAACGAGATATGTGCAGCTCCTATCGGGATTTGTCGGCACATTCGGGCGGTGTTGCTGGATTTGTTTTAACTTGTCGAAGTGTCTTGTAGAACCGGGACACCGAGTCTGATCGGAATGTCTCGGGAGAAGGTCTATTCCTTCGTTGACCGTGAGAGCTTGTCATGGGCTAAGTTGGGACTCCCCTGCAGGGATTTGAACTTTCGAAAGCCGTGCCCACGGTTATGGGCAGATGGGAATTTGTTAATGTCCGGTTGTAGATAACTTGAACCTTAACTTAATTAAAATGAATCAACTATGTGAGTTACCGTGATGGTCTCTTCTCGGCGGAGTTCGGGAAGTGAACACGGTGTTGGAGTAATGCTTGCCGCAGGTTGTTCTCTAGTTATTCGTTTGCGCCTTGCCTTCTCTTCTCGCTCTCTTTTGTGAACAGGTTAACCACCATATATGCTAGTCGCTTGCTACAGCTCCACATATTTACCTTGCCTTACCTATAAGCTTAAATAGTCTTGATCGCGAGGGTGCGAGATTGCTGAGTCCCTGTGGCTCACAGATTACTTCCAAACCAGATGCTGAACCCGATGACTCCGTTCCAGATGACACGCTTGAGCTCAAGTGGGAGTTCGACGAGGACTCACGCCGTTACTATGTGTCTTTCCCTGATGATCAGTAGTGGTGCCCAGTTGGGACGATAGGGACCGTGTCGCATGTTGGGTTATCTTTATTTTGGCGCCGTAGTCGGGCCATGAGTGTTTGAATGTTGTAATGCTATTTATGTACTTTGATTGACGTGGCGAGTGTAAGCCAACTATGTATCTCCCCTTTTATTATCTATATTACATGGGATGTTGTGAAGATTGCCTAACTTGCGACATTGCTTTCAATGCGGTCATGCCTCTAAGTCGTGCCTCGACACGTAGGAGATATAGCCGCATCGAGGGTGTTACAAGTTGGTATTAGAGCCTTCCCCGACCTTAGGAGCCCCCATTGCTTGATCGTTTTTAGCGGCCGAGTTGAGTCTAGAAAAATGTTTTGAGTCATTTAGGAATTATATATCGGAGAGTTTAGGAATTCTTTTTACTCCCCAGTCTCCTCATCGCTCTGGTAAGGCATCCTGACGTAGAGTTTTGACTCTTCTCTTCTCAAATTTCACTAAAAAAATTAGGATCACGCGGGTATCTTGGAATCATTCCGATGGTTTTGTGACGAGAACATTATTCTTGGTGCCTCCTGTCTTTAGGGGTTGTGGCAGTGTCCCGGGGAGTTGAGCTCTGAGGTGTTGTCGTCACAATTTTATCGTTGCAGTTCTGGAATACCTGAGTTTAGTACGCCGACATCGAAAATCTCTTTTATGCAGTTCGTTGGTGAGATAACCTCGACGCCACCCAGTACTGGGGCGGGAGTTCGGGAGTATTGCCATAACTTGTATAACGGATGCTTTTCGAAGGTTGAGGTAGATGGTTTCCAAAGTTTTTTTCGGTTATGTGTTGAAGGATGGATACAACTGGATGTAGGATTTGCTAGATTTGGGTGAGATATTATGCTTCCCCTGTATCCCCAACACCTGATTGCATAACCGGAAAGGTTCGGGAGTTTCATAGGTGGGAATTCTTGTAGCTCTAGTTCTTCTTCCACGGATATTTGGTTCGAGATTGGGATTTCTTACCGAGTATTCGTTCTTGATCCGTACCTTGTTGATTTATTTCTCTACCTAAACTCTAAGTGGCTTCTCAATTTATGGATATGTGACCATTTCAAGTGGAATGCATTCGTTCTTATGTTCGGATGTGAAGACTATATGTTGCAATTTCAACCCATTTGATTCAGCTTCATTTTATCTGTTAATGTGCTAACGGTTGTCACCCTCTTCAGGATGGCTCCCGCTAAGAGCACCAATCAGAATCAGAATCAAGATCCGCCACCACCTTCACCTCCTCTGGAGGCATGGCAAGCTGTGATGGCCGCAACCAATGCAAACACGCAGTTGATCATGCAAATTCTTTAAGAGCGCAATCAAGCGAACCAAGGCAACCAAGGCAACAATCAGAATCACTTTGCTACACTCAACCAGTTCCTTGCTAACGGGCCAAAGACTTTCAGCAATTGTGTTGAGGCAACTGATGCTGACGATTGGCTCGTGGACTTGTGCAAGCATTTCGAGTGCAGTAACATCAGGCCGGAGGACTTTGTCAAGTTCGCTTCCTTCCAACTCAAAGACCAAGCTGCTGAATGGTTCCAACAGTACAAGGATTCTAGAGGAGGCCGTGTGATTACCTGGGATGAATTCCGTCAAGACTTCAAAGCTCATCATATTCCTCAGAGCGTGGTTGAAAGCAAGCGTGAGGAATTCCGCAACCTGAAGCAAGGCTCTTTGTCTGTCTATGACTACAACAAGTTGTTTCAGAAGCTCGCCCGCTTTGCTAAGCAGGACGTCCCTGACGAGAAGAGAATGATATACCAGTTCAGGGGTGGTCTCAGAGAAGAAATCTAGCTAGCTCTTGTTCTCTTTGAGCCCTTGAGGTACGATGAGTTCTACAACATGGCATTGAAGCAAGAGGCTGCTCAACTGAGGTGTGATGCTTCCAAGAAGCGAGTCAGAGACACTACTCCTTCTTCCTCTACTCAAGTGGCCAAGCAGCAGAAGTATTGGCTTCCTCCTCCTCCGTTTCGTCAGCCGTATCAGAAGAGCAAAGGTGGCAGTGGATCTTCCCACCCACCCAACCCTGGCTTTCAGAACAAGACTTCGTCTCAAGCTCCAAGATCGAGTGCTTCGTATCACCGTCCGCTTTCAGAGGTCACGTGCAACGAGTGCCAACAGAAGGGTCACTATGTGAACAAATGCTTCAATCAGAGGCGTCTTCCTCCTCCTCCTCCTGTGAGATCGGCAAGTACAGCTGTGGTCAAGCATAACCCCAAGCACGCCAAGGTCAACATGCTGAATGCAGCTCAGGCGGAGGACTCGTCAGATGTCATCATGGGTAACCTTCCTGTTAATGATATTCCTGCAAAAGTACTTTTTGACTCTGGTGCATCGCATTCCTTCATGTCATTCCCATTTGCATCGGAGAACAATTTTAGTACTAAGGCATTACCTAGAGCTATGCAAGTCGTCTCTCCGGCTAAGCGTCTGAGTTCTAGTATGATGGTTCCGGATATTTCTATCATGATGGGTGATTTCAAGTTTCTGGCTTCTCCAATGGTTCTTGGTAACTTGGATATTGATCTTATTCTCGGGATGGATTGGCTTTCTAAGCACAAGGCTCAGCTTGATTGTGCAGCCAGGTAGATTCAATTGACTCATTCGTCTGAGGATGTAATTGTCTTTTCCGCCCGGGATAATACAATCCGTCTGTTTTCTCTCAATGAGAAGGGTGAACTGGATGCCATCTCGCAAATTCCAGTCGTTTGCGAATATCAAGACGTCTTTCCAGAAGAGCTTCCAGGAATGCCTCCGCACCGGCCAGTTGAATTCGTCATCGATCTTGAGCCTGGCACGGAACCAGTGTGCAAGCGTCCTTACAAGCTCGGACCTGAAGAGTTGAAGGAGCTGAAGAAACAACTCGATGTTCAAGAGAGAATGGGCCTCATCCGACCTAGTTCTTCTCCATGGGGTTGTGGTGTTATTTTTGTGAATAAGAAGGATGGAACGGACCGACTTTGTGTTGACTATCGTCCATTGAACAAGAAGACCATCAGGAACAAATACCCACTTCCCAACATCAATGAGCTGTTCGAACAACTCAAAGGTGCCCAAGTATTCTCCAAGCTTGATCTCCGTATGGGTTATCATCAGATTCGAATCCGTGAGCAAGATATTCCCAAGACGGCTTCCAAGACAAGTTTTGGTTCATATGAATACACTGTCATGTCTTTTGGCCTCGTCAACGCTCCTCTGACGTTCTCTCGCATGATGAACTTCATCTTCAACGCCTACACCAATGACTTCATTTTGGTCTATCTCGACGACATTCTGGTCTTTTCGAAGAACAAGGAAGATCATGCTAAGCACTTGCGTTTGGTACTCGATAAGCTCAGGGAACACAAGTTCTACGCCAAGTTCTCCAAGTGCGAATTTTGGCTCGATGAGGTTCTTTATCTTGGTCATATCATCTCTGCCAAGAGCATTGCGGTGAATCCTGAGGAGGTGTCTGCAATTGTGAATTGGGAACCACCTCAGAACGTGAAGCAACTCCGTAGCTTCCTCAGTCTCGCAAGCTACTGTCGAAGATTCGTTGAAAACTTTTCTAAGATCGCGAAGCCTCTCTCAAATCTTCTCCAGAAGCACGTCAAGTACGTTTGGTCTCCGGAATGTGACATCGCTTTCAACACTTTGAAAGAGAAATTGGTCACTGCTCCAGTTCTGACTCCTCTTGATGAATCCAAACCGTACGAGATCTTTTGCGATGCCTCTCTCCAAGGTCTTGGCGCAGTGTTGATGCAAGATAAGAAAGTTGTAGCTTATACCTCTCGCCAGTTGAAGCCCAAGGAGAAGAACTACCCCACTCATGACCTTGAGTTGGCGGCAGTTGTGCATGCTCTTTTGACTTGGAGACATCTCTTATTGGGAAGAAAAGTGGACATCTTCACTGACCACAAGAGTCTCAAGTACATCTTCACTCAGCCTAATCTCAACCTCAGGCAGACTCGATGGGTCAAAATGATTCAAGAGTATAATCCAAGTATCGAGTATACTCCAGGCAAGGCCAATGTGATTGCTGACGCTTTGAGCAGAAAGGCTTATTGCAACAGTCTGATTCTCAAGCCTTATCAACTCAAGCTTTCTGAAGCTTTCCGCAAACTTAATCTGCAAGTTGTTCCTCAGGGTTTCCTCGCCAACCTTCAAGTCTCTCCTACCTTAGAAGACCAGATTCGCCAAGCTCAACTTCTGGATGCTATGGTGAAAAAGGTGAAGATTGGGATTGCCAAGAGTCAACCCAAGTACAAGTGCTACCGCCTTGATGACAAGGATACTCTCTTCTTCGAGGATCGTATTGTTGTGCCCAAAGGCGACCTTCATAAAGTGATCATGAACGAGGCTCACAATTCTCTCCTCTCCATCCACCCTGGGAGCACGAAGATGTATCAGGACCTCAAGCAGGCTTATTGGTGGACTCGAATGAAGCGCGAGATTGCTCAGTTCATGAATGAATGTGATGTCTGCAAAAGAGTGAAGGCAGAACACCAAAGGCTAGCTGGTCTCCTCCAACCTCTTGCCATTCCAGAATGGAAGTTTGACCACATTGAGATGGACTTCGTGACTGGGTTTCCAAAGTCCAAACGTGGCAATGATGCTATATTCGTTGTCATCGACAAACTCACTAAAGTGGCTCACTTTCTGCCTATCAAAGAGTCAATCACTGCAGCTCAATTGGCAGAGTTGTATACCTCTCGGATTGTCTCTCTGCACGGTATTCCACAAGTGATCTCTTCAGACCGTGGCAACATCTTTACCTCCAAGTTTTGGGATTCTTTTTAGAAGGCCATGGGCACCAACATCCGCTTCAGTACAGCTTTCCATCCTCAAACTAGCGGTCAAGTCGAGCGTGTCAATCAGATTCTTGAAGATATGCTCAAGGCTTGTGTGATCTCCTTCGGCATGAAGTGGGAGGATTGTCTTCCTTATGCTGAATTCTCCTACAACAACAGTTTTTCAAGCAAGTTCGGGCAAGGCCCCATTCAAAATTCTGTATGGCAGGAAGTGCCATACCCCTCTTAACTGGTCTGAAACCGGTGAACGTCAGCTTTTGGGTAATGACTTAATCACAGAGGCAGAGGAAATGTGCAAAGTCATTCGAGATAACCTCAAAGCAGCCCAATCCTGCCAGAAGAGCTACTATGATAGTAAGCACCGTGATTTGGCTTTCGAGATCGGAGATCATGTTTACCTCCGCGTCTCTCCAATGAAAGGTACTCGTCACTTCAGTATCAAGGGGAAGCTTGCCCCTAGATACGTGGGACCTTTCAAGATCGTCAGCAAGAGAGGCGATCTCGCCTATCAACTCGAGCTTCCTTCAAACTTTGCAAATGTGCATGACGTGTTCCATGTCTCTCAGCTTCGAAAGTGCTTCAAGACTCCTGACCACACCGTCAACTTCGAGGACATTGAGCTCCAAGAAGATCTCTCTTATCGTGAGCACCATCTTGCTATTCTTGAAGAGACTGAATGAAAGACTCGCAACAACTCAATCAAATTCCTCAAAGTCAAGTGGTCACACCATTTTGATCGTGAAGCTACCTGGGAACGCGAGGATCACCTCCATTCTGAATACCCAGCGTTCTTTCAGTCCTAGATCTTGGGACGAGATCCTTTCGTAGTGGTGGAGTGTTGTAACACCCCGGATATGATTTACCTATTATGTAATCCAACTCTTGCCGTTTCCGGCGTTAAGTTATTTTATTTTCTCGGGTTCGGGTTTTTGTCTCCGTGTGTTGTTGTCGTTGTCATGCATCTCATATCATGTCATCATGTGCATTGCACTTGCATTCGTGTTAGTCTCATGCATTCGAGCATTTTCCTCGTTGTCCGTTTTGCATTCCGGCGCTTCGTTCTTCTCCGGTGGTCATTTCTACCTTTCTTTCGTGTGTGGGGATTAAACATTTCCGTATTGGACCGAGACTTGCCAAGCGGCCTTGGTTTACTACCCGTAGACCGCCTGTCAAGTTTCGTACCATTTGGACTTCGTTTGATGCTCCAACGGTTAACCGAGGGACCGAAAAGGCCTCGTGTGTGTTGCAGCCCAACACCCCTCCATTTTGGACCAAAACCCACCAAAACCCTCTCCATCATCTAGAGCATTCGATCACGATCGCGTGGCCGAAAATCGCACCTCATTTGGACACTCCTAGCTCCCTCTACCTCTATATATAGACCCCCTCCTTCAAATTCCGGATCCCCTTCGTCCAAACCCTAAAAACCGGCTCCCCTCGCCGCCGGACGTGTCCGAATCGGGCCGGACACGTCCGCCCACCGCCGCCGACCAACCAGCCGCGGCCACGTGGCCGGGCGAGCCCCACATCGCCGCCGCCGCCCGAGGCCCTCCAGGCCCGCTCGGGGCCCCCGAGGCCCACGT
>NC_041382.1:187608449-187657177 GCF_002162155.2 Triticum dicoccoides | reverse complement strand
CGCCCGGCCGCCGGCGCTGCCACGCGCCATTGCCGGCAGGTCGCCGCCCTTTGCCGGAGCACCGCGGCGCCGCCTCCTCGGCGGCTAGCGCGCCCCCGCCGGCGCCCCTCACGCCGCCTCGCCCTAGCGCCGCCCCGGCCCGGATCCGGCGAGGTCCGGCCGGCCCCCGCTTCCCCGACGAACTCCGGCGCCGGCCTCCCCGTCGAACCTCGTAGAACGCGCCGCCGCTACAGTACCCCTCCAGATCCAGATCCAGATCGGGTTGACTTTTTGCCCGAAACCCTAATTTCTTTGCTATGTTCATCGCATCGTAACTCCGCATCCGTAGCTCCGTTTTGGGCATATAGCATATCAAAATGTTCGCCTCAGAGAGTACATCATTTCACCTCATTGCATCATTTTCATTTGAGTTCATCTTGATGCCCGAAATGCTGTTGGAAGAATGCTATTTGGGATAATTGTCAGATCTGCTGCTCCAATTAGACATTTGACATTTTTGCCATGATTAATGTGTGCATGATATTTTTGGGAAACGTAGTAATTTCAAAAAAATTCCTACGCACACGCAAGATCATGGTGATGCATAGCAACGAGAGGGGAGAGTGTTGTCTACGTACCCTCGTAGACCGAAGCGGAAGCGTTGACGCAACGTAGAGGAAGTAGTCGTACGTCTTCCCGGTTCAACCGATCCAAGCACCGTTACTCCGGCACCTCCGAGTTCTTGGCACACGTTCAGCTCCATGACGCTCCCCGGGCTCCGATCCAGCGAAGCTTCGGGGAAGAGTTCTGTCAGCACGACGGCGTGGTGACGATCTTGATGTTCAACCGTCGCAGGGCTTCGCCTAAGCACCGCTACAATATGACCGAGGTGTAATATCATGGAGGGGGGCACCGCACACGGCTAAGGAACGATCACGAAGATCAACTTGTGTGTACTAGGGTGCCCCCCTGTCCCGGTATATAAAGGAGCCAAGGGGAGGGGGCGGCCGGCCAAGGAGGGCGCACCAAGGGGGAGTCCTACTCCCACCGGGAGTAGGACTCCCTTCTTTCCTAGTTGGAGAAGGAGAAGGGGAAAGAGGAGGAAGAGGGAAAGGAAAGGGGGGCGCCGCCCCCCTTCCCGTGTCCTATTCGGACTAGGAAGGGGAGGGGCGCGCGGCCACCTCTTGCCTCCTTTCCTCTTCTCCCTTAAGGCCCATGTAGGCCCAATAACCCCCCGGGGGGTTCCGGTAACCCCCCGGTACTCCGGTAAAATCCCGATTTCACCCGGAATGATTCCGATATCCAAATATAGGCTTCCAATATATCGATCTTTATGTCTCGACCATTTCGAGACTCCTCGTCATGTCCATGATCACATCCGGGACTCCGAACAACCTTCGATACATCAAAATACATAAAGTCATAATGAAACTGTCATCATAACATTAAGCGTGCGGACCCTATGGTTCGAGAACAATGTAGACATGACCGAGACACGTCTCCGGTCAATAACCAATAGCGGAACCTGGATGCTCATATTGGTTCCTACATATTCTACGAAGATCTTTATCGGTCAGACCGCATAACAACATACGTTGTTCCCTTTGTCATCGGTATGTTACTTGCCCGAGATTCGACCATCGGTATCTCAATACCTAGTTCAATCTCGTTACCGGCAAGTCTCTTTACTCGTTCCGTGATACATCATTTCGCAACTAACTCTTTAGTTGCAATGCTTGCAAGGCTTATGTGATGTGCATTACCGAGAGGGCCCAGAGATACCTCTCCGACAATCGGAGTGACAAATCCTAATCTCGAAATACGCCAACCCAACATGTACCTTTGGAGACACCTGTACAGCACCTTTATAATCACCCATTTACATTGTGACGTTTGGTAGCACACAAAGTGTTCCTCCGGCAAACGGGAGTTGCATAATCTCAGAGTCATAGGAACATGTATAAGTCATGAAGAAAGCAATAGCAACATACTAAATGATCGGGTGCTAAGCTAATGGGATGGGTCATGTCAATCAGATCATTCACCTAATGATGTGATCCCATTAATCAAATAACAACTCTTTGTTCATGGTTAGGAAACATAACCATCTTTGATTAACGAGCTAGTCAAGTAGAGGCATACTAGTGACACTCTGTTTGTCTATGTATTCACACATGTATTATGTTTCCGGTTAATACAATTCTAGCATGAATAATAAACATTTATCATGATATAAGGAAATACATAATAACTTTATTATTGCCTCTAGGGCATATTTCCTTCAGTCTCCCACTTCCACTAGAGTCAATAATCTAGATTACACAACAATGATTCTAACACCCATGGAGCCTTGGTGCTGATCATGTTTTGCTCGTGGAGGAGGCTTAGTCAACGGGTCTGCAACATTCAGATCCGTATGTATCTTGCAAATCTCTATGTCTCCCACCTGGACTAGATCCCGGATGGAATTGAAGCGTCTCTTGATGTGCTTGGTTCTCTTGTGAAATCTGGATTCCTTTGCCAAGGCAATTGCACCAGTATTGTCAAAAAAGATTTTCATTGGACCCGATGCACTAGGTATGACACCTAGATCAGATATGAACTCCTTCATCCAGACTCCTTCATTTGCTGCTTCCGAAGCAGCTATGTACTCCGCTTCACATGTAGATCCCGCCACAACACTTAGTTTAGAACTGCACCAACTGACAGCTCCACCGTTTAATGTAAACACGTATCCAGTTTGCGATTTAGAATTGTCCGGATCAGTGTCAAAGCTTGCATCAACGTATCCTTTTACAATGAGCGCTTTGTCACCTCCATATATGAGAAACATATCCTTAGTCCTTTTCAGGTATTTCAGTATGTTCTTGACCGCTGTCCAGTGATCCACTCCTGGATCACTTTGGTACCTCCCTGCTAGACTTATAGCAAGGCACACATCAAGTCTGGTACACAACATTGCATACATGATAGAGCCTATGGATGAAGCATAGGGAACATCTTTCATTTTCTCTCTATCTTCTGCAGTGGTCGGGCATTGAGTCTTACTCAACTTCACACCTTGTAACACAGGCAAGAACACTTTCTTTGCTTGATCCATTTTTAACTTCTTCAAAACTTTGTCAAGGTATGTGTTTTGTGAAAGTCCAATTAAGCGTCTTGATCTATCTCTATAGATCTTAATGCCTAATATGTAAGCAGCTTCACCGAGGTCTTTCATTGAAAAACTCTTATTCAAGTATCCCTTTATGCTATCCAGAAATTCTATATCATTTCCGATTAGTAATATGTCATCCACATATAATATCAGAAATGCTACAGAGCTCCCACTCACTTTCTTGTAAATACAAGCTTCTCCAAAAGTCTGTATAAAACCAAATGCTTTGATCACACTATCAAAGTGTTTATTCCAACTCCGAGAGGCTTGCACCAGTCCATAAATGGATCGCTGGAGCTTGCACACTTTGTTAGCTCCCTTTGGATCGACAAAACCTTCTGGTTGCATCATATACAACTCTTCTTTCAGAAATCCATTCAGGAATGCAGTTTTGACATCCATCTGCCAAATTTCATAATCATAAAATGCGGCAATTGCTAACATGATTCGGACAGACTTAAGCATCGCTACGGGTGAGAAGGTCTCATCATAGTCAATCCCTTGAACTTGCCGAAAACCTTTTGCGACAAGTCGAGCTTTGTAGATAGTAATATTACCGTCAGCGTCAGTCTTCTTCTTGAAGATCCATTTATTCTCAATTGCTTGCCGATCATTGGGCAAGTCAACCAAAGTCCATATTTGTTCTCATACATGGATCCCATCTCAGATTTCATGGCTTCAAGCCATTTTGCGGAATCTAGGCTCACCATCGCTTCTTCATAGTTCGTAGGTTCATCATGATCTAGTAGCATGACTTCCAGAACAGGATTACCGTACCACTCTGGCACAGATCTCACTCTGGTTGATCTACGAGGTTCAGTAGTATCTTGTTCTGAAGTTTCATGATCATCATCATTAGCTTCCTCACTAACTGGTGTAGGTGTCACAGAAACAGGTTTTTGTGATGTACTACTTTCCAATAAGGGAGTAGGTACAGTTAACTCGTCAAGTTCTACTTTCCTCCCACTCACTTCTTTCGAGAGAAACTCCTTCTCCAGAAAATTTCCGAATTTAGCAACAAAAGTCTTGCCTTCGGATCTGTGATAGAAGGTGTATCCAATAGTTTCCTTTGGATATCCTATGAAGACACATTTCTCCGATTTGGGTTCGAGCTTATCAGGTTGAAGCTTTTTCACATAAGCATCGCAGGCCCAAACTTTCAGAAATGACAACTTTGGTTTCTTGCCAAACCACAGTTCATAAGGCATCATCTCAACAGATTTTGATGGTGCCCTATTTAACGTGAATGCGGCCGTCTCTAGAGCGTATCCCCAAAACGATAGCGGTAAATCAGTAAGAGACATCATAGATCGCACCATATCTAGTAAAGTACGATTACGACGTTCAGACACACCATTACACTGTGGTGTTCCGGGTGGCGTGAGTTGCGAAACTATTCCACAATTTTTCAAATGTACACCAAACTCGTAACTCAAATATTCTCCTCCACGATTAGATCGTAGGAATTTATTTTCTTGTTACGATGATTTTCAACTTCACTCTGAAATTCTTTGAACTTTTCAAATGTTTCAGACTTGTGTTTCATTAAGTAGATATACCCATATCTGCTTAAGTCATCTGTGAAGGTGAGAAAATAACGATATCCGCCACGAGCTTCAACGTTCATCGGACCACATACATCTGTATGTATGATTTCCAACAAATCTATTGCTCTCTCCATAGTACCGGAGAACGGTGTTTTTGTCATCTTACCCATAAGGCACGGTTCGCAAGTACCAAGTGATTCATAATCAAGTGGTTCCAAAAGCCCATCAGTATGGAGTTTCTTCATGCGCTTTATACCGATATGACCCAAACGGCAGTGCCACAAATAAGTTGCACTATCATTATCAACTCTGCATCTTTTGGCTTCAACACTATGAATATGTGTGTCACTACTATCAAGGTTCAAAAAATAGACCACTCTTTAAGGGTGCATGACCATAAAAGATATTACTCATATAAATAGAACAACCATTCTTCTCAGATTTAAATGAATAACCGTCTCGCATCAAACAAGATCCAGATATAATGTTCATGCTTAACGCTGGCACCAAACAACAATTATTTAGGTCTAATATTAATCCCGAAGGTAGATGTAGAGGTAGCGTGCCGACTTCGATCACATCGACTTTGGAACCGTTTCCCACGCGCATCGTCACCTTGTCCTTAGCCAATCTTCGCTTAATCCGTAGTCCCTGTTTCGAGTTGCAAATATTAGCAACAGAACCAGTATCAAATACCCAGGTGCTACTGCGAGCATTAGTAAGGTACACATCAATAACATGTATATCACATATACCTTTGTTCACCTTTCCATCCTTCTTATCCGCCAAATACTTGGGGCAGTTCCGCTTCCAGTGACCAGTCTGCTTGCAGTAGAAGCACTCAGTTTCAGGCTTAGGTCCAGATTTGGGTTTCTTCTCTTGAGTAGCAACTTGCTTGCTGTTCTTTTTGAAGTTCCCCTTCTTCTTACCTTTTCCCTTTTTCTTGAAACTAGTGGTCTTGTTGACCATCAACACTTGATGCTCCTTCTTGATTTCTACCTCCACAGCTTTCAGCATTGCGAAGAGCTCGGGAATAGTCTTATTCATCCCTTGCATATTATAGTTCATCACGAAGCTCTTGTAGCTTGGTGGCAGTGATTGGAGAATTATGTCAATGACGCAATCATCTGGAAGATTAACTCCCAACAGAATCAAGTGATTATTATACCCAGACATTTTGAGTATATGCTCACTAACAGAACTGTTCTCCTCCATCTTGCAGCTATAGAACTTATTGGAGACTTCATATCTCTCAATCCGGGCATTTGCTTGAAATATTAACTTCAACTCCTGGAACATCTCATATGCTCCATGACGTTCAAAACGTCGTTGAAGTCCCGATTCTAAGCCGTAAAGCATGGCACACTGAACTATCGAGTAGTCATCAGCTTTGCTCTGCCAGACGTTCATAACATCTGGTGTTGCTCCAGCAGCAGGCCTGGCACCCAGCGGTGCTTCCAGGACATAATTCTTCTGTGCAGCAATGAGGATAATCCTCAAGTTACGGACCCAGTCCGTGTAATTGCTACCATCATCTTTCAACTTTGCTTTCTCAAGGAACGCATTAAAATTCAACGGAACAACAGCACGAGCCATCTATCTACAATCAAGCATAAACAAGCAAGATACTATCAGGTACTAAGTTTCATAATAAATTTAGGTTCAATTAATTTACTTAAAGAACTCCCACTTAGATAGACATCCCTCTAATCCTCTAAGTAATTACGTGATCCAAATCAGCTAAACCATGTCCGATCATCACGTGAGATGGAGTAGTTTCATTGGTGAACATCACTATGTTGATCATATCTACTATATGATTCACGCTCGACCTTTCGGTCTCCGTGTTCCGAGGCCATATCTGTATATGCTTGGCTCATCAAGTATAACCTGAGTATTCCGCATGTGCAACTGTTTTGCACCCGTTGTATTTGAACGTAGAGCCTATCACACCCAATCATCACGTGGTGTCTCAGCACGAAGAACTTTCGCAACGGTGCATACTCAGGGAGAACACTTCTTGATAATTAGTGAGAGATCATCTTATAATGCTACCGTCAATCAAAGCAAGATAAGATGCATAAAAGAAACATCAAATGCAATCAATATAAGTGATATGATATGGCCATCATCATCTTGTGCTTGTGGTCTCCATCTTTGAAGCACCGTCGTGATCACCATTGTCACCGGCGCGACACCTTGATCTCCATCGTAGCATCGTTGTCGACTCGCCAATCTTATGCTTCCACGACTATCGCTACCGCTTAGTGATAAAGTAAAGCATTACAACGCGATTGCATTGCATACAATAAAGCGACAACCATATGGCTCCTGCCAGTTGCTGATAACTCGGTTACAAAACATGATCATCTCATACAATAAAATTTAGCATCATGTCTTGACCATATCACATCACAACATGCCCTGCAAAAACAAGTTAGACGTCCTCTACTTTGTTGTTGCAAGTTTTACGTGGCTGCTACGGGCTTAAGCAAGAACCAATCTTACCTACGCATCAAAACCACAACGATAGTTTGTCAAGTTGGTGTTGTTTTAACCTTCGCAAGGACCGGGCGTAGCCACACTCGGTTCAACTAAAGTTGGAGAAACTGTCACTCGCTAGCCACCTTTGTGCAAAGCACGTCGGGAGAACCGGTCTCGCGTAAGCGTACGCGTAATGTCGGTCCGGGCCGCTTTGTCCAACAATACCGCCGAAACAAAGTATGACATGTTGGTAAGCAGTATGACTTATATCGCCCACAACTCACTTGTGTTCTACTCGTGCATATAACATCAACACATAAAACCTAGGCTCGGATGCCACTGTTGGGAAACGTAGTAATTTCAAAAAAATTCCTACGCACACGCAAGATCATGGTGATGCATAGCAACGAGAGGGGAGAGTGTTGTCTACGTACCGTCATAGACCGAAGCGTAAGCGTTGACGCAACATAGAGGAAGTAGTCATACGTCTTCCCGGTTCAACCGATCCAAGCACCGTTACTCCGGCACCTCCGAGTTCTTGGCACACGTTCAACTCGATGACGGTCCCCGGGCTCCGATCCAGCAAAGCTTCGGGGAAGAGTTCTGTCAGCACGACGGCGTGGTGACAATCTTGATGTTCAACCGTCGCAGGGCTTCGCCTAAGCACCGCTACAATATGACCGAGGTGTAATATCGTGGAGGGGGGCACCGCACACGGCTAAGGAACGATCACGAAGATCAACTTGTGTGTACTAGGGTGCCCCCCTGTCCCCGTATATAAAGGAGCCAAGGGGAGGGGGCGGCCGGCCAAGGATGGCGCGCCAAGGGGGAGTCCTACTCCCACCGGGCGTAGGACTCCCTTCTTTCCTAGTTGGAGAAGGAGAAGGGGAAAGAGGAGGAAGAGGGAAAGGAAAGGGGGGGCGCCGCCCCCCTTCCCTTGTCCTATTCGGACTAGGAAGGGGAGGGGCGTGCGGCCACCTCTTGCCTCCTTTCCTCTTCTCCCTTAAGGCCCATGTAGGCCCAATAACCCCCCGGGGGGTTCCGATAACCCCCCCGGTACTCCGGTAAAATCCCGATTTCACCCGGAACGATTCCGATATCCAAATATAGGCTTCCAATATATCGATCTTTATGTCTCGACCATTTCTAGACTCCTCGTCATGTCCATGATCACATCCGGGACTCCGAACAACCTTCGGTACATCAAAATACATAAACTCATAATGAAACTGTCATCGTAACGTTAAGCGTGCGGACCCTACGGTTCGAGAACAATGTAGACATGACCGAGACACATCTCCGGTCAATAACCAATAGCGGAACCTGGATGCTCATATTGGTTCCTACATATTCTACGAAGATCTTTATCGGTCAGACCGCATAACAACATACGTTGTTCCCTTTGTCATCGGTATGTTACTTGCCCGAGATTCGATCGTTGGTATCTCAATACCTAGTTCAATCTCGTTACCGGCAAGTCTCTTTACTTGTTCCGTAATACATCATTTCGCAACTAACTCTTTAATTGCAATGCTTGCAAGGCTTATGTGATGTGCATTATCGAGAGGGCCCAAAGATACCTGTCCGACAATCGGAGTTACAAATCCTAATCTCAAAATACGCCAACCCAACATGTACCTTTGGAGACACCTGTAGAGCACCTTTATAATCACCCATTTACGTTGTGACGTTTGGTAGCACACAAAGTGTTCCTCCGGCAAACGGGAGTTGCATAATCTCATAGTCATAGGAACATGTATAAGTCATGAAGAAAGCAATAGCAACATACTAAACGATCGGGTGCTAAGCTAATGGAATGGGTCATGTCAATCAGATCATTCACCTAATGATGTGATCCCGTTAATCAAATAACAACTCTTTGTTCATGGTTAGGAAACATAACCATCTTCGATTAACGAGCTAGTCAAGTAGAGGCATACTAGTGACACTCTGTTTGTCTATGTATTCACACATGTATTATGTTTCCGGTTAATACAATTCTAGCATGAATAATAAACATTTATCATAATATAAGGAAATAAATAATAACTTTATTATTGCCTCTAGGGCATATTTCCTTCAGATATGCCCCTGAGCTCTACATGTGTTTTGTTATATGTTTTGCCATCTATCCAGAGGTGCAACCCATGTATTTTTGTGATGTGTGTGGTGACTAGCACAAACTTGCAAAGTGATGCATTCGTTAATGCTGATTTCAGGGACTTAGCATTTCCACTAAGTCCTTGATCTGTTTATGTCAATATGCCATATGTTCATGTTGTTTCCTAGTGACCCGTGCCTCTTTTGAGAATGATCAGTAAGGATGTTTTGTTAATCTTGTAGTGCTCTATCCATCCATGTCTTTGTTTGCAATTATGGAGCACCCTAGCTTGAGTCAATCGAGCTCTACTTTTGCCATTTCGTGAATATGGGCAGATTGTCTACTTGTTAGCGATTTTGCCGAGGATGTTGTGGTTGATCCGTGCATGCTATGCTATTATTCTGGCCATGTCTAGCTTGTATAATGTGTATTCTTGATGGGTGCATGCTTAGATTGTCATGACTTGCTCTGTAGTGAGTGCATCAAGCTCGTAAACATGCCTACCTGATATCTGATTTGCATGCTCCAGTTTTTTCACTAAGTCTGTGATCTGTTTATGTTTTTGCCATGTTCACATGCTTGCAAATGCATTTTCTGATCCCTTTTGGCTCAAGGTCACTAAGGGACTTTTGTTAAGCTCTTTTATTAGCTCCATGCCATGCTTTACTTTGCCATGTTCAGGTCCTGTAGCATATAGTTTTCATGATCCAAAGTGTGCTACCTGATCTGAAGTTCCAGACAAGTGTTAATTTCACTAAGTCTGAAATCTGTTTACCGAATGCATTTTTGCCATGCTTGTTTGAACCTGTTAATGGATTAATTGGCCGTAGCTCAGTGTTCATCTTTTGTTAAGCATCATGAATGGATCCCTGCCATGTATTTCGTTGTCATGTTTGAGTGTTGTAGCATGTTGATCTTGTTGCATTTAGATGGCTACTTGCTGTAAATCGTAGATCGGTGCCATATTTGAATTGCTTGCCATTTCCAAATCGTAACTCTGATTCCGGTGATATTTATATCGTTTTCAAGAGATTTCATCTCACCTTTCCAGTGTCACACTTGGATTTCCAAGTTGAGGCCAGGTTCATGCATTCCTTGTCAAATCTTGCATATGCATCGCATATCGCATCGCGCATAGCATACCATGTTTGCATCATATTGTTTGAGCTTTGCACGTGGTTGATTGTGTCCTTGTTGCTTGTTTGTCTTGTTTGGGTAGATCCGGGAGACGAGTTTGCTAACCAGGAGCCCGTTGAGTTTGCTTTCGAGGATTCAGTCAACTCTGACAACTTTGCAGGCAAGATGATCATACCCTTGAAATCACTACTATCTTTGCTTTGCTAGATGCTCGCTCTTTTGCTATGCCTATGCTACGATGCCTACCACTTGCTTATCATGCCTCCCAAATTGCCATGTCAAACCTCTAACCCACCATGTCCTAGCAAAACGTTGATTGGCTATGTTACCGCTTTGCTCATCCCCTCTTATAGCGTTGCTAGTTGCAGGTGAAGATTGGAGACCGTTCCTTGTTGGAACATTATTTACTTGTTGGGATATCATTATATTGCCTTGTTATCTTAATGCATCTATATACTTGGTAAAGGGTGGAAGGCTCGGCCTCTCGCCTAGTGTTTTGTTCCACTCTTGCCACCCTAGTTTCCGTCATATCGGTGTTATGTTCCCGGATTTTGCGTTCCTTACGCGGTTGGGTGATAATGGGAACCCCTTGATAGTTCGCCTTGATTAAAGATTTTCCAGCAATGACCAACCTTGGTTTTACCATTTGCCACCTAGCCTCTTTTCCCTTGGGTTTCCGGAGCCCGAGGGTCATCTTATTTAACCCCCCTGGGCCAGTGCTCCTCTGAGTGTTGGTCCGACTGAGCTGCCTGCGGGGCCACCTCGGGGCAACTTGAGGGTTGGTTTTACTCGTAGCTAGTCTCATCTGAGTGTGCCCTGAGAACGAGATATGTGCAGCTCCTATCGGGATTTGTCGGCACATTCGGGCGGTGTTGCTGGATTTGTTTTAACTTGTCGAAGTGTCTTGTAGAACCGGGATACCGAGTCTGATCGGAATGTCTTGGGAGAAGGTCTATTCCTTCGTTGACCGTGAGAGCTTGTCATGGGCTAAATTGGGACTCCCCTGCAGGGATTTGAACTTTCGAAAGCCGTGCCCACGGTTATGGGCAGATGGGAATTTGTTAATGTCCGGTTGTAGATAACTTGAACCTTAACTTAATTAAAATGAATCAACTATGTGAGTTACCGTGATGGTCTCTTCTCGGCGGAGTCCGGGAAGTGAACACGGTGTTGGAGTAATGCTTGCCGCAGGTTGTTCTCTAGTTATTCATTCGTGCCTTGCCTTCTCTTCTCGCTCTCTTTTGCGAACAGGTTAGCCACCATATATGCTAGTCGCTTGCTGCAGCTCCACATATTTACCTTGCCTTACCTATAAGCTTAAATAGTCTTGATCGCGAGGGTGCGAGATTGCTGAGTCCCTGTGGCTCACAGATTACTTCCAAACCAGATGCAGGACCCGATGACTCCGTTCCAGATGACGCGCTTGAGCTCAAGTGGAAGTTCGACGAGGACTCACGCCGTTACTATGTGTCTTTCCCTGATGATCAGTAGTGGTGCCCAGTTGGGACGATCGGGACCGTGTCGCATGTTGGGTTATCTTTATTTTGGCGCCGTAGTCGGGCCATGAGTGTTTGAATGTTGTAATGCTATTTATGTACTTTGATTGATGTGGCGAGTGTAAGCCAACTATGTATCTCCCCTTTTATTATCTATATTACATGGGATGTTGTGAAGATTGCCTAACTTGCGACATTGCTTTCAATGCGGTTATGCCTCTAAGTCGTGCCTCGACACGTAGGAGATATAGCCGCATCGTGGGCGTTACACTCAGAGTCACCCAGATCGGTGTCAAAACTTGCATCGACATAACTCTTTACGACGAACTTTTTGTCGTCTCCATAACCAAGAAACATATCCTTATTCCACTAAGGATAAATTTGACTGATGTCTAGTGATCTAGTCCTGGATCACTATTGTACCCTCTTGCCAAACTCTTGTTGAGGTACACAATAGGTCTGGTACACATCGTAACATACTTTATAGAACCTATGGTTGAGGCATAGGGGATGGCTTTTCATTCTCTTTCTATTTTCTGTCGTGGTCAGGTTTTGAGTCTTTACTCGATTTCACACCTTGTAACACAGGCAAGAACCTCGGTCAAGGTATGTACTCATTGAAAAATAGATCAAGCGTCTTGATCTATATCTATAGATCTTGATGCTCAATATGTAAGTAGCTTCACCGAGGTCTTTCTTTTAAAAACTCATTTCAAACACTCCTTTATGCTTTCCAGAAAATTCTACATCATTTCCGATCAACAATATGTCATTCACATATACTTATCAGGAAGGCTGTAGTGCTCCCACTCACTTTCTTGTAAATACAGACTTCACCTCAAGTCTGTATAAAACCATATGCTTTGATCACTTTATCAAAGCATATATTCCAACTCCGAGATGGTTGCACCAGTCCATAGATGGATCGCTGGAGCTTGCACACTTTGTTAGCACCTTTAGGATTGTCAAAACCTTCTTGTTGCATCATATACAACTCTTCTTTAAGAAATCCATTAAGGAATGCAGTTCTGACATCCATAAAATGTGGCAATTGCTAACATGATTCGGACAGACTTAAGCATCGCTACGAGTGAGAAAAACTCATCATAGTCAACATCTTGAACTTGTCGAAAACCTTTTGGGACAATTCGAGCTTTGTATATAGTAATACTACTATCAGCGTCTGTCTTCCTCTTGAAGATCCATTTATTCTCAATGGCTTGCCGATCATTGGGCAAGTTAACCAAAGTCCACACTTTGTTCTTATACATGGATCCCATCTCAGATTTCATGGCCTCAAGCCATTTTGCGGAATCTGGGCTCATCATCGCTTCCTCATAGTTCGTAGGTTCTTCATGGTCTAGTAACATGACTTCCAGAAAGGATTACCGTACCACTCTGGTGCGGACCATACTCTGGTTGACCTACGAGGTTCGGTAGTAACTTGATCTGAAGTTTCATGATCATCATCATTAGCTTCCTCACTAATTGGCGTAGGAATCACTAGAGCTGATTTCTGTGATGAACCACTTTCCAATTCAGGAGAAGGTACAATTACCTCATCAAGTTCTACATTCCTCCCACTCACTTCTTTCGAGAGAAACTTCTTCTCTAGAAAGGATCCATTCTTAGCAACGAATATCTTGCCTTCCGATCTGTGATAGAAGGTGTACCCAACAGTTTCCTTTGGGTATCCTATGAAGACGCATTTCTCCGATTTGGGTTCGAGCTTATCAGGTTGAAACTTTTTCACATAAGCATCATAGCCCCAAACTTTAAGAAACGACAACTTAGGTTCCTTGCCAAACCACAGTTTATGTCGTCTCAACGGATTTAGATGGTGCCCTATTAAATGTGAATGCAGCTGTCTCTAATGCATAACCCCCAAACGATAGTGATAAATCGATAAGAGACATCATAGATCGCACCATATCTAATAAAGTATGGTTATGACGTTCGGACACACCTTTACGCTGTGGTGTTCCAAGTGGTGTGAGTTGCGAAACCATTCCACATTGTTTCAAATGAAGACCAAACTCGTAACTCAAATATTTGCCTCCACGATTAGATTGTAGAAACTTTATTTTCTTGTTACGATGATTTTCCACTTCACTCTGAAATTCTTTGAACTTTTCAAATGTTTCAGACTTATGTTTCATTAAGTAGATATACCCATATCTGCTCAAATCATCTATGAAGGTCAGAAAATAACGATACCCGCCGCGAGCCTCAACATTCATCGGACCGTATACATCGGTATGTATTATTTCCAATAAGTCAGTGGCTCGCTCCATTGTTCCGGAGAACGGGGTCTTAGTCATCTTGCCCATAAGGCATGGTTCGCAAGTATCAAGTGATTCCAAAAGCACATCAGCATGGAGTTTCTTCATGCGTTTTACACCAATATGACCTAAACGGCAGTGCCACAAATAAGTTGCACTATCATTATTAACTTTGCATCTTTTGGCTTCAATATTATGAATATGTGTGTCACTACGATCGAGATTCGATAAACCATTTATATTAAGTGTATGACCATAGAAGGTTTTATTCATGTAAACAGAACAACAATTATTCTTTGACTTAAATGAATAACTGTATTGCAATAAACATGATCCAATCATATTAGGCTCAATGCAAACACCAAATAACATTTATTTAGGTTCAACACTAATCCCGAAGGTAGAGGGAATATGCGATGGTGATCTTATCAACCTTGGAATCTCTTCCAACACACATCGTCACTTTGCCTTCAACTAGTCTCTGTTCATTTTGTAACTCTAGTTTCGAGTTACTAATCTTAGCAACTGAATCGGTATCAAATACCTAGGGGTTACTATGAACACTAGTAAAGTACACATCAATAATCGGTATATCAAATATATCTTTGTTCACTTTGCCATCCTTCTTATCCGCCAAGTATTTGGGGTAGTTCCGCTTCCAGTTACCATTTCCTTTGCAGTAGAAGCACTTAGTTTCAGGCTTGGGGCTAGCTTTGGGCTTCTTCATGGGAGTGGAAACTTTCTTGCCATTCTTCTTGAAGTTCCCTTTATTTCCCTTGCCCTTTTACTTGAAACTGGTGGTCTTGTCAACCATCAACACTTGATGCTTTTCTTGATTTCTACCTTCGTCGATTTCAGCATCACGAAGAGCTCGGGGAATCGTTTTTGTCATCCCTTGCATATTATAGTTCATCACGAAGTTCCAGTAACTTGGTGATAGTGACTAGAGAACTCTGTAAATCACTATCTTATCTGGAAGATTAACTCCCACTTGATTTAAGCGATTGTAGTGCTCAGACATTCTGAGCACATGCTCACTGGTTGAGCTATTCTCCTCCATCTTGTAGCCAAAGTATTTGTCAGAGGTCTCATACCTCTCGACTCGGGCCTTGAAGTCCCGGTTCTAAGCCATAAAACATGGTGCACTAAACTATCAAGCACTCATCATGCCGAGCTTTGTCAAACGTTCATAACGTCTGCATCTGCTCCTGCAATAGGTCTGTCACCTAGCGATGCATCAAGGACATAATTCTTCTGTGCAGCAATGAGGATAATCCTCAGATCACGGACCTAGTCTGCATCATTGCTACTATCATCTTTCAACTTATTTTTCTCTAGGAACATATCAAAAAATAAAATAGGGAGCTATACGCGAGCTATTGATCTACAACATAGATATGCAAAATACTATTAGGTACTAAGTTCATGATAAATTAAAGTTCAATTGATCATATTACTTAAGAACTCCCACTTAGATAGACATCCCTCTAATCATCTAAGTGATCACGTGATCCACATCAACTAAACCATGTCCGATCATCATGTGAGATGGAGTAGTTTTCAATGGTGAACATCACTATGTTGATCATATCTACTATATGATTCACACTCGACCTTTCGGTCTCAGTGTTCCGAGGCCATATCTGCATATGCTAGGCTCGCCAAGTTTAACCCGAGTATTCTGCATGTACAAAACTGGCTTGCACCCGTTGTATGTGAACGTAGAGCTTATCACACCCGATCATCACGTGGTGTCTCAGCACGAAGAACTGTCGCAATGGTGCATACTTAGGGAGAACAGTTATACCTTGAAATTTTAGTAAGGGGTCATCTCATAATGCTACCATCGTACTAAGCAAAATAAGATGCATAAAAGGTAAACACCACATGCAATCAAAATATGTGACATGATATGGCCATCATCATCTTGTGCCTTTGATCTCCATCTCCAATGTACCGTCATGATCTCCATTGTCACCGGCATGACACCATGATCTCCATCATCTTGATATTTATCAACGTGTCTTCACATGGTCGTCTCGCCAACTATTTATTTTGCAACTATTGCTATCGCATAGCGATAAAGTAAAGCAATTATATGGCGCTTGCATCTTATGCAATAAAGAGACAACCATAAGGCTCCTGCCAGTTGCCGATAACTTTAACAAAACATGATCATCTCATCCAACAATTTGTATCTTGTCACGTCTTGACCATATCACATCACAACATGCCCTGCAAAACAAGTTAGGCGTCCTCTACTTTGTTGTTGAAGTTTTACGTGGCTGCTACGGGCTTTGCAAGAACCGTTCTTACCTACAGCATAAAAACCACAACGTGGTATAGTGATTGCTTTTTGATCTTCAAAAAGAACCCTGTTCATTGAATCCGATTCAACTAAAGTTGGAGAAACAAACACCCGCCAGCCACCTGTGTGCAAAGCACGTCGGTAGAATCAGTCTCATGAACGCGGTCATGTAATGTTGGTCTGGGCCGCTTCATCCAACAAGACCGCCGAATCAAGAAACAACTAGTGACGACAAGCAATATGTATATACCCACGTCCACAACTCATTTGTGTTCTACTCGTGCATATAACATCTACGCATAAACCTGGCTCGGATGCCACTTTTGAGGAGCGTAGTATTTCAAAAAAATTGCCTACGATCACGCAAGATCTATCTAGGAGAAGCATAGCAACGAGCGGGGAGAGTGTGTCCACGTACCCTCGTAGACCGAAAAAGCGGAAGCGTTAAGTAACGCGGTTGATGTAGTCGAACGTCTTCGCGATCCAACCGATCAAGTACCGAACGCACGACATCTCCGCGATCTGCACACGTTCAGCTCGGTGATGTCCCTCGAACTCTAGATTCAACTGAGGCTGAGGGAGAGTTTCGTCAGCACCACGGCGTGGTGATGGTGATGATGAAGTTACCGACGCAGGGCTTCGCCTAAGCACTACGACAATATGACTGAGGTGGAAAACTATGGAGGGGGGCACCTGATACGTCTCCAACGTATCTATAATTTTTGATTGCTCCATGCTATTATATTATCTATTTTGGATGTTAATGGGCTTTATTTTACACTTTTATATCATTTTTTGGACTAACCTACTAATCGGAGGCCCAGCCCAAATTGCTGTTTTTTTCCTATTTTAGAGTTTCGCCGAAAAGGAATATCAAACGGAGTCCAAACGGAATGAAACCTTTGGGAACGTGCTTTTCTCAACAAACGTGATCCAGGAGACTTGGAGTGGGTGTCAAGAAACAATTGAGGAGGCCACAAGGCAGGGGGCGCGCCCTCCACCCTCGTGGGCCCCTCATTGCTCCACCAACGTACTTCTTCCTCCTATATATATATCCACGTGCCCCCAAGCATCCAGGAGCACCACGAAAACCTAATTCCACCGCCGCAACCTTCTGTACCCGAGAGATCCCATCTTGGGGCCTTTTCCGGAGCTCCGCCGGAGGGGCATTGATCACAGAGGGCCTCTACATCAACTCCATGGCCTCTGCAGTGATGTGTGAGTAGTTTACTTCAGACCTTCAGGTCCATAGTTATTAGCTAGATGGCTTATTCTCTCTCTTTGGATCTCAATACAAAGTTCTCCTCGATCTTCTTGGAGATCTATTCGATGTAATGTTCTTTTGCGGTGTGTTTGTCGAGATCCGATGAATTGTGGGTTTATGATCAAGTTTATCTATGAACAATATTTGAATCTCCTGATTCTTTTATGTATGATTGGTTATCTTTGCAAGTCTCTTCGAATTATCATTTTGGTTTGGCCTACTAGATTGATCTTTCTTGCAATGGGAAAGTGCTTAGCTTTGGGTTCAATCTTGCGGTGTCCTTTCCCAATGACAGCAGGGGCAGCAAGGCACGTATTGTATTGTTGCCATCGAGGATAAAAAGATGGTGTTTATATCATATTGCATGAGTTTATCCCTCTACATCATGTCATCTTACTTAAAGCATTACTCCATTCTTATGAACTTAATACTCTAGATGCATGCTGGATAGCGGTCGATGTGTGGAGTAATAGTAGTAGATGCAGAATCGTTTCGATCTACTTGTCACGGACGTGATGCCTATATACTGATCATACCTAGATATTCTCATAACTATGCTCAATTCTATCAATTGCTCGACAATAATTCGTTTACCCATCGTAATACTTATACTCTTGAGAGAAGCCACTAGTGAAACCTATGGCCCCCGAGTCTATCTTCCATCATATTAATCTTCCAACACTTAGCTATTTCTATTGCCGTTTATTTTACTTTGCATATTTATTTCTCTTTATCACAAAAATACCAAAAATATTATCTTATCATATCTATCAGATCTCACTCTCGTAAGTGACCGTGAAGGGATTAACAAACCCTTTATCGCGTTGGTTGTGAGGTTCTTATTTGTTTGTATAGGTGCATGGGACTCGAGCGTGATCTCCTACTGGATTAATACCTTGGTTCACAAAAACTGAGGGAAATACTTACGCTACTTTACTGCATCACGCTTTCCTCTTCAAGGGAACACCAACGCAGTGCTTAGGAGGTAGCAAGAAGGATTTCTGGCGCCGTTGCCGGGGAGATTCGCGCCAAGTCAAGTCAAGATTTGACTCCCGACAACGAGCCATTTTTGGCGCCATTGCCAGGGAGTCTACGCACAAGTCAAGACATATCAAGTACCCATCGCAAAGTCTTATCCCTCGCATTATCATGAAATATCAATTCGCCGGCCTTCCTAGTGAATATGCTGAAGGAAATATGCCCTAGAGGCAATAATAAAGTTATTATTTATTTCCTTATATCATGATAAATGTTTATTATTCATGCTAGAATTGTATTAACCGGAAACATAATACATGTGTGAATACATAGACAAACAGAGTGTCACTAGTATGCCTCTACTTGACTAGCTCGTTAATCAAAGATGGTTATGTTTCCTAACCATGAACAAAGAGTTGTTATTTGATTAACGGGATCACATCATTAGGTGAATGATCTGATTGACATGACCCATTCCATTAGCTTAGCACCCGATCGTTTAGTATGTTGCTATTGCTTTCTTCATGACTTATACATGCTCCTATGACTATGAGATTATGCAACTCCCGTTTGCCAGAGGAACACTTTGTGTGCTACCAAACGTCACAACATAAATGGGTGATTATAAAGGTGCTCTACAGGTGTCTCCAAAGGTACATGTTGGGTTGGCGTATTTCGAGATTAGGATTTGTCACTCCGATTGTCGGAGAGGTATCTCTGGGCCCTCTCGGTAATGCACATCACATAAGCCTTGCAAGCATTGCAACTAAAGAGTTAGTTGCGAAATGATGTATTACGTAATGAGTAAAGAGACTTGCCGGTAACGAGATTGAACTAGGTATTGAGATACCGATGATCGAATCTCGGGCAAGTAACATACCGATGACAAAGGGAACAACGTATGTTGTTATGCGATCTGACCGATAAAGATCTTCATAGAATATGTCGGAACCAATATGAGCATCCAGGTTCCGCTATTGGTTATTGACCGGAGACGAGTCTCAGTCATGTCTACATTGTTCTCGAACCGTAGGGTCTGCACGCTTAACGTTACGATGACAGTTTCATTATGAGTTTATGTATTTTGATGTACCAAAGGTTGTTCGGAGTCCCGGATGTGATCATGGACATGACGAGGAGTCTCGAAATGGTCGAGACATAAAGATCGATATATTGGAAGCCTATATTTGGATATCGGAATCGTTCCAGGTGAAATCGGGATTTTACCGGAGTACCGGGGGGGTTACCGGAACCCCCCGGGGGGTTATTGGGCCTACATGGGCCTTAAGGGAGAAGAGGAAAGGAGGCAAGAGGTGGCCACGCGCCCCTCCCCTTCCTAGTCCGAATAGGACAAGGGAAGGGGGGCGGCGCCCCCTTTCCTTTCCCTCTTCCTCCTCTTTCCCCTTCTCGTTCTCCAACTAGGAAAGAAGGGAGTCCTACTCCCTGTGGGAGTAGGACTCCCCCTTGGCGCGCCCTCCTTGGCCGGCCGCCCCCTCCCCTTGGCTCCTTTATATACGGGGGCAGGGGGGCACCCTAGTACACACAAGTTGATCTTCGTGATCGTTCCTTAGCCGTGTGCGGTGCCCCCCTCCATGATATTACACCTCGGTCATATTGTAGCGGTGCTTAGGCGAAGCCCTGTGACGGTTGAACATCAAGATCGTCACCACGCCGTCGTGCTGACGGCACTCTTCCCCGAAGCTTTGCTGGATCGGAGCCCGGGGAGCGTCATTGAGCTGAACGTGTGCCAAGAACTTGGAGGTGCCGGAGTAACGGTGCTTGGATCGGTTGAACCGGGAAGACGTACGACTACTTCCTCTATGTTGCTTCAACGCTTCCGCTTCGGTCTACGAGGGTACGTAGACAACACTCTCCCCTCTCGTTGCTATGCATCACCATGATCTTGCGTGTGCGTAGGAATTTTTTTGAAATTACTACGTTTCCCAACAGTGGCATCCGAGCCTAGGTTTTATGTGTTGATGTTATATGCACGGGTAGAACACAAGTGAGTTGTGGGCGATATAAGTCATACTGCTTACCAGCATGTCATACTTTGGTTCGGCGGTATTGTTGGACGAAGCAGCCCGGACCGACATTACGCGTACGCTTACGCGAGACCGGTTCTCCCGACGTGCTTTGCACAAAGGTGGCTAGCGGGTGACAGTTTCTCCAACTTTAGTTGAACCGAGTGTGGCTACGCTCGGTCCTTGTGAAGGTTAAAACAACACCAACTTGACAAACTATCATTGTGGTTTTTGATGCGTAGGTAAGATTGGTTCTTACTAAGCCCGTAGCAGCCACGTAAAACTTGCAACAACAAAGTAGAGGACGTCTAACTTGTTTTTGCAGGGCATGTTGTGATGTGATATGGTCAAGACATGATGCTAAATTTTATTGTATGAGATGATCATGTTTTGTAACCGAGTTATCGGCAACTGGCAGGAGCCATATGGTTGTCGCTTTATTGTATGCAATGCAATCGCGCTGTAATGCTTTACTTTATCACTAAGCGGTAGCGATAGTCGTGGAAGCATAAGATTGGCGAGACGACAATGATGCTACGATGGAGATCAAGGTGTCGCACCGGTGACGATGGTGATCACGACGGTGCTTCAAAGATGGAGATCACAAGCACAAGATGATGATGGCCATATCATATCACTTATATTGATTGCATGTGATGTTTATCTTTTATGCATCTTATCTTGCTTTGATTGACGGTAGCATTATAAGATGATCTCTCACTAATTATCAAGAATTCTCCCTGAGTATGCACCGTTGAGAAAGTTCTTCGTGCTGAGACACCATGTGATGATTGGGTGTGATAGGCTCTACGTTCAAATACAACGGGTGCAAAATAGTTGCACATGCGGAATACTCAGGTTATACTTGACGAGCCAAGCATATACAGATATGGCCTCGGAACACGGAGACCGAAAGGTCGAGCGTGAATCATATAGTAGATATGATCAACATAGTGATGTTCACCAATGAAACTACTCCATCTCACGTGATGATCGGACATGGTTTAGTTGATTTGGATCACGTAATCACTTAGAGGATTAGAGGGATGTCTATCTAAGTGGGAGTTCTTTAAGTAAATTAATTGAACCTAAATTTATCATGAAACTTAGTACCTGATAGTATCTTGCTTGTTTATGCTTGATTGTAGATAGATGGCTCGTGCTGTTGTTCCCTTGAATTTTAATGCGTTCCTTGAGAAAGCAAAGTTGAAAGATGATGGTAGCAATTACACGGACTGGGTCCGTAACTTGAGGATTATCCTCATTGCTGCACAGAAAAATTACATCCTGGAAGCACCGCTGGGTGCCAGGCCTGCTGCTGGAGCAACACCAGATGTTATGAACGTCTAGCAGAGCAAAGCTGATGACTACTCAATAGTTTAGCGTGCCATGCTTTACGGCTTAGAATCGGGACTTCAACGACGTTTTGAACGTCATGGAGCATATGAGATGTTCCAGGAGTTGAAGTTAATATTTCAAGCAAATGCCCGAATTGAGAGATATGAAGTCTCCAATAAGTTCTATAGCTGCAAGATGGAGGAGAACAGTTCTGTCAGTGAGCATATACTCAAAATGTCTGGGTATAATAATCACTTGATTCAATTGGGAGTTAATCTTCCAGATGATTGCGTCATTGACAGAATTCTCCAATCACTGCCACCAAGCTACAAGAGCTTCGTGATGAACTATAATATGCAAGGGATGAATAAGACTATTCCCGAGCTCTTCGCAATGCTAAACGCTGCGGAGGTAGAAATCAAGAAGGAGCATCAAGTGTTGATGGTCAACAAGACCACTAGTTTCAAGAAAAAGGGCAAAGGGAAGAAGAAGGGGAACTTCAAAAAGAACAGCAAGCAAGTTGCTGCTCAAGAGAAGAAACCCAAACCTGGACCTAAGCCTGAAACTGAGTGCTTCTACTGCAAGCAGACTGGTCACTGGAAGCGGAACTGCCCCAAGTATTTGGCGGATAAGAAGGATGGCAAGGTGAACAAAGGTATATGTGATATACATGTTATTGATGTGTACCTTACTAATGCTCGCAGTAGCACCTGGGTATTTGATACTGGTTCTGTTGCTAATATTTGCAACTCGAAACAGGGACTACGGATTAAGCGAAGATTGGCTAAGGACGAGGTGATGATGCGCGTGGGAAACGGTTCCAAAGTCGATGTGATCGCAGTCGGCACGCTACCTCTACATCTACCTTCGGGATTAATATTAGACCTAAATAATTGTTATTTGGTGCCAGCGTTAAGCATGAACATTATATCTGGATCTTGTTTGATGCGAGACAGTTATTCATTTAAATCTGAGAATAATGGTTGTTCTATTTATATGAGTAATATCTTTTATGGTCATGCACCCTTAAAGAGTGGTCTATTTTTATTGAATCTCGATAGTAGTGACACACATATTCATAGTATTGAAGCCAAAAGATGCAGAGTTGATAATGATAGTGCAACTTATTTGTGGCACTGCCGTTTAGGTCATATCGGTGTAAAGCGCATGAAGAAACTCCATACTGATGGACTTTTGGAACCACTTGATTATGAATCACTTGGTACTTGCGAACCGTGCCTCATGGGCAAGATGACTAAAACACCATTCTCCGGTACTATGGAGAGAGCAACAGATTTGTTGGAAATCATACATACAGATGTATGTGGTCCAATGAATATTGAGGCTCGTGGCGGATATCGTTATTTTCTCACCTTCACAGATGACTTAAGCAGATATGGGTATATCTACTTAATAAAACATAAGTCTGAAACGTTTGAAAAGTTCAAAGAATTTCAGAGTGAAGTTGAAAATCATCGTAACAAGAAAATAAAGTCCTACGATCTGATCGTGGAGGAGAATATTTGAGTTACGAGTTTGGTGTACATTTGAAACAATGCGGAATAGTTTCGCAACTCACGCCACCCGGAACACCACAGCGTAATGGTGTGTCCGAACGTCGTAATTGTACTTTACTAGATATGGTGCGATCTATGATGTCTCTTACTGATTTACCGCTATCGTTTTGGGGTCATGCTTCGGAGACGGTTGCATTCACGTTAAATAGGGCACCATCAAAATCCGTTGAGACGACGCCTTATGAACTATGGTTTGGCAAGAAACCAAAGTTGTCGTTTCTGAAAGTTTGGGGCTGTGATGCTTATGTGAAAAAGCTTCAACCTGATAAGCTCGAAGCCAAATCGGAGAAATGTGTCTTCATAGGATATCCAAAGGAGACTATTGGATACACCTTCTATCACAGATCCGAAGGCAAGACTTTTGTTGCTAAGTTCGGAAACTTTCTGGAGAAGGAGTTTCTCTCGAAAGAAGTGAGTGGGAGGAAAGTAGAACTTGACGAGGTAACTGTACCTGCTCCCTTATTGGAAAGTAGTGCATCACAGAAAACTGTTTCTGTGACACCTACACCAGTTAGTGAGGAAGCTAATGATGATGATCATGAAACTTCAGAACAAGATACTACTGAACCTCGTAGACCAACCAGAGTGAGATCTGCGCCAGAGTGGTACAGTAATCCTGTTCTGGAAGTCATGCTACTAGATCATGATGAACCTACGAACTATGAAGAAGCGATGGTGAGCCCAGATTCCGCAAAATGGCTTGAAGCCATGAAATCTGAGATGGGATCCATGTATGAGAACAAAGTATGGACTTTGGTTGACTTTCCCGATGATCGGCAAGCAATTGAGAATAAATGGATCTTCAAGAAGAAGACTGACGTTGACGGTAATATTACTGTCTACAAAGCTCGACTTGTTGCAAAAGGTTTTCGGCAAGTTCAAGGGATTGACTATGATGAGACCTTCTCACTCGTAGCGATGCTTAAGTCTGTCCGAATCATGTTAGCAATTGCCGCATTTTACGATTATGAAATTTGGCAGATGGATGTCAAAACTGCATTCCCAAATGGATTTCTGGAAGAAGAGTTGTATATGATGCAACCAGAAGGTTTTGTCGATCCAAAGGGAGCTAACAAAGTGTGCAAGCTCCAACGATCCATTTATGGACTGGTGCAAGCCTCTCGGAGTTGGAATAAACGCTTTGATAGTGTGATCAAAGCATTTGGTTTTATACAGACTTTTGGAGTAGCCTGTATTTACAAGAAAGTGAGTGGGAGCTCTGTAGCATTTCTGATATTATATGTGGATGACATATTGCTAATTGGAAATGATATAGAATTTCTGGATAGTATAAAGGGATACTTGAATAAGAGTTTTTCAATGAAAGACCTCGATGAAGCTGCTTACATATTAGGCATTAAGATCTATAGAGATAGATCAAGACGCTTAATTGGACTTTCACAAAGCACATACCTTGACAAAGTTTTGAAGAAGTTCAAAATGGATCAAGCAAAGAAAGGGTTCTTGCCTGTGTTACAAGGCGTGAAGTTGAGTAAGACTCAATGTCCGACCACTGCAGAAGATAGAGAGAAAATGAAAGGTGTTCCCTATGCTTCAGCCATAGGCTCTATCATGTATGCAATGCTGTGTACCAGACCTGATGTGTGCCTTGCTATAAGTCTAGCAGGGAGGTACCAAAGTGATCCAGGAGTGGATCACTGGACAGCGGTCAAGAACATCCTGAAATACCTGAAAAGGACTAAGGATATGTTTCTCATATATGGAGGTGACAAAGAGCTCATCGTAAAAGGATACGTTGATGCAAGCTTTGACACTGATCCAGACGATTCTAAATCGCAAACCGGATACATGTTTACATTAAACGGTGGAGCCGTCAGTTGGTGCAGTTCTAAACAAAGCGTTGTGGCGGGATCTACATGTGAAGCGGAGTACATAGCTGCTTCGGAAGCAGCAAATGAAGGAGTTTGGATGAAGGAGTTCATATCCGATCTAGGTGTCATACCTAGTGCATCGGGTCCAATGAAAATCTTTTGTGACAATACTGGTGCAATTGCCTTGGCAAAGGAATCCAGATTTCACAAGAGAACCAAGCACATCAAGAGACGCTTCAATTCCATCCGGAATCTAGTCCAGGTGGGAGACATAGAGATTTACAAGATACATACGGATCTGAATGTTGCAGACCCGTTGACTAAGCCTCTTCCACTAGCAAAACATGATCAGCGCCAAGGCTCCATGGGTGTTAGAATCATTACTGTGTAATCTAGATTATTGACTCTAGTGCAAGTGGGAGACTGAAGGAAATATGCCCTAGAGGCAATAATAAAGTTATTACTTATTTCCTTATATCATGATAAATGTTTATTATTCATGCTAGAATTGTATTAACCGGAAACATAATACATGTGTGAATACATACACAAACAGAGTGTCACTAGTATGCCTCTACTTGACTAGCTCGTTAATCAAAGATGGTTATGTTTCCTAACCATGAACAAAGAGTTGTTATTTGATTAACGGGATCACATCATTAGGTGAATGATCTGATTGACATGACCCATTCCATTAGCTTAGCACCCGATCGTTTAGTATGTTGCTATTGCTTTCTTCATGACTTATACATGCTCCTATGACTATGAGATTATGCAACTCCCGTTTGTTGGAGGAACACTTTGTGTGCTACCAAACGTCACAACGTAAATGGGTGATTATAAAGGTGCTCTACAAGTGTCTCCAAAGGTACATGTTGGGTTGGCGTATTTCGAGATTAGGATTTGTCACTCTGATTGTCGGAGAGGTATCTCTGGGCCCTCTCGGTAATGCACATCACATAAGCCTTGCAAGCATTGCAACTAAAGAGTTAGTTGCAAAATGATGTATTACGGAACGAGTAAAGAGACTTGCCGGTAACGAGATTGAACTAGGTATTGAGATACCGATGATCAAATCTCGGGCAAGTAACATACCGATGACAAAGGGAACAACGTATGTTGTTATGCGGTTTGACCGATAAAGATCTTCGTAGAATATGTAGGAACCAATATGAGCATCCAGGTTCCGCTATTGGTTATTGACCGGAGACGTGTCTCGGTCATGTCTACATTGTTCTCGAACCGTAGGGTCCGCACGCTTAATGTTACGATGACAGTTTCATTATGAGTTTATGTATTTTGATGTACCGAAGGTTGTTCAGAGTCCCGGATGTGATCATGGACATGACGAGGAGTATCGAAATGGTCGAGACATAAAGATCGATATATTGGAAGCCTATATTTGGATATCGGAATCGTTCCGGGTGAAATCGGGATTTTATCGGAGTACCGGGGGGGTTACCGGAACCCCCCGGGGGGTTATTGGGCCTACATGGGCCTTAAGGGAGAAGAGGAAAGGAGGCAAGAGGTGGCCGCGCGCCCCTCCCCTTCCTAGTCTGAATAGGACAAGGGAAGGGGGGCGGCTCCCCCCCTTTCCTTTCCCTCTTCCTCCTCTTTCCCCTTCTCCTTCTCCAACTAGGAAAGAAGGGAGTCCTACTCCCGGTGGGAGTAGGACTCCCCCTTGGCGCGCCCTCCTTGGCCAGCCGCCCCCTCCCCTTGGCTCCTTTATATACGGGGGCAGGGGGGCACCCTAGTACACACAAGTTGATCTTCGTGATCGTTCCTTAGCCGTGTGCGGGGCCCCCCTCCACGATATTACACCTCGGTCATATTGTAGCGGTGCTTAGGCGAAGCCCTGCGACGGTTGAACATCAAGATCGTCACCACGCCATCGTGCTGACGGAACTCTTCCCCGAAGTTTTGTTGGATCGGAGCCCGGGGAGCGTCATCGAGCTGAACGTGTGCCAAGAACTCGGAGGTGCCGGAGTAACGGTGCTTGGATCGGTTGAACCGGGAAGACGTACGACTACTTCCTCTACGTTGCGTCAACGCTTCCGCTTCGGTCTACGATGGTACGTAGACAACACTCTCCCCTCTCGTTGCTATGCATCACCATGATCTTGCGTGTGCGTAGGAATTTTTTTGAAATTACTACGTTTCCCAACATATGCCGCTACCCATCTAAACAACTTTGTTGATTTGTGTGATAGGCAAAAGAAGAAAGTTGTGGATAATGATATTGTTAAACTTAAGCTATTTCCGTTTTCGCTTAGAGATCGTGCTAAAGCTTGGTTTTCGTCTTTGCCTAAAAATAGTATTGATTCATGGGATAAGTGCAAATATGCTTTTATCTCTAAGTATTTTCCTCCCGCTAAGATCATCTCTCTTAGAAACGATATTATGAATTTTAAGCAACTTGATCATGAACATGTTGCACAATCTTGGGAGAGGATGAAATTAATGATACGTAATTGCCCTACACATGGATTGAATTTATGGATGATTATACATAATTTTTATGCCGGGTTGAATTTTGCTTCTAGAAATCTTTTTGATTCGGCCGCGGGAGGCACTTTTATGGAAATCACTTTAGGATAAGCTACCAAACTCCTAGATAATATTATGGTTAATTATTCTCAATGGCACACTGAAAGATCTACTAGTAAAAAAGTGCATGCAATCGAAGAGATTAATGTTTTGAGTGGATAGATGGATGAACTTATGAAATTGTTTGCTAATAAGAGTGCTCCTACTGATCCTAATGATATGCCTTTGTCTACTTTGATTGAGAATAATAAGGAATCTATGGATGTGAATTTTGTTGGTAGGAACAATTTTGGTAACAACGCGTATAGAGGTAATTTTAATTCTAGACTATTTCCTAGTAATTCCTCTAATAATTATGGTAATTCCTACAACAATTCTTATGGAAATTTTAATAAGATGCCCTCTGAATTTTAGACTAGTGTTAAGGAGTTTATGAATTCGCAAAATAATTTCAATGCTTTGCTTGAAGAAAAATTGCTTAAGGTTGATGAATTGGCTAGGAACATTGATAGAATTTCTCTTGATGTTGATTCTTTGAAACTTAGATCTATTCCACCTAAGCATGATATCAATGAGTCTCTCAAAGCCATGAGAATTTCCATTGATGAGTGCAAGGAAAGAACCGCTAGGATGCGTGCTAAGAAAGATTGCTTTGTGAAAGCGTGTTCTTCTAGTTTCTATGAAAATAAAGATGAAGATCTAAAAGTTATTGATGTGTATCCTATTAAATCTTTGTTTTGCAATATGAATCTTGATAATGATGGGACTGAAGATGAGCCACCTTTACCTAGAAGGCGTTCCAAAAATTCGGAGTTTTTAGATCTTGATGCAAAAATTGGTAAAAGTGGGATTGAAGAGGTCAAAACTTTAGATATCAATGAACCCACTATTCTGGATTTCAAGGAATTTAATTATGATAATTGTTCTTTGATAGATTCTATTTCCTTGTTGCAATCCGTGCTAAATTCTCCTCATGCTTATAGTCAAAATAAAGCTTTTACTAAACATATCGTTGATGCTTTGATGCAATCTTATGAAGAAAAACTTGAGTTGGAAGTTTCTATCCCTAGAAAACTTTATGATGAGTGGGGACCTACTATTAAAATTAAAATTAAAGATCATGAATGCTATGCTTTGTGTGATTTGGGTGCTAGTGTTTCCACGATCCCAACAACTTTGTGTGATTTGCTAGGTTTCTGTGAATTTAATGATTGTTCTTTAAACATGCACCTTGCGGATTACACTATTAAGAAACCTATGGGAAGAATTAATGATGTTCTTATTGTTGCAAATAGGAACTATGTGCCCGTAGATTTCATTATTCTTGATATAGATTGCAATCCTTCGTGTCCTATTATTCTTGGTAGACCTTTCCTTAGAACGATTGGTGCAATTATTGATATGAAGGAAGGGAATATTAAATTCCAATTTCCATTAAGGAAAGGCATGGAACACTTCCCTAGAAAGAAAGTTAAATTAACATATGAAACTATTATGAGAGCCACTTATGGTTGTGTTTTTTGTGTTTAATTAGTGTTTGTGCCAAGTAGAACCATTGGGAAGACTTGGGGAAAGTCTTTTTGATCTTGCTGTAAAAAACAGAAACTTTAACGCTCACGAGAATTTCTGCCATTTTTATTTGAAAAGTGATATTTAGTTAATTATTTTTGCAGATGATTAATAGATAAATTCCTCACGTCCAGAAATTTATTTTATAATTTTTGGGGTTCCATAAGTTTGCATTAGCTACAGATAACTACAGACTGTTCTGTTTTTGACAGATTCTGTTTTTCGTGTGTTGTTTGCTTATTTTGATGAATCTATGGCTAGTAAAAGAGTTTATAAACCATAGAGAAGTTGGAATACAGTAGGTTTAACACCAATATAAATCAAGAATGAGTTAATTACAGTACCTTGAAGTGGTGTTTTGTTTTCTTTCGCTAATGGAGCTCACGAGATTTTCTATTTAAGTTTGGGGTTGTGAAGTTTTCAAGTTTTGGGTAAAGATTTGATGGATTATGGAACAAGGAGTGGCAAGAGCCTAAGCTTGGGGATGCCCATGGCACCCCAAGGTAAAATTCAAGGACACCAAAAAGCCTAAGCTTGGGGATGCCCCGGAAGGCATCCCCTCTTCCATCTTCGTCTATCGGTAACTTTACTTGGAGCTATATTTTTATTCACCACATGATATGTGTTTTGCTTGGAGCATCTTGTATGATTTGAGTCTTTGCTTTTTAGTTTACCACAATCATACTTTCTGCACACACCTTTTGAGTGAGACTCACATGATTTGAAATTTATTAGAATACTCTATGTGCTTCACTTATATCTTTTGAGCCATATAGTTTTTGCTCTAGTGCTTCGCTACCTCTTGAGCACTGCGTTGGTTTTCCCTTGAAGAGGAAAGGGTGATGCAGAAAAGTAGCGTAAGTATTTCCCTCATTTTTTGAGAACCAAGGTATCAATCTAGTAGGAGGCCACGCACGAGTCCCTCACACCTACACAAACAAATAAAATCCTCGCAACCAACGCAATAAAGGGGTTGTCAATCCCTTCACGGTCACTTACGAAAGTGAGATCTGATAGATATGATAAGATAATATTTTTGGTATTTTTATAATAAAGATGCAAAGTAAAGAAAGAAAAATAAACAGTGCCAGAAATAGCTTGTTGATGGGAGATTAATATGATGGAAAATAGACCCGGGGGCCATAGGTTTCACTAGTGTCTTCTCTCAAGAGCATAAGTATTACGGTGGGTAAACAAATTACTATTGAGCAATTGACATAATTGGACATAGTTATGAGAATATCTAGGTATGATCATGTATATAGGCATCACGTCCGAGACAAGTAGACCGATTCCTGCCTGCATCTACTACTATTACTCCACACATCGACCGCTATCCAGCATGCATCTAGAGTATTAAGTTCAAAAGAACATAGTAACGCTTTAAGTAAGATGACATGATGTAGAGGGATAAACTCATGCAATGTGATATAAGCCCCATCTTGTTATCCTCGATGGCAACAATACAATACATGCCTTGCTGCCTCTACTATCACTGGGAAAGGACACCACAAGATTGAACCCAAAGCTAAGCACTTCTCCCATTGCAAGAAAGATCAATCTAGTAGGCCAAACCAAACTGATAATTCGAAGAGACTTGCAAAGATAACCAGTCATACATAAAAGAATTCAGAGAAGATTCAAATATTGTTCATAGATAAACTTGATCATAAACCCACAATTCATCGATCTCAACAAACACACCGCAAAACAAGATTACATCGAATAGATCTGCACAAGAATCGTGGAGAACTTTGTATTGAGATCGAAAGAGAGAGAAGAATCCATCTAGCTATTAACTATGGACCCGAAGGTCTGAGGTAAACTACTCACACATCATTGGACAGGCTATGGTGTTGATGTAGAAGCCCTCCGTGATCGATGCCCCCTCCGGCGAAGCTCCAAAAAAGGCCCCAAGATGGGATCTCATGGGTACAGAAGGTTGCGGCGGTGGAATTAGGTTTTTGGCTCCGTATCTGGCAGTTTGGGGGTACGTAGGTATATATAGGAGGAAGAAGTACGTCGGTGGAGCAACGTGGGCCCCACGAGGGTGGAGGGCGCGCCTGGGGGGGGAGGCGTGCCCCTACCTCGTGCCTTCCTGGTAGCTTTCTTGACGTAGGGTCCAAGTCCTCTGGATCACGTTCGTTCCAAAAATCACGTTCCCGAAGGTTTCATTCCGTTTGGACTCCGTTTGATATTCTTTTTCTGCGAAACTCTGAAATAGGCAAAAAACAGCAATTCTGGGCTGGGCCTCCGGTTAATAGGTTAGTCCCAAAAACAATATAAAGTGTATAATGAAGCCCAATAATGTCCAAAATAGAATATAATATAACATGGAACAATAAAAAATTATAGATACGTTGGAGATGTATCAAACATCCCCAAGCTTAATTCCTGCTCGTCGTCGAGTAGGTAAATGATAAAAACAGAATTTTTGATGTGGAATGCTACTTGGCATAATTTCAATGTAATTCTCTTAATTGTGGTATGAATATTCAGATCCGAAAGATTCAAGACAAAAGTTTAATATTGACATAGAAATAATAATACTTCAAGCATACTAACTAAGCAATTATGTATTCTCAAAATAACATGGCCAAAGAAAGTTAACCCTACAAAATCATATAGTCTGGCTATGCTCTATCCTCACCAAACAAAGTATTTAAATCATGCACAACCCCGATGACAAACCAAGCAATTGTTTCATACTTTTGGTGTTCTCAAACTTTTTCAATCTTCACGCAATACATGAGCGTGAGCCATGGACATAGCACTATATGTGGAATAGAATGGTGGTTGTGGAGAAGACAAAAAAGGAGAAGATAGTCTCACATCAACTAGGCATATCAACGGGCTATGGAGATGCCCATCAATATATATCAACGTGAGTGAGTAGGGATTGCCATGCAATGGATGCACTAGAGCTATAAGTATATGAAAACTCAACAAAAGGAACTAAGTGGGTGTGCATCCAACTCACTTGCTCATGAAGACCTAGGGCATTTTGAGGAAGCCCATCATTGAAATATACAAGCCAAGTTCTATAATGAAAAATTCCCACTAGTATATGAAAATGATATCATAGGAGACTCTCTATCATGAAGATCATGGTGCTACTTTGAAGCACAAGTGTGGTAAAAGGATAGTAGCATTGTCCCTTCTTTTTTGGGCCTTTTCTCTTTTTTTATGGCCTCTCCCTTTTTATTTAGTCCGTCTCATCCCGACTTTTGGGGGAATCATAGTCTCCATCATCCTTTCATCACTTGGGACAATGCTCTAAAAATGATGAGCATCACACTTTTGTTTACTTACAACTCAATACTTAGAACAAAATATGACTCTATGTGAATGCCTCCGGCGGTATACCGGGATATGCAATGAATCAAGAGTGACATGTATGAAAAAATTATGAATGCTGGCTTTGCCACAAATACAATGTCAACTACATGATCATGCAAAGCAATATGACAATGATGGAGCGTGTCATAGTAAACAGAACGGTGGAAAGTTGCATGGCAATATATCTCAGAATGGCTATGGAAATGCCATGATAGGTAGGTATGGTGGCTATTTTGAGGATGGTATATGGTGGGTGTATGATACCGGCGAAAAGTGCATGGTATTAGAGAGGCTAGCAATGGTGGAAGGGTGAGATTGCGTATAATCCATGGACTCAACATTAGTCATAAAGAACTCACATACTTATTGCAAAAATCTATTAGTTATCAAAACAAAGTATTACGCGCATGCTCCTAGGGGGTAGATTGGTAGGAAAAGACCATCGCTCGTCCCCGACGGTCACTCATAAGGAAGACAATCAATAAATAAATCATGCTCCGATTTCGTCACATAACGGTTCACCATACGTGCATGCTACGGGAGTCACAAACTTCAACACAAGTATTCCTCAAATTCACAACTACTCAACTAGCATGACTCTAATATCACCATCTCCATATCTCAAAACAATTATCAAGTATCAAACTTCTCATAGTATTCAACACACTCATAAGATTTTTTTACTAATCTTGAATGCCTATCATAATTAAAGCAAAATACCATGCTGTTTTGTAGGACTCTCAAAATAATGTAAGTGAAGCATGAGAGAACAATAGTTTCTATAAAATAAAATCACCGCCGTGCTCTAAAAGATATAAGTGAAGCACTAGAGCAAAAACTATATAACTCAAAAGATATAAGTGAAGCACATAGAGTATTCTAATAATTTTCAAATTATGCGAGTCTCTCTCAAAAGGTGTACAACAAGGATGACTGTTGTAAATCAAAAAGCAAAGACTCAAATAATACAAGATGCTCCAAGCAAAACACATATCATGTGGTGAATAAAAATATAGCTCCAAGTAAAGTTACCGATAGACGAAGACGAAAGAGGGGATGCCTTCCGGGGCATCCCCAAGCTTAGGCTCTTGCCTCTCCTTGTTCCATAATCCATCAAAACTTAACACAAAACTTGAAAACTTCACAACACAAAACTCAAAATAGAAAATCTCGTGAGCTCCATTAGCGAAAGAAAGCAAAACACTACTTCAAGGTACTGTAATGAACTCATTATTTATTAATATTGGTGTTAAACCTACTGTATTCCAACTTCTCTATGGTTTATAAACTATTTTACTAGCCATAGATTCATCAAAATAAGCAAACAACACACGAAAAACAGAATCTGTCAAAAACAGAACAATCTGTAGTAATCTGTAGCTAACGCAAACTTCTGGAACCCCAAAAATTCTAAAATAAATTTCTGGACGTGAGGAATTTATCTATTAATCATCTTCAAAAGTAATTAACTAAATAGCACTATCCAAATAAAAATGGCAGCAATTCTCGTGAGTGCTAAAGTTTCTGTTTTTTACAGCAAGATCAAAAAGACTTTCCCCAAGTCTTCCCAACGGTTCTACTTGGCACAAACACTAATTAGAAACATCCCAAATTTTCAATTTGGAATTTTATACATTAGATCATCAATGCATATCATATTTGATTTTTGCATTTTGGTTGATCCTAGAAATTCTACGCAACTCAATGACCCACAAAGAGAGTTGGGGATTACGTTATTTTCATATTTGAGTTCTCTCAAATTTTGAGAATAGGATCATTTGATTTTATTTATTTTATCATCAATTATTTCTATTACAAAAATATGAGAGAAGGAATAAAAGGACTTTCCCAAAATAAAGAAATATCGAGGATTTAATAATAAAATAAAATAAGATTTTATTTCGGAGTTTCTTGGTGTTTTATTTGAATTTAGGAAAAATGTGCGTTTTTCAAAATTGCATTTAGGTCCCAAATAAATGTTCACCTTGTGCGGCTTGATTTTAGAAGCCCGTGAAAATTTATTTCGGAATTTTTGGAGTCCGTTTAGTATTTTTTTTTATTTTTCTTCCGAGCAAAATAATTAAAAAAAAAGTGAACCGACCTAACCGGGCCGTGTCCGGATAGGACTCTGGCCCGGCAGGCTTTAAAAGCCGGCCCAGCCCCCCGGAGAACCCTAGCCGCCGCCCCAGCCGCCCGCCCCGCCCCATGCGCCGCCGCCTGCACCGTCACCGCCGCCGCCGCCCCGCGCCGCCGCCGCCGAGGTTCGCTGCCGCCTTGTTTTCCGTGCCATCGGTTTCTTTTTTTTAAAAATAGATCGGTTTTTTTGTCGGTTTTTTTAGTTTCGGTTTTTTTAAATAGATCGGTTTTTTCGGTTTATTTAAATAGCGAGCGTTCGTCCGTTCATTCGTTCTAGCGAGCGTTCGTCATTTTTTCTTTTTTCTCGGATTAAATCCGTGATTTTTCTGATCGCGATTCCTGATCCGATTTTCGTTTTAGTATAACTTTTCGCTCGTTTATCGGAATCAGGCGATTCAAGCACCTAGAGTTTCATCTCGAAACCCTCTATCCGTTTAACCAACTTAAATAAGATTTTGCTACTGTAAAATTTGCCCTAGATCCAGATTACTAGAATGAAGTTGTTTTCTTTCGCCGTTTGACTTTCGTTGCTTCGTTCGATTTGATTCTTTTTGCCAACCGGAGTTCTTAAGTTGAACCTTCTGGTTAGATCTCTTATTTGAGTTTTACCTGTGCATTAGATGAGTACTTATTGTATGCTTGTTTGTTTGTCTGCGATAGAATACCCGGAGTGCGCCGCTTGTTACTTCGAATCGTTAGGTTTCGCAGATCATCAGCAAGGCAAGTAACACTTTGATCATACATTTTCTACTACCCAGTTTTATTGCATTAGATCAATCCTCACACATTGCATGATTAGGATCTAATTAAATTATGGGAGGGGAAGTAGATGAGGTAGTACCTATTACCTGTTTATTATCAAACCTTTGGGAGTTACTTCTACGTTTGCTTATTATGCCATGCTATGCTAGTAGACGTGGATTGGGTGAGTGATATCCATGACAGATGTGAGATTGTTAGTTAATGGTTTATCTAAGGTGGCAACTTAAACACACATCTGGGTGGATTGAGGCACCTGGGTATTCCAGGACTTGCCTGTTTTCTTTTGGACCGCCACCCAGGCTCAAAGGGATCATGAGACTATTCATACTAGAAACTTCCGTGTGCAGCCACAAGCTATTATGGGCTCTAGCATAGTTGACTAAGTTGTGCGAACTCTTACAGTGGTAGACTAGCAGATGTAGGGGATGTAGGTGGTACGGTCTACCCGATTGTAAGGTGCTAGCGCTTCTGAAAGACTATGTCTCGGTCATCCGTCTTCTCAAACATCATGTAGTGCGAGAAACCAAACGGAGGCGATCGAGTCTTGTGGGGAAAAGTGCGCAAACCTCTACAGAGTGTAATAAACTAATCATGGTTAGCCGAGTCCCCAGTTATGGACATCTTGAGTATCTAGTACTTGGATTATCATGTGAATCTCAACATGTTACTCTAAATTAATTTTGTTGGGTTATGTTTAATGATGATGCTTAATTGGGATTGAGAATGTTGTCAACCATTCTCAATGTTTAACAACTACCATGATAGTTAAATAAATTTATTCCTTTGAAGTAGGGAAAAATTGGCTTTACGCAAAACTGTAACCATAGAGCTTTCCACTAGCCAAATATGCATATAGTATACTGTTTCATTCCATTACTCTCTATGTGTTACATTGCCAGCAAATTCCATATGCTCACCCGTTTTTGGGCTACAATGTTAATGCTGCAGACTTTTCAGACGACGATTAAGGAGTTTTTAGGTCGTGGTTCTATACTCAGTGATGCCGTTGGAGTTGATGGACCCACTTATCTTCCAAGCCTTCCGCTGTTATTGTTATTAGATGGCCTTAAGCCATATTTATTGTAATAAGTTCTCTTATGAGACACTCGATGTAATAAGTGTGTGATTGCTACTCTGCTATAAATCCTCCGAGTACTATGTGGTGTCAGCATTACTGATCCAGGGATGACACTGGAGCACAGAGATCAGACTGTTTGAGGTCTGGTCGCTACAGAGATGGTATCAGAGCACACGCTGACTGTAGGACACGACCACTAAGTTAGAGACCTAGATCACTATTCACTCTCTTCTCTTCTGACCTCTCATCTTTTCTACTCTTTAGGATGGCGGATGCAAGGAACAAGTTCACGCAACCGGATGAAGATACACCCTTTGGACGATACTTGAAGGAAGTCACTAGATACCTGAACATAGGAGTACCAAGCTTCACCGGAACCTAGAACGCCACTTTACCTGAAGAAGAGCGCTGGATGATTCAAGTTCAAGTTCCAGGAAGGACGTTCATGCCAGTCACTAAGCCCATAGAGTTTTCTTTTGAAGCACAAACTTGGAGTCTAGGAAAGAGCATGGCAGCTCACATCGCCATGGGACGCATTGGAGAAGTTCAAGGATCCAGGATTTAAACCAGCACATTCGACGACAAGAGAACCAGATGTGCGCCGACATGATAGATCTAAAGAAGACTAAGACTAGAATCAAGGAACTGGAGGAAGGACTCAAGGCTACACGTGAAGATTATGAAGAGGAAATTGAAGTATTGGTGGAGAAGAATGACGACCTGATCAAGAAGATTGGAATATTTATGGGAGGCCCTACGCCAGTAGATGAAGACGAAGAACCCAAGGAGATTAGCCCGGAAGACTACATCATCATCGACGACACCGACTCGGAACCAGATAGTAGCGATGATGACTATGTTGATGAAGCTGGAGCAGATATCATGGAGTCTGCAACCGAAGAATATTTCTAGTAGACCACCTCATCAGTAGTAGTAGTCCACCATGTAAATATAGTAGTCCGAGCACTTTTGCGATAGTTAGATCGATTGTATGCCTTTGTTTGATTGAATGAAGTGAATTGTTTGCTTTTTCCTCATGTGCATATGGGTAGTGTTTTCTCTTTAGACCCCCTCTATTCTTATATCTCATCTTTTCTAAACCCTCAGATGCCTCCGAGACGTGACCCCGGATTTTCCTTTCCACTGGAGCTCACCCAGTTGATCTAGCAGTAGAACACGTTGATGCAGTTGCTAGTCCAGAATCAGAATCAGGGGAACAAAAACAACAACCCACCACCACCACCACCTGTTGACCACTTAGCCCGTTTTCTTAGGCTGAATCTGCCGATGTTTTCCAGTAGCGCCGAGCCGATAGTAGTAGATGATTGGCTCCGCAAGACAGCTAGGGAGTTGTCCACAGCAGGATGCACAGATGCGGAGAAGGTGAAGTTTGCCGCACATCAGCTAGAAGGACCCGCAGCATCATGGTGGGAGAATTTCACCGCCACTTTCCCTGTCGACACTGTCACATGCGACCAGTTTCAGCAGGCTTTTCGTACTGCACATGTTTCAGCAGGAGCTATGGCCATGAAGAAGCGTGAGTTTCGCAACTTGTGCCAAGGAGGACGGACAGTTGGCCAGTATGTGGAGGAATTTAGTAAGCTAGCACGTTATGCCCCAGATGACGTCGCTACGGATGCAGCTAAGCAGGAGAAGTTTCTGGAAGGACTGAATGATGAGTTGAGCATGCAGTTGATGGCAGCAACCTTCAACAACTACCAGGAGTTGGTAGATCGTGCTCTTATGATTGAAGGGAAGCAACAGCAGATTGAGAACCGCAAGAGGAAGTATGGACAAGGAAAGTACAATTCAGGAGCTCAGCAGAAGCCACGTTTTACCCCTAGACCGGGAGGACATTTTCAGCATACCCATGGAGGAGGTAGCTCGCACAATCACAATGGCACCAAGAATGGAAATGGCAATGGAGGAAGCAACGGCCAGAACCGCACCAACCCCTCAACCCCAGCCAAGAAGGACCTGAGCCAAGTCACTTGTTTTAAGTGCCAGAAGACCGGACATTATGCCAATGAATGTCCTGAAGGCCAAAATGGCAATGGAAGTTCTGGGAAGAAGCCGAACCCTTTCAACAGGGGACAGGTGAACCACGTTAGCGTGGAGGAGGTTGAAGCTCAGCCCGATGCAGTAATAGGTAAGTTTTTGGTTAAGTCATTTACTGCACTCGTTCTTTTTGATACTGGTGCATCGCATTCATACATCTCAAGGGATTTGTGGATAAGTATAACCTACCAACCCAAGCCCTTAGGTCACCCATGTTAGTAACCTCGCCCGGAGCAGAGTATGTGGCTAGTCTATGGTGTGATTGGTTACCATTAAGGATTGGTAACTATGTTTTTCCCTCAGACCTAATAGTATTGGAATCTCAAGGATTGGATGTGATATTAGGCATGGATTGGTTATCAAAGTATGAAGGGAATATAGAATGTGCTAGTAAGTCAATTTTGCTTACCACCCCAGAAGGGAGAAGGATCAAGTATGTATCACGACATGTGCCAAAGAGGACTCAAGTAAATTGCTTAACAGGAGTTGTGCAGGAGGAAGTACCAGTGGTAAGGGATTTTCCTGATGTATTTCCAGAGGAGTTGCCAGGCATGCCACTGGATAGAGATATTGAGTTTTTGATTGAGCTATTGCCAGGCACAGGGCCAATATCAAAGAGACCATATAGGATGCCAGCAAAGGATTTGGTGGAAATTAAGAAGCAGATTAAGGAGTTACTGGATAAGGGATATATTCGCCCAAGTTCTTCGCCTTGGGGATCGCCAGTACTTCTAGTGGAGAAGAAGGATGGATCATTAAGGATGGTTGTTGATTATCGAGGATTGAATGAAGTAATGATCAAGAACAAGTACCCACTACCAATGATCAACGATCTGTTTGATCGATTGCAAGGAGCTAAGGTATTTTCCAAGATCGATCTACGATCAGGATACCACCAGTTGAAGATTCGAGAACAGGATATTCCGAAGACAGCTTTTACCACCAGGTATGGGCTGTACGAGTATACCGTTATGTCATTTGGTCTGACTAACGCACCTGCCTATTTTATGAACATGATGAACAAAGTGTTTATGGAGTTTTTGGATAAGTTCGTTGTAGTGTTCATTGATGATATTCTGGTTTATTCGAAGAATGAAGAGGAACATAAGGAGCATTTGCGTTTGGTACTTGGAAAGCTCAGAGAACATCAATTATATGCCAAGTTCAGCAAATGTGAGTTTTGGTTGAAGGAAGTAGGATTCCTCGGACACGTTATATCTGGAGAAGGTATAGCGGTTGATCCCACCAAAGTTGAAACCGTGACCAAGTGGGAAGCCCCAACAACAGTTGGAGAGATCCGGAGTTTTCTTGGACTCGCAGGATACTACCGGAGATTTATTGAGAATTTCTCAAAGATTGTGAAGCCTATGATAGAGTTGTTAAAGAAGGATATCAAGTTCATATGGATAGAGGAATGTGAGGCTAGTTTCTAGGAGTTGAAGAAACGTTTGGTTACCTCACCAGTGTTGATTTTGCCAGACCAGACCAAAGATTATGAGGTGTATTGCGACGCTTCACGTCGAGGACTTGGAGAAGTGCTTATGCAGGAAGGGAGAGTTGTTTCATATGCCTCAAGACAACTAAAGCCTCATGAGTTGAATTATGCTACGCATGATTTGGAGTTAGCAGCCGTAGTGCATGCTTTGAAAACATGGAGACATTTCCTCATTGGAAATCATTGTGAGGTGTACACGGATCATAAGAGTTTGAAGTACATTTTCACCCAGAAGGAGTTGAATCTTAGACAAAGGAGATGGTTGGAGCTTATCAAGGATTATGATATGAAATTGCATTATCACCCCGGAAAGGCTAATGTAGTAGCTGACGCATTAAGCCGTAAGAGCCATGTCAATACGTTAATGATGGGAGAAATACCCAAGGAGTTACCAGAAAACCTTCGTGAAATATGTTTGGAAATAGTTCCGAGAGGCTATGTAGCAGCATTGGAGATTCAGTCAACCTTGATGGATAGAATCAGAGAAGCTCAGAAGACTGACAAAGAGATTTCCGCTATAAAGGAGAAACTGAGCAAAGGAAAAGCTAAAGGATTTCGTGAGGATGAGCACGACACCCTATGGTTTGAAGACCGCGTTTACGTGCCCAATGAACCGGAGATCAGAAAGTTGATTTTGCAAGAGGCACACGATTCACCATATTCGATTCACCCAGGAAATACCAAGATGTATTTGGATTTGAAGGATATTTTCTGGTGGACCGGAATGAAGAAGGATATTGTGGAGTATGTAGCAGTTTGTGATGTATGTCAGAGAGTAAAGGCGGAGCATCAGAAGCCAGCAGGATTGTTACAACCATTGCCGATACCCGAATGGAAGTGGGATAAGCTAGGCATGGATTTTATCACGGGATTGCCCAGGACTCGTTCAGGCTATGACTCGATTTGGGTTGTAGTTGATCGATTGACGAAAGTAGCTCATTTCATCCCAGTAAAGACCACTTATACCAGTGCTAAGTTGGCAAAGATATACATGACCAGGATCGTATGTTTTCATGGAGTTCCAAGGAGTATCGTATCAGATAGAGGAACCCAGTTTACCTCAAAGTTCTGGAAACAGTTGCACGAAACTTTGGGAACCAGGCTAGAATTCAGTACATCTTTTCATCCACAGACAGATGGACAGACCAAGAGAGTCAATCAGATTTTGGAGGATATGCTGAGAGCTTGTGCGCTAGATTACGGATCTAGTTGGGACGATAATTTGCCATATGCAGAGTTCTCTTACAACAACAGTTACCAACCAGTTTGAAGATGGCCCTTTCGAAGCTTTGTACGGAAGGAGGTGCAGGACACCATTATCGTGGGACGAAGTTGGAGACCGCCAGTTGTTTGGACCTGACTTGATTAAAGAGTCTAAATAGAAGGTGAAGTTGATTCGCGATAGGCTCAAGGTAGCCCAGTCCAGACAAAAGAGTTATGCAGATTCTAAACGCAAGGAGACAGTTTACAAAGTCGGAGATAGAGCTTATCTTCGAGTATCTCCACTTTGGGGAACAAAGCGTTCTGGAGTTAAAGGGAAGTTAGTGCCACGATTTGTAGGACCATATCGAGTTTTGGAGCGTATGGGAGAAGTGGCCTACAAGTTGGAATTGCCCGAAGGATTGTCAGGAGTTCATGATGTGTTCCACGTTTCTCTGTTAAAGAAATATCACGCGGAGATGGCTGACATACCGTTGAGAGACACAGTACCCTTAGAAACTATTCAGTTGGATAACGATTTGACCTACGAGGAGAAACCAATTAAGATTCTTGAGTTTGCCAGCCGAGTCACCCGCAACAAGGTTATCAAGTTTTGCAAAGTTCAGTGGAGCCACCACACGGAGGATCAAGCCACCTGGGAACGAGAGGAAGATTTACTCAAGGACCACCCTCACCTATTTTCTAGCCAACCCGAATCTTGAGGGCGAGATTCATCTTAAGGGGGGTAGGTTTGTAACATCCCAAATTTTCAATTTGGAATGTTATACATTAGATCATCAATGCATATCATATTTTATTTTTGCATTTTGGTTGATCCTAGAAATTCTACGCAACTCAATGACCCACGGAGAGAGTTGGGGATTTCGTTATTTTCATATTTGAGTTCTCTCAAATTTTGAGAATAGGATCATTTGATTTTATTTATTTTATCATCAATTATTTCTATTACAAAAATATGAGAGGGAATAAAAGGACTTTCCCAAAATAAATAAATATTGAGGATTTAATAATAAAATCAAATAAGATTTTATTTCGGAGTTTTTCGGTGTTTTATTTGAATTTAGGAAAAATGTGCATTTTTCAAAATTGCATTTAGGTCCCAAATAAATGTTCACCTTGTGCGGCTTGATTTTAGAAGCCCGTGAAAATTTATTTCGGAATTTTTGGAGTCCATTTAGTATTTCTTTTTATTTTTCTTCCGAGCGAAATAATTAAAAAAAAGTGAATCGACCTAACCGGGCCATGTTCGGATAGGACTCTGGCCCGGCAGGCTTTAAAAGCCGGCCCAGCCCCCGGGAGAACCCTAGCCGCCGCCCCAGCTGCCCGCCCCACCCCACGCGCCGCCGCCGCCGCCGCCGCCCGCCTGCGCGGCCGCCGCCCGCCTGCACCGCCGCCGCCGCCGCCCCGCGCCGCCGCCGCCGGACGCCGCCACTGCCGAGGTTCGTCGCCGCCTCGTTTTTCGTGCCATCGGTTTCTTTAAAAAATAGATCGGTTTTTTTGTCGGTTTTTTTAGTTTTGGTTTTTTTAAATAGATCTGTTTTTTCGGTTTATTTAAATAGCGAGCGTTCGTCCATTCGTTCGTTCTAGCGAGCGTTCGTCGTTTTTTCTTTTTTCTCAGATTAAATCTGCGATTTTTCTGATCGCGATTCCTGATCCGATTTTTGTTTTAGTATAACTTTTCGCTCGTTTATCAGAATCAGGCGATTCAAGCGCCTAGAGTTTCGTCTCGAAACCCTCTATCCGTTTAACCAACTTAAACAAGATTTTGCTACTGTAAAATTTGCCCTAGATCCAGATTACTAGAATGAAGTTGTTTTCTTTCACCGTTTGACTTTCGTTGCTTCGTTCGATTTGATTCTTTTTGCCAACCGGAGTTCTTAAGTTGAACCTTCTGGTTAGATCTCTTATTTGAGTTTTACCTGTGCATTAGATGAGTACTTATTGTATGCTTGTTTGTTTGTCTGCGATAGAATACCCGGAGTGCGCCGCTTGTTACTTCGAATCGTTAGGTTGCGCGGATCATCAGCAAGGCAAGTAACACTTTGATCATACCTTTTCTACTACCCAGTTTTATTGCATTAGATCAATCCTCACACATTGCATGATTAGGATCTAATTAAATTGTGGGAGGGGAAGTAGATGAGGTAGTACCTATTACCTATTTATTATCAAACCTTTGGGAGTTACTTCTACGTTTGCTTACTATGCCATGCTATGCTAGTAGACGTGGATTGGGTGAGTGATATCCATGACAGATGTTAGATTGTTAATTAATGGTTTATCTAAGGTGGCAACTTAAACACACATCTGGGTGGATTGAGGCACCTGGGTATTCCAGGACTTGCCTGTTTTCTTTTGGACCGCCACCCAGGCTCAAAGGGATCATGAGACTATTCATACTAGAAACTTCCGTGTGCAGCCACAAGCTATTATGGGCTCTAGCATAGTTGACTAAGTTGTGCGAACTCTTACAGTGGTAGACTAGCAGATGTAGGGGATGTAGGTGGTACGGTCTACCCGATCGTAAGGTGCTAGCGCTTCTGAAAGACTATGTCTCGGTCATCCGTCTTCTCAAACATCATGTAGTGCGAGAAACCAAACGGAGGCGATCGAGTCTTGTGGGGAAAAGTGCGCAAACCTCTGCAGAGTGTAATAAACTAATCATGGTTAGCCGAGTCCCCGTTTATGGACATCTTGAGTATCTAGTACTTGGATTATCATGTGAATCTCAACATGTTACTCTAAATTAATTTTGTTGGGTTATGTTTAATGATGATGCTTAATTGGGATTGAGAATGCTGTCAACCATTCTCAATGTTTAACAACTACCATGATAGTTAAATAAATTTATTCCTTTAAAGTAGGAAAAATTGGCTTTACGCAAAACTGTAACCATAGAGCTTTCCACCAGCCAAATATGCATATAGTATAGTTGTTTCATTCCATTACTCTCTATGTGTTACATTGCCAGCATATTCCATATGCTGACCCGTTTTCGGGCTGCAACGTTAATGTTGCAGACTTTTCAGACGACGATTAAGGAGTTTTTAGGTCGTGGTTCTATACTCAGTGATGCCGTTGGAGTTGATGGACTCACTTATCTTCCAAGCCTTCCGCTGTTATCATTATTAGATGGCCTTAAGCCATATTTATTGTAATAAGTTCTCTATGAGACACTCGATGTAATAAGTGTATGATTGCTACTCTGCTATAAATCCTCCGAGTACTATGTGGTGTCAGCATTACTGATCCAGGGATGACACCGGAGCACAGAGATCAGACTGTTTGAGGTCTGGTCGCTACATAATTAAACACAAAAAACACAACCAAAATAGAGGATAGATAAATTATTTATTACTAAACAGAAGCAAAAAGCAAGGAATAAAAATAAAATTGGGCTGCCTCCCAACAAGCGCTATCGTTTAACGCCCCTAGCTAGGCATAAAAGCAAAGATAGATCTAGGTATTGCCATCTTTGGTAGGCAATCCATAAGTGGATCTCATAATAGATTCATAAGGTAATTTTATTTTATTTCTAGGGAAGTTTTCCATGCCTTTCCTTAATGGAAATTGGAATTTAATATTCTCTTCCTTCATATCAATAATTGCACCAATCGTTCTAAGGAAAGGTCTACCAAGAATACTAGGACACAAATGATTGCAATCTATATCAAGAACAATAAAATCTACGGGCAAATAATTCCTATTTGCAACAATAAGAACATCATTAATTCTTCCCATAGGTTTCTTAATGGTGGAATCTGCAAGGTGCAAGTTTAAAGAGCAATCATCAAAATCACGGAAACCTAGCAAATCACACAAAGTCTTTGGAATCGTGGAAACACTAGCACCCAAATCACACAAAGCATAGCATTCATGATCTTTAATTTTAATTTTAATAATAGGTTCCCACTCATCATAAAGTTTTCTAGGGATAGAAACTTCTAACTCAAGTTTTTCTTCATAAGATTGCATCAAAGCATCAACGATATATTTGGTAAAGGCTTTATTTTGACTATAAGCATGTGGAGAATTTAGCACGGATTGCAACAAGGAAATACAATATATCAAAAAGAAATTATCATAATTAAAATCCTTGAAATCCAAGATTGTAGGTTCATTAATATCTAGGGTTTTGATCTCTTCAATCCCACTTTTACCAATTTTTGCATCAAGATCTAAAAACTCTGAATTTTTGGAACGCCTTCTAGGTAAAGGTGGATCATATTCAGTCCCATCATTATCAAGATTCATATTGCAAAAAAAAGATTTAATAGGGGACACATCAATAACTTTTAGATCTTCATCTTTATTTTCATAGAAACTAGAAGAACACGCTTTAACAAAACAATCTTTCTTAGCACACATCCTAGCAGTTCTTTCTTTGCACTCATCAATGGAAATTCTCATGGCCTTGAGAGACTCATTGATATCATGCTTAGGTGGAATAGATCTAAGTTTCAAAGAATCAACATCAAGAGAAATTCTATCAACGTTCCTAGCCAATTCATCAACTTTAAGCAATTTTTCTTCAAGCAAAGCATTAAAATTCTTTTGCGAATTCATAAACTCCTTAACACTAGTCTCAAATTCAGAGGGAATCTTATTAAAATTTCCATAAGAATTGTTGTAGGAATTACCATAATTATTAGAGGAATTACTAGGATACGGCCTAGGATTAAAGTTTCCTCTATACGCGTTGTTACCAAAATTATTCTTAGCAACAAAATTCACATCTATAGATTCATTATTATTCTCAATCAAAGTAGACAAAGGCATATCATTAGGATCAGAAGAAACACTTTTATTAGCAAATAATTTCATAAGTTCATTCATCTTTCCACTCAAAACATTAATTTCTTCTATCGCATGCACTTTCTTATTAGTAGATCTTTCAGTGTGCCATTGAGAATAATTAACCATAATATTATCTAGGAGTTTAGTAGATTCTCCTAAAGTGATTTCCATAAAAGTGCCTCCCACGGCCGAATCTAAAAGATTTCTAGAAGCAAAATTCAATCCGGCATAAATTTTTGGTATAATCATCCACAAATTCAAACCATGTGTAGGGCAATTACGTATCATTAATTTCATCCTCTCCCAAGCTTGTGCAACATGTTCATGATCAAGTTGCTTAAAATTCATGATATTGTTTCTAAGAGAGATGATCTTAGCGGGAGGAAAATACTTAGTGATAAAAGCATCTTTGCACTTATTCCAAGAATCAATACTATTTTTAGGCAAAGACGAAAACCAAGCTTTAGCATGATCTCTAATCTAAAAAGGAAATAGCTTGAGTTTAACAATATCATTGTCCACATCTTTCTTCTTTTGCATATCACACAAATCAACGAAGCTATTAAGATGGGTAGCGGCATCTTCACTAGGAAGGCCGGCGAATTGATCTTTCATGACAAGATTCAACAAAGCAGCATTAATTTCACAAGATTCAGTATCAGTAAGAGGAGCAATCGGAGTGCTAAGAAAATCATTGTTGTTGGTATTAGGAAAGTCACACAATTTGGTATTATCTTGAGCCATCGTGACAAGCAAGCAATCCAACACACGAGCAAACAAGAAGCACGCAAAAAAGAGGCGAACGGAAAAGAGAGGGCGAATAAAATGGCAAGGGTAAAGTGGGGGAGAGGAAAACGAGAGGCAAATGGAAAATAATGTAATGCAGGAGATAAGGGTTTGTGATGGGTACTTGGTATGTTGACTTCTGCGTAGACTCTCCGGCAACGGCGCCAGAAATCCTTCTCGCTACCTCTTGAGCACTGCGTTGGTTTTCCCTTGAAGAGGAAAGGGTGATGCAGCAAAGTAGCGTAAGTATTTCCCTCAGGTTTTGAGAACCAAGGTATCAATCTAGTAGGAGGCCACGCACGAGTCCCTCGCACCTAGACAAACAAATAAAATCCTCGCAGCCAACGCAATAAAGGGGTTGTCAATCCCTTCACGGTCACTTACGAAAGTGAGATCTGATAGATATGATAAGATAATATTTTTGGTATTTTTACAATAAAGATGCGAAGTAATGAAAGCAAAATAAAAAGTGCCAGAAATAGCTTGTTGATGGGAGATTAATATGATGGAAAATAGACCCGAGGGCCATAGGTTTCACTAGTGGCTTCTCTCGAGAGCATAAGTATTACGGTGGGTAAACAAATTACTGTTGAGCAATTGACATAATTGAGCATAGTTATGAGAATATCTAGGTATGATCATGTATATAGGCATCACGTCCGAGACAAGTAGACCGACTCCTGCCTGCATCTACTACTATTACTCCACACATCGACCGCTATCCAACATGCATCTAGAGTATTAAGTTCAAAAGAACAGAGTAACGCTTTAAGTAAGGTGACATGAGGTAGAGGGATAAACTCATGCAATATGATATAAACCCCATCTTGTTATCCTCGATGGCAACAATACAATACGTGCCTTGCTGCCCCTATTGTCACTGGGAAAGGACACCACAAGATTGAACCCAAAGCTAAGCACTTTCCCATTGCAAGAAAGATCAATCTAGTAGGCCAAACCAAACTTATAATTTGAAGAGACTTGCAAAGATAACCAATCATACATAAAAGAATTCAGAGAAGATTCAAATATTGTTCATAGATAAACTTGATCATAAACCCACAATTCATCGTTCTCAACAAACACACCGCAAAACAATATTACATCGAATAGATCTCCATGAGAATCATGGAGAACTTTGTATTGAGATCCAAAGAGAGAGAAGAAGCCATCTAGCTAATAACTATGGACCTGAAGGTCTGAGGTAAACTACTCACACATCATCAGAGAGGCTATGGTGTTGATGTCGAAGCCCTCCGTGATCGATGCCCCCTCAGGGGGAGCTCTGGAAAATGCCCCAAGATGGGATCTCACGGGTACAGAAGGTTGCGGCAGTGGAATTAGGTTTTTGGCTCCGTATCTGGTAGTTTGGGGGTACATAGGTATATATAGGAGGAAGAAGTACATCGGTGGAGCAACATGGGCCCCACGAGGGT
>NC_041382.1:187583283-187607925 GCF_002162155.2 Triticum dicoccoides | reverse complement strand
TCATGTTGGTTCCAAAAATCACGTTCCCGAAGGTTTCATTCCGTTTGGACTCCGTTTGATATTCTTTTTCTGCGAAACTCTGAAATATGCAAAAAACTGCAATTCTAAGCTGGGCCTCCGGTTAATAGGTTAGTCCTAAAAATAATATAAAAGTGTATAATAAAGCCCATAATGTCCAAAACAGAATATAATATAGCATGGAACAATCAAAAATTATAGATACGTTGGAGACGTATCATGCTTCACTTATATCTTTCAGAGCACGGCGGTGGTTTTATTTTATAGAAATAATTGATCTCTCATGCTTCACTTATATTATTTTGAGAGTCCTTTAGAACAACATGGAAATTTTCTTTTAGGAATAATATAAAAACTTTCATAGAAGTGCATTGAATACTATGAGATGTTTGATACTTGATAATTGTTTCGAGATATGGAGATGGTGATATTAGAGTCATGCTAGTTGAGTAGTTGTGAATTTGAGGAACACTTGTGTTGAAGTTTGTGATTCCCGTAGCATGCACGTATGGTGAACCGTTATGTGACGAAGTCGGAGCATGATTTATTTATTGATTGTCTTCCTTATGAGTGACGGCCGGGGACGAGCGATGGTCTTTTCCTACCAATCTATCCTCCCTAGGAGCATGCGCATAATACTTTGTTTCAATAACTAATAGATTTTTGCCTTAGGTATGTGAGTTCTTTATGACTAATGTTGAGTCCATGGATTATACACACTCTCATCCTTCCACCATTGCTAGCCTCTCTAATACCGCACACTTTTCGCCGATATCATACACCCACCATATACCTTCCTCAAAACAGCCACCATACCTACATATTATGGCATTTCCATAGCCATTCTGAGATATATTGCCATGCAACTTTCCGCCATCTAGTTCATCATGACACATCCATCATTGTCATATTGCTTGCGTGATCATGTAGTTGACATTGTATTTGTGGCAAAGCCACCGTTCATAATTCTTCATACATGTCACTCATGCATCATTGCACATCCCGGTACACCGCCGGAGGCATTCACATAGAGTCATATTTTCTTCTAAGTATCGAGTTGTAATTCTTGAGTTGTAAGTAAATAAAGTGTGATGATCATCATTATTAGAGCATTGTCCCAAGTGAGGAAAGGATGATGGAGACTATGATTCCCCCACAAGTCGGGATGAGACTCCGGACGAAAATAAAAAAGAAGAAGAAGAGAAAGGCCAAAAACAAGGGAGAAGGCCCAAAAAAGAGAGAAAAAGAGATAAGGGACAATGCTACTATCCTTTTTCCACACTTGTGCTTCAAAGTAGCACCATGATCTTCATGATAGAGAGTCTCCTATGATATCACTTTCATATACTAGTGGGAATTTTACATTATAGAACTTGGCTTATATATTCCAATGATGGGCTTCCTCAAAATGCCCTAGGTCTTCATGAGAAAGCAAGTTGGATGCACACCCACTTAGTTCTTTTGTTGAGCTTTCATACACTTATAGCTCTAGTGCATCCGTTGCATGGCAATCCCTACTCACTCACATTGATATCTATTGATGGGCATCTCCATAGCCCGTTGATACGCCTAGTTGATGTGAGACTATCTTCTCCTTTTTTTCTCTTCTCCACAACCACCATTCTATTCCACATATAGTGCTATGTTCATGGCTCACACTCATGTATTGTGTGAAGATTGAAAAAATTTGAGAACACCAAAAGTATGAAACAATTGCTTGGCTTGTCATCGGGGTTGTGCATGATTTAAATATTTTGTGTGGTGAAGATAGAGCATAGCCAGACTATATGATTTTGTAGGGATAACTTTCTTTGGCCATGGTATTTTGAGAAGACATGATTGCTTAGTTAGTATGCTTGAAATATTATTATTTTTATGTCAATATTAAACTTTTATCTTGAATCTTTCGGAGCTGAACATTCATGCCACAATAAAGAAAAATTACATTGAGAAATATGTTAGAAAGCATTCCACATCAAAATTTCTTTTTTATCATTTACCTACCCGAGGACGAGCAGGAAATAAGCTTGGGGATGCTTGGTACGTCTCCAACGTATCTATAATTTTTGATTGCTCCATGCTACTATATTATCTATTTTGGATGTTAATGGGCTTTATTTTACACTTCTATATCATTTTTGGGACTAACCTACTAACTGGAGGCCCAACCCAAATTGCTATTTTTTTTTGCCTATTTTAGAGTTTCGCCGAAAAGGAATATCAAATGGAGTCCAAACGGAATGAAACCTTCGGGAACGTGATTTTCTCAACAAACGTGATCCAGGAGACTTGGAGTGGGCGTCAAGAAACAATCGAGGAGGCCACGAGGCAGGGGGGTGCGCCTACCCCCCTGGACACGCCCTCCACCCTCGTGGGCCCCTCGTTGCTCCACTGACGTACTTCTTCCTATATATATCCACGTACCCCCCCCAAACATCCAGGAGCACCACGAAAACCTAATTCCACCACCGCAACCTTCTGTACCCGAGAGATCCCATCTTGGGGCCTTTTCCGGAGCTCCGCCGGAGGGGGCATTGATCATGGAGGGCCTCTACATCAACTCCATGGCCTCTCCGTTGATGTGTGAGTAGTTTACTTCAGACCTTCGGGTCCATAGTTATTAGCTAGATGGCTTCTTCTCTCTCTTTGGATCTCAATACAAAGTTCTCCTCGATCTTCTTGGAGAACTATTCGATGTAATCTTCTTTTGCGGTGTGTTTGTCGAGATCCGATGAATTGTGGGTTTATGATCAAGTTTATCTATGAACAATATTTGATTCTTCTCTGAAATCTTTTATGTATGATTGGCTATCTTTGCAAGTCTCTTCGAATTAACAGTTTGGTTTGGCCTACTAGATTGATCTTTCTTGCAATGGGAGAAGTGCTTAGCTTTGGGTTCAATCTTGCGGTGTCCTTTCCCAGTGACAGCAGGGGAAGCAAGGCACGTATTGTATTGTTGCCATCGAGGATAAAAAGATGGGGTTTATATCATATTGCATGAGTTTATCCCTCTACACCATGTCATCTTACTTAAAGCATTACTCTGTTCTTATGAACTTAATACTCTAGATGCATGTTGGATAGCGCTCGATGTGTGGAGTAATAGTAGTAGATGCAGAATCGTTTTGGTCCACTTGTCATGGACGTGATGCCTATATACATGATCATACCTAGATATTCTCATAACTATGCTCAATTCTATCAATTGCTCGACAGTAATTCGTTTACCCACCGTAATACTTTTGCTCTTGAGAGAAGCCACTAGTGAAACCTATGGCCCCCGGGTCTATCTTCCATCATATTAATCTTCCAACACTTAGCTATTTCCATTGCCGTTTATTTTACTTTGCATCTTTATTTCTCTTTATCATAAAAATACCAAAAAATATTATCTTATCATATCTATCAGATCTCACTCTCGTAAGTGACCGTGAAGGGATTGACAACCCCTTTATCGCGTTGGTTGTGAGTTTCTTATTTGTTTGTGTAGGTGCGTGGGACTCGAGCGTGATCTCCTACTGGATTGATACCTTGGTTCTCAAAAACTGAGGGAAATACTTACACTACTTTACTGCATCACCCTTTCCTCTTCAAGGGAAAACCAAAGCAGTGCTCAAGAGGTAGCAGCACCGCACACGGCTAAGAAATCAACTTGTGTGTCCTTGAGTGCCCTCCCGCCCATGTATATAAAGGAGGGAGGAAGAGGAGGGCGGCCTAGGAGGGGCGCGCCAATAGGGGGAGTCCAACTAGGATTCCCAATCCCAGTTGGAGTCCCCTTTCTTTTCCAAGAGGGGAGAGAGGGAAGGAGTAGGAGAGGGAGAAGGAAAGAGAGGGGGCGCCGCCCCCTCCCTAGTCCAATTCAGACTTGCCATGGGGGGGCGGGGCGTGGCCAGCCCTTGAGGCCCTTCTCTCCTTTCACGTATGGCCCATTAAGGCCCACTACCTCCCCCGGCGAATTCTCGTAACTCTCTGGTACACCGAAAAATACCCGAATCACTCGCGACCTTTCCGATGTCCGAATATAGCCTTCCAATATATCGATCTTTACGTCTCGACCATTTAGAGACTCCTCGTCATGTCCGTGATCTCATCCGGGACTCCGGACAACCTTCGGTACATCAAATCACATAACTCATAATACAAATCGTCATCGAACGTTAAGCGTGCGGACCCTACGGGTTCAAGAACTATGTAGACATGACCGAGATACATCTCCAGTCAATAACCAATAGCGGAAACTGGATGCTCATATTGGATCCTAAATATTCTACGAAGAACTTTATCGGTTAAACCACATAACAACACACGTTGTTCCCTTTGTCATCGATATGTTACTTGCCCGATATTCGATCGTCGGTATCATCATACTGCTACGTCTTGAGCTTGCGTTGGTTTTCCTCGAAGAGGAAGGGATGATGCAACAGAGTAGCATAAGTATTTCCCTCAGTTTTTGAGAACCAAGGTATCAATCCAGTAGGAGCCCACGCTCAAGTCCCTCGTACCTGCACAAAGCGATAGCTACTCGCAACCAACGCGATTAGGGGTTGTCAAGCCCTTCACGGTCACTTACGAGAGTGAGATCTGATAGATAGAATATTTTTGGTATCTTTGATATAAAGATGCAAAGTAAAAAGTAAAGGCAAAGTAAATAGCAAAACAATATAAAAGTGATAAAGATTGATATGATGAGAATAGACCCGGGGGCCATAGGTTTCACTAGTGGCTTCTCTCAAGAGCATAAGTATTCTACGGTGGGTGAACAAATTACTGTTGAGCAATTGATAGAATTGTGCATAATTATGAGAATATCTAGGCATGATCATGTATATAGGCATCACGTCCGTGACAAGTAGATCGAAATGATTCTGCATCTACTACTATTACTCCACTCATCGACCGCTATCCAGCATGCATCTAGAGTATTAAGTTAAAAACAGAGTAACGCCTTAAGCAAGATGACATGATGTAGAGAGATAAATTCATGCAATATGAAATAAACCCCATCTTGTTATCCTCGATGGCAACGATACAATACGTGCCTTGCTGCCCTTTCTGTCACTGGGTAAGGACACCGCAAGATCGAATCCAAAGCTAAGCACTTCTCCCATGGCAAGAACTACCAATCTAGTTGGCCAAACCAAACGGATAATTCAAAGAGACTTGTAAAGATAACCAATCATGCATAAAAGAATTCAGAGAAGATTCAAATATTATTCATAGATAGACTTGATCATAAACCCACTATTCATCGGTCTCAACAAACACACCGCAAAAAGAAGATTACATCGAATAGATCTCCACAAGAGAGGGGGAGAACTTTGTATTGAGATTCAAAGGGAGAGAAGAAGCCATCTAGCTACTAACTATGGACCCGAAGGTCTGAGGTAAACTACTCACACTTCATCGGAGGGGCTATGATGATGTAGAAGCCCTCCGTGATGACGGCCCTCTTCCGGCGGAGCTTCGGAACATGCCCCAAGATGGGATCTCGTGGATACAGAAAGTTGCGGCGGTGGAATTAGGTTTTTGGCTCCTGTTCTGATCGTTTGGGGGTACGTGTGTATATATAGGAGGAAGGAGTATGTCGGTTGAGCACCGAGGGGCCCACAAGGCAGGGGGGCGCGCCCTAGGGGGGGCGCCCCCACCCTCGTGACCACCTCTTTGATCCCTTGCAGTAGGGTCTAAGTCTCCTAGATCACGTTCGGTGAGAAAATCACGTATCAGAAGATTTTATTCTGTTTGGACTCCGTTTGATATTCCGTTTATCCGAAACACTGAATTAGGCAAAAAACAACAATTCTGGGCTGGGCCTCCGGTTAATAGGTTAGTCCCAAAAATAATTTAAAAGTGGAAAATAAAGCCCAACATAGTCCAAAACAGTAGATAATATAGCATGGAGCAATAAAAAATTATAGATACGTTGGAGACGTATCAGGCATCCCCAAGCTTAATTCTTGCTCGTCCTCGAGTAGGTAAATGATAAAAAGAGAATTTTTTATGCGGAGTGCTACTTGGCATAATTTCAATGCAAATCTTCTTAATTGTGGTATGAATATTCAGATTAGAAAGATTCAAGGAAAAAGTTTATATTGACATAGAAAATAATAATACTTCAAGCATACTAACAAAGCAATTATGTCTTCTCAAAATAACATGGCCAAAGAAAGTTATCCCTACAAAATCGTATAGTCTGGCTATGCTCCATCTTCCCCACACAAAATATTTAAATCATGCACAACCCCGATGACAAGCCAAGCAATTGTTTCATACTCTAACTTTTTCAAAACTTTTTCAATCTTCACGCAATACATGAGCGTGAGCCATGGATATAGCACTATAGGTGGAATAGAATGGTGGTTGTGGAGAAGACAAAAAGGAGAAATAGTCTCACATCAACTAGGTGTATCAACGGGCTATGGAGATGCCCATCAGTAGGTATCAATGTGAGTGAGTAGGGATTGCCATGCAACGGATGCACTAGAGCTATAAATGTATGAAAGCTCAACAAAAGAAACTAGTGGGTGTGCATCCAACTTGCTTGATCACGAAGACCTAGGGCAATTTGAGGAAGCCCATCATTGAAATATACAAGCCAAGTTCTATAACGTAAAATTCCCACTAGTATATGAAAGTGACAATATATGAGACTCTCTATATGAAGAACATGGTGCTACTTTGAAGCACAATATATGAGACTTGCTATATCATGGTGCTACTTTGAAGCACAAGTGTGGAAAGGAAGGATAGTAGCATTGCCCCTTTTTTATTTATTTATATTTTTTTGGGCCTTCTTTTTTTCTTTGGCCTTTCTCTTTTTTTTGGGACAATGCTCTACTAAATGATGATCATCACACTTCTATTTATTTACAACTCAATGATTACAACTCGATACTAAAACAAAGTATGAATCTATATGAATGCCTTCAGCGGTGTACCGGGATATGCAATGAATCAAGAGTGACAAGTATGAAAGAATTATGAACAGTGGCTTTGCCACAAATACTATGTCAACTACATGATCATGCTAAGCAATATGACAATGATGGTTGTGTCATGATGAACTAGATGGTGTAAAGTTGCATGGCAATATATCTCGGAATGGCTATGGAAATGCCATAATAGGTAGGTATGGTGGCTGTTTTGAGGAAGGTATATGGTAGGTGTATGATACCGGCGAAAGGTGCGCGGTATTAGAGAGGCTAGCAAGGGTGGAAATGTGAGAATGTGTATAGTCCATGGACTCAACATTAGTCATAAAGAACTCATATACTTATTGCAAAATTTTAGAAGTTATCAAAGCAAAGTATTACGCACATGCTCCTAGGGGGATAGATTGGTAGGAAAAGACCATCGCTCGTCCCCGACTGCCACTCATAAGGAAGACAATCAATAAATAAATCATGTTCCGACTTCATCACATAACGGTTCACCATACGTGCATGCTATGGGAATCACAAACTTCAAAACAAGTATTCTTTAAATTCACAACTACTCAACTAGCATGACTTTAATATTATCACCTCCATATCTCAAAACAATTATCATGCTTCAATCTTTTCTTAGTATTCAACACACTCAAAAGAAAGTTTCACAAATCTTGAATACCAAGCATATTATTATTAGGCAAATTACCATGCTATTAAGAGACTCTCAAATTAATTTAAGTGAAGCATGAGAGATCAATAGTTTCTTTAAAACGAATCCACCACCGTGCTCTAAAAGATCTAAGTGAAGCACATAGAGCAAAATTATCTAGCTCAAAAGATATAAGTGAAGCACATAGAGCAAAATTATCTAGCTCAAAAGGATATAAGTGAAGCACATAGAGCAAAATTATCTAGCTCAAAAGATATAAGTGAAGCACATAGAGCAAAATTATCTAGCTCAAAAGATATAAGTGAAGCACATAGAGCAAAATTATCTAGCTCAAAAGATATAAGTGAATTACATAGAGTATTCTATCAAATTTTAATTCATGTATGGCTCTCTAAAAAGGTGTGTACAGCAAGGATTATTGTGGCATACTAACAAACAAAGACACAAATAATACAAGACGCTCCAAGCAAAACACATATCATGTTGGTGAATAAAAATATAGCTCCAAGTAAATTACCGACGGAAGTGGACGGAAAGAGGGGATGCCTTCCGGGGCATCCACAAGCTTTGACTTTTTGGTGTCCTTGGATTATCTTGGGGGTGCCATGGGCATACCCAAGCTTAGGCTCTTTCCACTCCTTTTTCCATGATCCATCAAAAGAATTCACCCAAAACTTGAAAACTTCACAACACAAAACTCAAGATAGAAAACTCGTGAGCTCCGTTAGCGAAAGAAAACAAAATACCACTTAAAGGTACTGTAATGAACTCATTATTTATTTATATTGGTGTTAAACCTACTGTATTCCAACTTCTCTATGGATTATAAACTATTTTACTAGCCATAGATTCATCAAAATAAGCAAACAACACACGAAAAACAGAATCTGTCAAAAACAGAACAGTCTGTAGTAATCTGTAGCTGGCGCAAAATATAGAACCCCCAAAATTCTAAAATAAATTTCTGGACGTGAGGAATTTATCTATTAATCATCTGCAAAAATAATTAACTAAATATCATTCTTCAAATAAAAATGACAGCAGTTCTCGTGAGCGCTAAAGTTTCTGTCTTTTACAGCAAGTTCAACAAGACTTTCCCCAAGTCTTCCCAACGGTTCTACTTGGCACAAACACTAATTAAACACAAAAAACACAACCAAAACAGAGGCTAAATAATTTATTTATTACTAAACAGGAGCAAAAATCAAGGAACAAAAATAAAATTGGGTTGCCTCCCAACAAGCGCTATCGTTTAACGCCCCTAGCTAGGCATAACGAGTAAGAATAGATCTAGGTATTGCCATCTTTGGTAGGTAATTCTTCAATTAGGCATCTACCATCTCTAGGAATTTCTTTCTTTTTATTAATTATCAAACTTTTAGGCACAAGATCGAAAAATTCATTTGTAATAAATTATTCTTTAATGATAGCAAAACGATTGGGATGAATACTTATAGATTTAAGATCAGCAGTTTCCTTACTAGAAGATTCACCCTTGTTTTTAGGAACATACATAAGCTTGGCAATTTTAGTAGGAGGACTAGGAGTATTCTTTATGGAAGAAAAAGCGGTTCTCAAATTTGTAATGATACTCTCAAGTTTATCAATTCTAGTAGAATCCAAGTTCATCTTCTCATTAACTATGGGTTCCTTTTCCTTAATATTTTTCAAGGTCATTCCTACCTTATATCCATATTGAGTAATTTGATTGTGGATATTTTTATCTAGATTTTCAATTGATTCAATAGTAGAAACTTTATTTTCAATAATTTCAAGTCTTTGCATAACATGCTCCAAAGTTAACATGGTTCCATTAACCAAAAGAGGTGGTGAGCCAAATAAATCTATCATAGCATTATAAGAATCAAAAGTATGGCTACCCAAGAAGTTTCCTCCGGTAATGGTATCGAGGATATATTTATACCAAGGATTAACACCTACACAAAAAATTTGAAGAAGAACTAAGGTAGATTGTTTCCTGGTAGATCTATTTTGAGCATTGCAAATTCTATACCAAGCATATTTTAGATTTCTCCCTCCCTTTGTTTAAAATTTAGAACTTCACTCTCGGGAGACAATGGAGAAGATATGAGACTAGCCATGACGACAAACAAACAAACTAGCACAAGAGCAAACAAAAAGGCAAGAAGAGAGGGAGGATAGAGAGATAGGGCGAATAAAACGCCAAGGGTGAATTGGGGGGAGAGGAAAACGAGAGGCAAATGGCAAATAATGTAATGCGAGAGATAGGGATTGTGATGGGTACTTGGTATATTGACTTTTTGCGTAGACTCCCCGGCAACGGCGCCAGAAATCCTTCTTGCTACGTCTTGAGCTTGCGTTGGTTTTCCCCGAAGAGGAAGGGATGATGCAGCAGAGCAGCGTAAGTATTTCCCTCAGTTTTTGAGAACCAAGGTATCAATCCAGTAGGAGCCCACGCTCAAGTCCCTCGTACCTGCACAAAGCAATAGCTACTCGCAACCAACACGATTAGGGGTTGGCAAGCCCTTCACGGTCACTTACGAGAGTGAGATCTGATAGATAGAATATTTTTGGTATCTTTGATATAAAGATGCAAAGTAAAAAGTAAAGGCAAAGTAAATAGCAAAACAATATAAAAGTGATAAAGATTGATATGATGAGAATAGACCCGGGGGCCATAGGTTTCACTAGTGGCTTCTCTCAAGAGCATAAGTATTCTACGGTGGGTGAACAAATTACTGTTGAGCAATTGATAGAATTGTGCATAATTATGAGAATATCTAGGCATGATCATGTATATAGGCATCACGTCCGTGACAAGTAGATCGAAACGATTCCGCATCTACTACTATTACTCCACTCATCGACCGCTATCCAGCATGCATATAGAGTATTAAGTTAAAAACAGAGTAACGCCTTAAGCAAGATGACATGATGTAGAGAGATAAATTCATGCAATATGAAATAAACCCCATCTTGTTATCCTCGATGGCAACGATACACTACATGCCTTGCTGCCCTTTCTGTCACTGGGTAAGGACACCGCAAGATTGAACCCAAAGCTAAGCACTTCTCCCATGGCAAGACCTACCAATCTAGTTGGCCAAACCAAACGGATAATTCGAAGAGACCTGCAAAGATAACCAATCATGCATAAAATAATTCAGAGAAGATTCAAATATTATTCATAGATAACACACCGCAAAAAGAAGATTACATCGAATAGATCTCCACAAGATAGGGGGAGAACTTTGTATTGAGATTCAAAGAGAGAGAAGAAGCCATCTAGCTACTAACTATGGAACCGAAGGTCTGAAGTAAACTACTCACACTTCATCGGAGGGGCTATGATGATGTAGAAGCCCTCCGTGATGACGGCCCTCTTCCGGCGGAGCTCCGGAACAGGCCCCAAGATGGGAACTCGTGGATACAGAAAGTTGCGGCAGTGGAATTAGGTTTTTGGCTCCTGTTCTGATCGTTTGGGGGTACGTGTGTATATATAGGAGGAAGGAGTATGTCGGTGGAGCACCGAGGGGCCCACGAGGCAGGGGGCGCGCCCTAGGGGGGGCGCCCCCCACCCTCGTGACCACCTCTTTGATTCCTTGCAGTAGGGTCCAAGTCTCATGGACCCCCCCTCGTGACCACCTCTTTGATCCCTTGCAGTAGGGTCCAAGTCTCATGGATCACGTTCGGTGAGAAAATCACGTTTCCGAAGATTTTATTCCGTTTGGACTCCGTTTGATATTCCGTTTATCCGAAACACTGAAATAGGAAAAAAACAACAATTCTGGGTTGGGCCTCCGGTTAATAGGTTAGTCCCAAAAATAATATAAAAGTGGAAAATAAAGCCCAATATAGTCCAAAACAGTAGATAATATAGCATGGAGCAATCAAAAATTATAGATACGTTGGAGACATATCACATACCTAGTTCAATCTCGTTACCGACAAGTCTCTTTACTCGTTTCATAATGCATCATCCTGCAACTAACTCATTAGTCACATTGCTTGCAAGGCTTATAGTGATGTGCATTAGCAAGAAGGCCAAGAGATACCTCTCCAACAATCGGAGTGACAAATCCTAATCTCGATCTATGCCAACTCAACAAACACCACCAGAGACACCTGTAGAGCATCTTTATAATCACCCAGTTACGTTGTGACGTTTGATAGCACACTAAGTGTTCCTTTGGTATTCAGGAGTTGCATAATCTCATAGTCATAGGTACATGTATAAGTCATGAAGAAAGCAATAGCAACAAACTAAACGATCATAGTTCTAAGCTAACGGATGGGTCTTGTCCATCACATCATTCTCTAATGATGTGATCCCGTTCATCAAATGACAACACATGTCTATGGCTAGGAAACTTAACCATCTTCGATTAACGAGCTAGTCAAGTAGAGGCATACTAGGGACACTCTGTTTGTCTATGTATTCACACATGTATCAAGTTTCCAGTTAATACAATTCTAGCATGAATAATAAATATTTATCATGATATAAGGAAATGTAAATAACAAATTTATTATTGCCTGTAGGGCATATTTCCTTCACCTCTTCTAGAATGAAAAGGCCCATAGAGAAAGTAGGAATGACCGAGAGGCACACGTTGGTAAGAGTTAGCTTAGTGACGCCCTACAAGTGCACAGGGTTTTTGTAGAAAAATCGCTGTAAGTAAGGTTTATCGATCTCCCGTGCACACACAAACCGAAGTCTAAAAATAGTTTACTTCACTCTGTTGCTAGGAAGACAAATAGAAAGGGAGTGCTTACTAAACTACTGATGGAAAGATAAAAGACAAAAATAAAAGGGAACTAAACTAAGTGAAGCGGTGCTTGAGCAGTAAACACTCTCAAGGTATCCAAAGTCATTAGCACAAGTATGACACTGAAAACACATGTGAAAGCATAGCTCTATGTTCATATCTATCGGTGTTCTGGGAATAGGGGTCCCAAGACATGCCTGCCTGCGGCTCGCGGCATGGCTGAGCCAGCAGGCCGTACGACCCATCTTCACCAACAAAGCACCCAAGACCCTCGCGAGGGGCCAAGCCTCGCGAGGCGGGCGACGCAAGACCTCCTCTGGAGTGGCCTGGCAGGCTCACGAGGAGCGGAGATATCAAGGCGAGGCGAACCTCACGAGGCTCTCGTGACGTGAGCCATGACGATCGACACTAGGCGGGCGCCAGGCGGGTGCCAGCATGCACAACATCCTTGTTTCCTCTTTGGTGCAAAGGGGGAAAGCGCAGCCGCGGAGTACCGAGGTGATACGTCTCCAACGTATCTATAATTTTTGATTGCTCCATGCTATATTATCTACTATTTTGGACATTATTGGGCTTTATTATCCACTTTTATATTATTTTTGGGACTAACCTATTAACCGCAGGCCCATCCCAGAATTGCTGTTTTTTTGCCTGTTTTAGGGTTTCGAAGAAAAGGAATATCAAACGGAGTCCAAACGAAATGAAAACTTCGGGAACGTGATTTTCTCAACGAACAAGACCCGGGAGACTTGGACCCTACGTCAAGACACGAAAGAGGAGGCGACAAGGTAGGGAGGCGCGTCTGCCTACCCAGGCGTGCCCTCCACCCTCGTGGGCCCCCTGTTGCTCCACTAACGTACTCCTTCCTCCTATATATACCTACGTACCCCCAAACGATCAGATACAGAGCCAAAACCCTAATTCCACCGCCGAAACTTTCTGTATCCACGAGATCCCATCTTGGGGCCTGTTCCGGAGCTTCGCCGGAGGGGGCATCGATCACGGAGGGCTTCTTCATCAACACCATAGCCCCTCCGATGAAGTGTGAGTAGTTTACCTCAGACCTACGGGTCCATAGTTAGTAGCTAGATGGCTTCTTCTCTCTTTTTGGATCTCAATACAATGTTCTCCCCCTCTCTTGTGGAGAACTATTCGATGTAATCTTCTTTTTGCGGTGTGTTTGTTGAGACCGATGAATTGTGGGTTTATGATCAAGTCTATCTATGAACAATATTTGAATCTTCTCTGAATTCTTTTATGTATGATTGGTTATCTTTGCAAGTCTCATCGAATTATCAGTTTGGTTTGGCCTACTAGATTGATCTTTCTTGCAATGGGAGAAGTGCTTAGCTTTGGGTTCAATCTTGCGGTGTCCTTTCCCAGTGACAATAGGGGCGGCAAGGCACGTATTGTATTGTTGCCATCGAGGATAACAAGATGGGGTTTTCTTCATATTGCATGAGTCTATCCCTGATACGTCTCCGTCATATCTACTTTTCCAAACACTTTTGCCCTTGTTTTGGACTCTAACTTGTATGATTTGAATGGAACTAACCCGGACTAACGCTGTTTTCAGCAGAATTGCCATGATGTTGTTTTATGTGTAGAAAACTAAAGTTCTCGGAATGACCTGAAAATCCATGGAATACCTTACAATAAATAATAAAAAATCCTCACCAAAGATGAAGACCAGGGGCCCACACCCTTCTCACAAGGGTGGGGGGCGCGCCCCCCCTAGGGCGCGCCCCCTGGGGACCTCCCGACTCCAACTCCAACTCTATATAACTGCTTTCGGGGAGAAAAAAATAAGAGAGAAGAAATCATCGCGTTTTACGATACGGAGCCGCCGCCAAGCCCTAAAACCTCTCGGGAGGGCTGATCTGGAGTCCGTTCGGGGCTCCGGAGAGGGGGATTCATCGTCGTCGTCATCATCAACCATCCTCCATCACCAATTTCATGATGCTCACCATCGTGCGTGAGTAATTCCATCGTAGGCTTGCTGGACGGTGATGGGTTGGATGAGATTCACCATGTAATCGAGTTAGTTTTGTTAGGGTTTGATCCCTAGTATCCACTATGTTCTGAGATTGATGTTGCTATGACTTTGCTATGCTTAATGCTTGTCACTAGGGCCCGAGTGCCATGATTTCAGATATGAACCTATTATTGTTTCATCAATATATGAGAGTTCTAGATCCTATATTGCAAGTCTATAGTCACCTATTATGTGTTATGATCCGTTAACCCCAAAGTGCCAATAATCAGGATACTTACCAGTGATTTCCGTAGTTTGATGAGTTCATGTATCCACTATGTGCTAATGCTTTGTTTCGGTTCTCTATTAAAAGGAGGCCTTAATATCCCTTAGTTTCCATTAGGACCCCGCTGCCACGGGAGGGTAGGACAAAAGATGTCATGCAAGTTCCTTTCCATAAGCACGTATGACTATATTCGGAATACATGCCCACATTACATTAACGAATTGGAGCTAGTTCTGTGTCACCCTATGTTATGACTGTTACATGATGAACCGCATTCGGCATAATTATCCATCATTGATCCGATGCCTACGAGTTTTCCATATACTGGTTTACGCTTATTTACTTCCCTGTTGCTATTGTTACAATCACTACAAAATACCAAAAACATTACTTTGCTTTCGTTACTCTTTTGTTACCGTTACCATCACTATCATATTACTTTGCTACTAAACACCTTGCTGCAGATACTAAGTTTTCAGGTGTGGTTGAATTGACAAGTCAGCTGCTAATACTTGAGAATATTCTTTGGCTCCCTTGTGTCGAATCAATAAATTTGGGTTGAATACTCTACCCTCGAAAGCTGTTGCGATCCCCTATACTTGTGGGTTATCAAGACTAATTTCTGGCGCCGTTGCCGGGGAGCATAGCTCTATTCTTTGAGTCACTTGGGATTTATATCTGCTTATCACTATGAAGAACTTGAGAGATCCAAAAATCAAGATCTATCCCTCAACTACGAGGGGAGGTAAGGAACTGCCATCTAGCTCTGCACTTGATTCACCTTCTATTATGAGTAAGCTTCCGACACCTAGACCTGCTTCTGCTATTCGTTCTGATATGTCGCATGTTATTGATGATGCTACTTCTGCTATACATGATACTTATGATGAAACTACCTCTATGCCTGATACTACTATGCCACTTAGTGATTTTCTCGAGGAACGACTTGCTAGGGCTAGAGAGATTGAAAATATTGAATCTGATTATGAAGATGAAAGTGATGATGAAGAATCACTTGTTATTCCTGAGGGTTATTTATTTGATCAAGAAGCTTCTTTAGCTATTTTAGCTTGCAAAGATAGATATGAACTCAAAAGGTTATTAGCTAAATGGAATAAGCAATCTCTAAATGCTAGGATGAGACCTGACCCTGCTTTTGCTACTTCACCTATATGTGTTGCTGATAAGGATTATGAATTCTCTGTTGATCCTGATATAATTACTTTGGTTGAATCTGATCCTTTTCATGGCTATGAATCTGAAACTGTTGTGGCACATCTTACTAAATTAAATGATATAGCCACCCTGTTCACTAATGATGAAAGATCTGGCTACTTTTATATCCTCAAAATATTTCCGTTCTCATTAAAGGGTGATGCTAAGATATGGTTTAATTCTCTTGATCCTGGTTGTGTGCGTAGTCCCCAGGATATGATTTACTACTTCTCTGCTAAATATTTCCCTGCTCATAAGAAACAAGCTGCTTTAAAGGAAATATACAACTTTGTGCAAATTAAAGAAGAGAGTCTCCCACAAGCTTGGGGGAGGCTTCTCAAGTTACTTAATGCTTTGCCTGATCATCCTCTTAAGAAAAATGAAATACTTGATATCTTTTATAATGGACTAACCGATGCTTCCAGAGATTACCTGGATAGTTGTGCTGGTTCCTCTTTTTAGGGAAAGAACACCGGATGAAGCTGAAATCTTATTGAATAATATGTTGACAAATGAAAATAATTGGGCACCTCCTGAGCCAGCTCCTGCTCCAATTAATGATCCTATTCCTAAACCAACTCTGAAGAAGAGAGGTATTCTATTTCTCGGTCCTGAAGATATGCAAGAGGCAAAGAAATCTATGAAAGAAAAAGGTATTAAAGCTGAAGATGTTAAGAATTTACCTCCTATTGAAGAAATACATGGTCTTAATTTACTGCCTATTGAAGAAACATATGATCTTAATTCTTTATTTATTGAAGAACCTCCAGGCCTCGATAACCCGACACAGGTAGTAAAGGTAAATTCTCTCTATAGATATGATAAAGCTGAAATCCCTCCTGCTAAAATTTCTAGTCAGTGCTTGGATGAGTTTGATAATTTTATGATTAAGCAAGAAGACTTCAATGCTTATTTTGGTAGACAATTAAAACAAGATGCTGATATGATTAAATAATTGGGTGATTATATGGCTAATATTAGAGGTGAACTTAAACTTGTTAGCAAACATGCTTCTATGGTTACCACTCAAGTAGAACAAGTACTTAAAGCTCAAAAGGAATTGCTCAATGAGATGAATAGTAAGAAAAATAATTATGTTGTTAAAGTGGCTACTAGAACTGGTAGAATGACTCAGGAACCTTTGTATCCTGAAGGCCACCCTAAGAGAATTGAGCAAGATTCTCAGAGAAATAATATTGATGCACCTAGTTCTTCTAAAAAGAAGAAAAAGAAAAATGATAGAACTGTGCAAACTTCTAGTGAACCTATTGCTAAACCACCTGATAATCCAAATGATATATCTATGTCTGATGCTGAAACTCAATCTGGTAATGAACACGAACCTAATGAAAATGTTAATGATGATGTTCATAATGATGCTCAACCTAGTAATGATAATGATGTAGAAATTGAACCTGCTGTTGATCTTGATAACCCACAATCAAAGAATCAACGTTATGATAAGAAAGACTTTGTTGCTAGGAAACATGGTAAAGAAAGAGAGCCTTGGGTTCAGAAACCCATGCCTTTTCCTCCCAAACATCCAAGAAAAAGGATGATGAGGATTTTGAGCGCTTTGCTGAAATGATTAGACCTATATTTTTGCGTATGCGATTGACTGATATACTTAAAACAAATCCTTATGCTAAGTACATGAAAGATATTATTACAAATAAGAGAAAGATACCGGAAGCTAAAATTTCCACCATGCTTGCTAATTATACTTTTAAGGGTGGAATACCAAAGAAACTTGGAGATCCAGGAGTACCTACTATACCATGCTCCATTAAAAGAAACTATGTTAAAACTGCTTTATGTGATCTTAGAGCCGGTGTTAGTGTTATGCCTACTGAAATATCTTAGACTTTATTTGAATAAGTTGACACCTACTAAAATATCTTTGCAAATGGCTGATAAATCAACTGCTATACCTGTCGATATTTGTGAGGATGTGCCTGTTGTGGTTGCAAACATTACTATTTTAACGGACTTTGTTATTCTTGATATTCCCGAGGACGATAGTATGTCTATTATTCTTGGAAGACCTTTTCTTAATACTGCAGGGGCTGTTATTGATTGCAACAAAGGCAATGTCACTTTTCATATTAATGGTAATGAGCATACGGTACACTTTCCGAGGAAACAACCTCAAGTTCATAGTATCAATTCTATCAGAAAAATTACATCGATTATATTTGGAGGTTTTGAATTTCCTCTTCCTACTGTCAAGAAGAAATATGATATACTTATTATTGGAGATGTGCATATCCCCGTTGAGGTAACCTAGTGTTATTCGAAATTTCTCCGGTTTCATGTTAATAGGAATGAGTTTGTTAACAAGACTTGATCAACCTTGTTAGTGGATTCCTTTTGACGAGCATGAGATGGATGAAACTAGAAGCACAACCTTATGTACCCTCTCCATACTTTCTGTTATTTAGTTAAATTAAAGTAAAAATAAACAATTTTTTGTCTGTTATCTGATTATCCGTGCAATATAAAAATACCTCAAAAATAAAAGTTCTCCAAATGCCCTGAAAATTAAATATGATTTTTATAGAATATTTGAGGATTTGTGGAACAAAGAACACACCAGGGGGGCCAACCACCTTGCCACGAGGGTGGAGGGTGCGCCCACCCCCTAGGGCGCGCCCCCTACCTTGTGGGCCCACGGTGGCCCTCCTCCACTTATTCTTTCAGCCACACACTTCATCTTCATCCCCCAAACACGAAAAACCAGCTCAAACCCGAGTCCAAGCTTGTTTTGCTGCCATTTTCGATCTCCTTGCTCAAAGCACCTCTCACAAAACTGCTTGGGGAGATTGTTCCTTGGTATGTGACTCCTCCATTGGTCCAATTAGTTTTTGTTCTAGTGCTTTATTCATTGCAAATTTTTGCTGCTTAGGTGACCCTGTTCTTGAGCTTGCATGTCAAATTTATATGGTCAAAAGTAGTTTTGATGCATGATATAGGCTCTAGGCACTTGTAGGAGTGGTTGCTATCAATATTATTGAGTTTGGTTTACTTTTATTTTGAAGTTACTAAAAAAATTTCAGAATTTTTCAGAGGAAGAAATATGTTTAGGAAAATGTTCCAAGGTGGTTCTTCAAGGAAGCAAGGACCCAGGCTTGCAATGTGTGATGCTGACGAAGAGCCACCAAGAGACGCTCTAGTGCGTCCTTGTGAGTGGCCTTCTAAAAATTTTATGGATCGAGCGGGAATTAAAGAAGAATTTAATGCATATTTGCATAATGCCGATCTTGAGGACTTTGAGGCAGACAAATGCCCCCAGTATCATGAGCTCACAAGCTCTTTTGTGAGGAGGTTTGAGTATTCATCTTCGCGTAATTCTCCTTCAGTCATGTTTGATCTTTATGACAAATCTTATACCATGGACTTAGATGATTTCACTTTTGCTTGCAAACTTCCAAAATGGGGTAGTGTTAGGGATCCCCCTAAATCTGAATTTAGAAACTTTCTTGCTAGTATAATTGCAGGGGAATCCAGAGATATAACGCAAGCTACCGTAGGGAGCATTCACTTTCCTGCTATACATTATTTTGCTCTCTTCATAGGTAGGTGCATAAATGCTAAGGATGAAGCATGTCACATGTGTGTCCCTGACCTTAGCATTCTCAGGAGTGCTGTGTCAGGAGACCAATCTTATCATATGGGAGCCATTGTAGCTCGTAGGTTGCATCATAATAGACATAATGGAGATTTCTTTGGAGGAATTTATGCAACCTGCTTAGCTAAATTTCTTGAGATAGACGTTCGTGAAGGAGACATGGAGTTGCCTCCTGCTTATTTAGATTTTGATTCTATGGTTTCTCACCATTTTGTCGAGAGGAACCAATCGCCTCTCCAGTACTGACTAATCTTTGACAGACGCCGTGCTATCCATATTACTCTCCCTGCTCCTGCTTTCTTTGATTATCAGGCAAGAGGAGGATATACTATTACTAGAGAGGAGGCAGATGAGTACGAGAGGAGAGCGGAGGCCGCTCGTCGCCACACTGCGGCTCAGGAGGCGATAGCCGCTGCATCACAGTACAACCCCAACAACTATTATTATGGATATCAGCCAGGCCAACCGTGGCCATAGACCAACTTAGGCCAAAAGCCTAAGCTTGGGGGAGTACGTATTTCTCACCGACATTACATTTATGATCACACACACTCATTGCTAGATGTCGGTGCTCATACTTTTTCACTGTATCATCCATGCTAGTTTATTTTCTTTTATGCTTTCTTCTTGTGTGTTTAATAAACCTTAAGAAAAAACCAAAAAAATAGTTGTAGCTTTTAATTAATTTAATTTCCATGCTTGTAGTAGTAATTAAAAAGAAAACCCAAAAATATTTCCTATTCTTCTTTTGCTTGTTGGGAGCTTTCCCGTGTAAATAGTTTTATTTCTTTTCCTTCTTTGGGGGTCAGTAGGAGAAGACCATGATTAAATTGTTGAGGTGGCTCTTTTATGCATTATTGTTTATCTGACAGAAGAACCCATATTGCCTTGTCTTCTCCTGTTTATTGAATGCCTGCAGATTCCAGCTTAGCCCAATGCATGTGCACTCTTATTATTATTCACATCGTTCGGTCATGCAAGTGAAAGGCAATTATGATGATATATGATGGACTGACTGATATGAGAAAAGCTGGTACGAACTCGACCTCTTTTGTTTTTGTAAATATGATGAGTTCATCATTCTTGATTCAGCTTTTTATGAATAAACATGTTTGCAATGACAATTAGAGATCATAGTTGCTTATGCCATGCTTGATTAGCTATGAGTTATAATGGTTTACCTTGCGTGCCAACATGCTATTAAAATGGTTATGATGTGGTATGATAGGGTGGTATCCTCCTCTGAATGATTTAAGTGACTTGACTTGGAACATGTTCACGCATGTAGTTGAAACAAATCAACATAGCCTTCACGATATTTATGTTCATGGCGGATTATATCCTACTCATGCTTGCATCCAATGTTTATTAATTTTAATGCATGTACATGGCTGTTGTCGCTCTCTAGTTGGTCGCTTCCCAGTCTTTTGCTAGCCTTTACCTGTACTAAGCGGGAATACTGCTTGTGCATCCAAACTCCTTAAACCCCAAAGTTATTCCACATGAGTCCACTATACCTTCCTATATGCGGTATCTACCTGCCGTTCCAAGTAAATTTGTATGTGCCAAACTCTAAACCGTCAAATAATCATCCTGTTTTGTATGCTCGAATAGCTCATGTATCAACTAGGGCTGTCTGTATCTTCCATGTTAGGCGGGTTATTCTCAAGAGGAGTGGACTCCGCTCCTCACTCACGAGATAAAGGGCTGGTCACCGGGATGCCCAGTCCCATGCTTTATGCAAACTAAATCAAAATAATTGCAAACAAAACTCCTCCTGGGACCTGATGTATGTTGGAGGCACTCGTTGTTTCGAGCAAGCCATGGATTGATGTTTTTTGGTGGAGGGGGAGTATAAACTCTACCATTCTATTTGGGAACCGCCTATAATGTGTGTAGCATGGAAGATATCGCCATATCTTGGTTGTTATGTTGACAATGAAATTATACCGCTCAAAATGTTATTCACCTCTATTTCAAAACCAAGCTCTGGCACCTCTACAAATCCCTGCTTCCCTCTGCGAAGGGCCTATCTGTTTACTTTTATGTTGAGTCATCACCCTCTTATGAAAAAGCACTAGCTGGAGAGCGCAACTGTCATTTGCATTCATTATTGTTAGTTTACATTGGGTGTGACTATGATTGGATCTCTTTTACCATGAATTACAATGTCTAGTCAGTCCTTGATCTTTAAAGGTGCTCTGCATTTATGTTTTGCGGTCTCAGAAAGGGCTAGCGAGATACCATCTTGTTATATCATATTATGATTGTTTTGAGAAAGTGTTGTCATCCGAGATTTATTATTATGGCTTGCTAGTTGATTATGCTATTGATATGAATAATCATGAGACCTAAGAATTATTGCAAATGAGGTTAGTTATAATCTTTGCTGAGAACTTGAATGCTAGCTTGACATATTTACAACAACAAGAGCAAACAGAGTTTGTATAAGTTTTTCTTTATTTCTTTCAGTTTGTCAACTGAATTGCTTGAGGACAAGCAAGGGTTTAAGCTTGGGGGAGTTGACACGTCTCCGTCGTATCTACTTTTCCAAACACTTTTGCCCTTGTTTTTGACTCTAACTTGTATGATTTGAATGGAACTAACCCGGATTGACGCTGTTTTCAGCAGAATTGCCATGATGTTGTTTTATGTGCAGAAAACAAAAGTTCTCGGAATGACCTGAAACTCCACGGAATACCTTACAATAAAGAATAAAAAAATCCTCGCCAAAGATGAAGACCAGGGGGCCCACACCCTTCTCACGAGGGTGGGGGCGCGCCCCCTAGGGCGCGCCCCCTACCTCGTGGGCCCCCTGGAGACCTCCCGACTCCAACTCCAACTCTATATAACTGCTTTCGGGGAGAAAAAAATAAGAGAGAAGAAATCATCGCGTTTTATGATACGGAGCCGCCGCCAATCCTTAAAACCTCTCGGGAGGGCTGATCTGGAGTCCGTTCGGGGCTTTGAAGAGGGGGATTCGTCGCCGTCGTCATCATCAACCATCCTCCATCACCAATTTCATGATGCTCACCGCCGTGTGTGAGTAATTCCATCGTAGGCTTGTTGGATGGTGATGGGTTGGATGAGATTCACCATGTAATCGAGTTAGCTTTGTTAGGGTTTGATCCCTAGTATCCACTATGTTCTGAGATTGATGTTGCTATGACTTTGCTATTGTCGGGGATATACCCCACGGTATGACCCTGATGACCCACAAGTATAGGGGATCTATCGTAGTCCTTTTGATAAGTAAGAGTGTCGAACCCAACGAGGAGTAGAAGGAAATGATAAGCGGTTTTCAGCAAGGTATTCTCTGCAAGTACTGAAATAAGTGGTAACAGATAGTTTTGTGATAGGATAAATTGTAATGAGCAACAAGTAACAAAAGTAAATAAAGTGCAGCAAGATGGCCCAATCCTTTTGTAGCAAAGGACAAGACGGAACAAACTCTTATAATAGGAAAAGCGCTCTCGAGGACACATGGGAATATCGTCAAGCTAGTTTTCATCACGTTCATATGATTCGCGTTCGATACTTTGATAATTTGATATGTGGGTGGACCGGTGCTTGGGTGTTGTTCTTACTTGAACAAACATCCCACTTATGATTAACCTCTATTTCAAGCATCCGCAACTACAACAAAAGTGTTAAGGTAAACCTAACCATAGCATGAAACATATGGATCCAAATCAGCCCCTTACGAAGCAACGCATAAACTAGGGTTTAAGCTTCTGTCACTCTAGCAACCCATCATCTACTTATTACTTCCCAATGCCTTCCTCTAGGCCCAAAGAATGGTGAAGTGTTATGTTGTAGATGTTCACATAACACCACTAGAGGCTAGACAACATACATCTTATCAAAATATCAAACGAATACCAAATTCACATGACTACTCATAGCAAGACTTCTCCCTTGTCCTCAGGAACGAACGTAATTACTCACAAAGCATATTCATGTTCATAATCAGAGGGGTAATAATATGCATATAGGATCTGAACATATGATCTTCCACCAATTAAACCAACTAGCATCAGCTACAAGAAGTAATCAACACTACTAGCAACCTACTAGCACCAATCCCGGACTTTGAGACAAGAATTGGATACAAGAGATGAACTAGGGTTTGGAGATGAGATGGTGCTGGTGAAGATGTTGATGGAGATTGCCCTCTCCCGGTGAGAGGAGCGTTGGTGATGACGATGGTGATGATTTCCCCCTCCCAGAGGGAATATCCCCGGCAGAACAGCTCTGCCGGAGCTCTAGATTGGATCCGCCAAGGTTCCGCCTCGTGGCGGCGGAGTCTCGTCCCGAAAAGTTCCTTCCTATTTTTTCTCATCGAAAGACTTCATATAGGAGAAGATGGGCGTCGGAGAGCCACCAGGGGGCCCACGAGGTAGGGGGGCGCGCCCTAGGGGGGGGGGGCGCCCCCCACCCTCGTGAGCAGGGTGTGGGCCCCCTGGCCTTCATCTTTGGCGAGGATTTTTCTTTATTTATTTTAAGATGTTCCGTGGAGTTTCAGGACTTTTGGAGTTGCGCAGAATAGGTCTCTAATATTTGCTCCTTTTCCAGCCCAGAATTCCAGCTGCCGGCATTCTCCCTCCTTATGTAAACCTTGTAAAATAAGAGAGAATAGCCATAAGTATTGTGACATAAAGTGAAATAACAGTCCATAATGCAATAAATATTGATATAAAAGCATGATGCAAAATGGACGTATCAACTCCCCCAAGCTTAGACCTCGCTTGTCCTCAAGCGAAAAGCCGATAACAATAAATATGTCCTCATGTTTAGAGGTAGAGGCGTCGATAAAAATAAAATACAAACATGAAGGCATCATGATTATTCTCATAACAGCAACATATATAGATTTTGTCATATGATTACTTATGTTCAAGTGATGATCTATTCACAATGCAAAAGTATAGATCATAAACCTTATTGGGCTTCGACAAACTATAATCTCAGTCATTGAAGCAATTGCAATTTATCATAACATCGGAAAGAGTCTATGTCAGAGCTAAAAAGCAAGTCCACATACTCAACTATCATTTAGTCCTCCATAGTTGCTAACACTCACGTGATACTTGTGGTTACGGAGTTTTAATCGGACACAGAGAAAGATAGGGGCTTATAGTTTTGCCCCACAACCTTTTACCTCAAGGGTAAT
>NC_041382.1:187520520-187582958 GCF_002162155.2 Triticum dicoccoides | reverse complement strand
CAAGTCCACATACTCAACTATCATTTAGTCCTCCATAATTGCTAACACTCACGTGATACTTGTGGTTACGGAGTTTTAATCGGACACAGAGAAAGATAGGGGCTTATAGTTTTGCCCCACAACCTTTTACCTCAAGGGTAATGTCAACAATAATGGTTCATGCTCCCCTACATCCAATTAGATATATATATATATATATATATATATATATATATATATATATATATATATATATATATATATATATATATATATATCTGATCTTGCCAAAGGATAAAATGAAAAAGAAAAGGTGAAGATCACCATGACTCTTGCATAAGGTAGAAGGTAATAATAAAGGATAGGCCCTTCGCAGAGGGAAGCAGAGGTTGCCATGCGCTTTTATGGTTGGATATATAAAATCTCAATGCGAAAGAACGTCACTTTATATTGCCCCTTGTGATATGAACCTTTATTATGCAGTCCGTCGCTTTTATTACTTCCACATCACAAGATCGTATAAAGCTTATTTCTCCCACACCAATCAATCATACATATTTAGAGCAATTTTTATTGCTTTGCACCGATGACAACTTACTTGAAGGATCTTACTCAATCCATAGGTAGATATGGTGGACTCTCATGGCAAAACTGGTTTAGGGATTTTGGAAGCACAAGTAGTATTTCTACTTAGTGCTGAGAATTTGGCTAGCATGAGGGGGAAAGGCAAGCTCAACAAGTTAGAGGATCCATGAGAACATACTTTATCTCAAATATAAGAAAGACATAACTCATTACATTGTCTTCCTTGTCCAACATCAACTCTTTAGCATGTCATGTTTTAATGAGTGCTCCCAATCATAAAAGATGTCAATGATAATATATCTATATGTGAAAACCTCTCTTTCCTTATTACTTCCTATTAATTGCAACAATGACCAAAGCTATGTTTGCCAACTCCCAACAACTTTTAATCATCATACTCTTTCTATGTGAAGTCATTACTCTCAATAAGATCAATATGAACTCTTTGTTTCTTTTTATTCTTTTTCTCTTTCTTTTATTCACCCAAGATCATGGCAAAATAATCAAGCCCTTGACTCAACACTAATCTTTATTATATATAGCTCACAGACTCGATTACAAAGGGAGATCATAAATCAAACTCAAAACTAGAGCATGCCATAAACTTTATTCTACTAGATCAAGATACTACTAATAGGATCGAACTAAGAAAAACGGTAAAGATAGGAGTTGTGATTGTGATACGATACCGGGGCACCTCCCCCAAGCTTGGCAGTTGCCAAAGGGAGTGCCCATACCCATGTGATTATGTTTCCTTTGTCGGTGAAGAAGGTGGTGGTGATGTTGGCTTAGTTGATGGCTTAGGCTTCTCCCTTAATTTGCGCTTGAGGACGGCATTTTGATCCCTTAGATCATCAATCTCCCACTCCAGGGTTACTATCTTTTTGCATAGGTCCTGCTTATTTTCCTGCAAGAGACGAAAAGGGATAAACTCGAACTTGGGTTTCTTTACCCTATCAGGGAGACTTGACTTTTTGAACTCCACGTGCATGTCCCCAAGTTGAGGTAATGGTGCTTCATCTTCATCTGAGCTCGTCTCCTCCTTCCCGTGTGTTCATAGTCCTCTTCTTCCTCCATGGTCCATCCATCGTCTTCCACATCTCCATAGACCTTTGGATTTGCTAAGTAATCATCCACGCAACTTTCTCCTTCCGAATCCTGGGAAGACATGTTGATTTAATCTGCAGCGGGACAACTCGAAACGAAAATAGAGGAAATTTGCGTGATACGGGAGTCAAAACCTTCGGGAGGTTATATAATGAATTTTTACCGACCAAAATACGTAACGTGCAAGAAAACGGAGTCTGGAAGGCACACGAGGTAGGGGGCGCGCCCAGGGGGTAGGGCGCGCCCACCACCCTCGTGGGGCCCTCGTGTCCTTCCCGGACTACTACTTATTTTTCTATTTTTCTAAATATTCCAAAATGGAGAAATATTGCCTTAAAAATTGTTTTGGAGTCGGTTTACTTACTGTACCACATACCTATTCCTTTTCGGAGTCTGAAATGTTCCGGAAAGTGTCTCTTATGTATTCCTCCGGGGTTACGTTTTCAATAATATTGGTTTCAACATTTATGGGATTACCTAAGATATAATGTTTGATTCTTTGACCATTTACCACTTTCGGATTCGTGCCCTCGAAGTTGTTGATCTTTATGGCACCGGAACGATAAACCTCTTCGATAACATAGGGGCCTTCCCATTTAGAGAGAAGTTTGCCTGCAAAAAATCTTAAACGAGAGTTGTATAGCAATACATAATCACCTACATTAAACTCGCGCTTTTGTATCCTTTTGTCATGCCATCTTTTAACTTTTTCTTTAAACAACTTGGCATTTTCATAAGCTTGGGTTCTCCATTCATAAAGTGAGCTAATATCAAATAATCTCTTCTCACCGGCAAGTTTAAAATCATAGTTGAGCTCTTTAATAGCCCAATAAGCCTTATGTTCTAGTTCGAGAGGTAAGTGACATGCTTTTCCATAAACCATTTTATACGGAGACATACCCATAGGATTTTTGTATGCAGTTCTATAAGCCCATAATGCATCATCAAGTTTCTTAGACCAATTCTTTCTGGACCTATTAACAGTCTTTTGCAAAATTAATTTGAGCTCTCTATTGCTCAACTCTACTTGACCACTAGAATGAGGGTGATAAGGAGATGCAATTATATGATTAACATCATATTTAGCAAGCAGTTTACCGAAAGCACCATGAATAAAGTGTGAACCACCATCAGTCATTAAATATCTAGGGACTCCAAACCTCAGGAAAATAACTTCCTTAAGCATTTTAATAGAAGTGTTATGATCAACACTACTAGTTGGAATGGCTTCTACCCACTTAGTAACGTAATCAACAGCAACTAGAATATGTGGGTATCCATTAGAGGTAGGAAAAGGTCCCATATAATCAAAGCCCCAAACAACAAACGGTTCAATAACAAGAGAATAATTCATAGGCATTTCTTGACATCTACTAATATTACCATATCTTTGACATTCATCACAAGACAAGACAAACTTACGGGCATCCTTGAAGAGAGTAGGCCAATAAAAACCAGATTGCAATACCTTATGTGCAGTTCTATCTCCAGCGTGGTGTCCTCCATAAGACTCGGAATGACACTTGCGTAGGATCTGTTCCTGTTCATGCTCAGGTACACAACGTCTGATAACACCATCTACTCCTTCTTTATAAAGATGTGGGTCATCCCAAAAGTAATGTCTTAAGTCATAGAAAAACTTTTTCTTTTGCTGGTATGTGAAGCTAGGTGGTATAAACTTAGCAACAATATAATTAGCATAATCAGCATACCATGGAGTACCACGAGAAGTACTTATAACATTTAATTGTTCATCAGGAAAGCTATCATTAATAGGTAGTGGGTCATCAAGAATATTTTCTAACCTAGACAAGTTGTCTGCAACGGGGTTCTCAGCTCCCTTTATATCAACAATATGCAAATCAAATTCTTGTAGCAAGAGAACCCATCTAATAAGTCTAGGTTTAGCATCTTTCTTTTCCATAAGGTATTTAATAGCAGCATGATCAATTTGAATAGTTACTTTAGAATCAACAATATAAGATCTGAACTTATCACAAGCAAATACAACTGCTAAAAGCTCTTTTTTAGTAGTAGCATAATTTGTTTGAGCATTTTCTAGAGTCTTACTAGCATAATGAATAACATTTAATTTCTTATCAACTCTTTGCCCTAGAACATCACCTACAACATAATCACTAGCATCACACATAATTTCAAAGGGTAGGTTCCAGTCAGGTGGCTGAACAACAGGTGCAGTGACTAATACTTTCTTAAGTATTTCAAATGCTTCTACGCAATCATCATCAAAGACAAATGGTATATCTTTTTGCAATAAATTAGTCAGAGGCCGGGAATTTTTTGAGAAATCCTTAATGAACCTCCTGTAAAATCCAGCGTGACCAAGGAAACTTCTTATACCTTTGATGTCCTTGGGACATGGCATCTTTTCAATAGCATCAACCTTGGCTTTATCAACTTCAATACCTCTTTCAGAAACTTTGTGCCCCAAAACGATACCTTCATTAACCATAAAGTGGCACTTTTCCCAATTCAAGACAAGATTAGTTTCTTCACATCTCTGCAAAACTCGATCAAGTTTGCTCAAGCAATCATCAAAAGAGGAACCATAGATGGAAAATCGTCCATGAAAACCTCACAAATCTTTTCACAAAAGTCAGAGAATATAGCCATCATGCATCTTTGAAAGGTAGCAGGTGCATTACATAAACCAAAAGGCATACATCTATAAGCAAAAGTACCAAAAGGGCATGTAAAAGTAGTGTTTGATTGATCTCTAGCCGACACAGGTATTTGAGAGAAACCAGAATAACCATCTAGAAAGCAATAGTGTGTATGTTTGCATAATCTTTCTAGCATTTGATCAATAAAAGGCAAGGGGTAATGATCTTTCTTAGTAGCTTTATTTAATTTGTGGAAATCAATTACCATCCTATAACCTGTGATAATTCTTCGTGGAATCAATTCATCTTTATCATTGGGAACAATAGTAATACCTCCCTTCTTAGGGACACAATGGACAGGACTTACCCACTCACTATCAACAACGGGATAGATTATACCTGCTTCCAGAAGCTTGAGTATTTCTTTTCTTACCACTTCTTTCATTTTAGGATTCAGACGTCGTTGAGGATCACGAACTGGTTTGGCATCTGCTTCCAAATTTATTTTATGTTGACATAGAGTGGGACTAATGCCCTTAAGATCATCAAGAGTATATCCAATAGCAGCACGATGCTTCTTCAGAGTTTTCAATAATCTTTCTTCTTCATGCTCTGAAAGGTTAGCACTAATAATAACAGGATATATCTTCTTTTCATCAAGATAAGCATATTTAAGATTATCAGGCAAAGGTTTAAGCTCAAACACGGGATCACCCTTGGGTGGAGGAGGACCCCCTAAAATTTCAACAGGCAAATTGTGTTGCAGCATAGGTTCCTGTTTAAAGAATACTTCATCTATTTCTCTTCTTTCATTCATGAACATATCATTTTCATGGTCTAGTAAATAGTGTTCTAAAGGATCACTAGGAGGTACGACAATAGAAGCAAGACCAATAATTTCATCCTTACTAGGTAATTCTTCCTCACGATGTTGTTTACTAAATTTAGAGAAATTAAACTCATGAACCATATCATCCAATCCAATAGTAACAACATTCTTTGTGCAGTCTATGGTAGCATTGACAGTATTTAAGAAGGGTCTACCAAATATAATGGGACAAAAGCTATCTTGTGGGGAACCAAGAACAAGAAAATCAGCAGGATATTTAGTTTTCCCACACAAGACTTCAACATCTCTAACAATTTCAATTAGTGCAATAGTATCTCTATTAGCAAGTTTAATAGTAACATCAATATCTTCTAACTCAACAGGTGCAATTTCATTCTTAATTTCTTCGTATAAGTCAATAGGTATTACACCAGCACTAGCACCCATATCACATAAGCCATGATAACAATGATCTCCTATTTTAACAGAAATAACAGGCACGCCTACCACAAGTCTATGTTTATCTTTATCACAAGGTTTAACAATTCTAGCAGTTTCACCTTCGAACTGAATAACATGCCCATCTATATTATCATACAAGAGATCTTTAACAATAGCAATATTAGGTTCTACTTTAACTTGCTTAGCATGATCCTTTATTCTAACAGGGAAAGGTGGTTTCTCAATATAAGAAGTAGGAACAATAGGATCATTATAAGTGACAGTCTTTTCTTCAGCTTTAATAGGTGCAACTACTTTTACTTCTATGGGAGGATGATATTTAAACCACTTCTCCTTAGGGAGATCAACATAAATAGCAAAAGATTCACAGAAAGAAGCTACTATCTCAGAGTCAAGTCCATATTTAGTGCTAAACTTACAGAAAATATCGGTATCCATAAAAGATTTAACACAATCAAACTTAGGTGTCATACCTGACTCCTTACCTTCATCGAGGTCCCAATCTTCAGAGTTGCGTTTAATTCTGTCCAATAAATTCCATATGAATTCAATAGTCTTCATCATAAAAGAGCCAACACAAGAAGTATCGAGCATGGTGCGATTGTTATCAGAAAGCCGAGCATATAAATTTTGAATAATCATTTCTCTTGCGAGCTCATGATTGGGGCATGAATATAACATTGATTTAAGCCTCCCCCAAGCTTGAGCGATGCTTTCTCCTTCGCGAGGCTAGAAATTATATATATAATTGCGATCACGATGAACAAGATGCATAGGGTAATACTTTTGATGAAATTCCAGCTTCAATCTTTTATAGTCCCATGATCTCATATCATCACATAGCCTATACCATATCAATGCGTCTCCCTTCAAAGATAAAGGGAAGAACTTCTTAGAAACATCATCGGGTATACCTACAAGCTTAAATAATCCACAAACTTCATCCACATATATTAAGTTCTCATCAGGATGCCTTGTTCCATCTCCTGTAAAAGGGTTAGCTAGCAGTTTTTCCATCATACTCGAAGGAAATTCAAAAGGAGTTTCATTTTCAATAGGTTCAGTAGGTTGAGGAGCAACTCTTTGCTCTACTGGACGGGGTGAAGATACCCCGAACAAGCCCCTCAGAGAATTACTTTCCATAGTAACAAGTGAGAGTAAATTTCAGCACACTATATAAATTTTTCCTTACCAAATTCCACCTACTAAAAGCGCTACACTCCCCGGCAACGGCGCCAGAAAAGATTCTTGATGACCCACAAGTATAGGGGATCTATTGTAGTCCTTTCTATAAGTAAGAGTGTCGAACCCAACGAGGAGCAGAAGGAAATGATAAGCGGTTTTCAGCAAGGTATTCTCTGCAAGTACTGAAATAAGTGGTAACAGATAGTTTTGTGATAGGATAAATTGTAACAAGCAACAAGTAACAAAAGTAAATAAAGTGCAACAAGATGGCCCAATCCTTTTGTAGCAAAGGACAAGCCAGAACAAACTCTTATAATAGGAAAAGCGCTCCCGAGGACACATGGGAATATCGTCAAGCTAGTTTTCATCAAGTTCATATGATTCACGTTCGATACTTTGATAATTTGATATGTGGGTGGACCGGTGCTTGGGTGCTGTTCTTACTTGAACAAACATCCCACTTATGATTAACCTCTATTGCAAGTATCCGCAACTACAACAAAAGTGTTAAGGTAAACCTAACCATAGCATGAAACATATCGATCCAAATCAGCCCCTTACGAAGCAACGCATAAACTAGGGTTTAAGATTCTGTCACTCTAGCAACCCATCATCTACTTATTACTTCCCAATGCCTTCCTCTAGGCCCAAATAATGGTGAAGTGTTATGTAGTCGACGTTCACATAACACCACTAGAGGCTAGACAACACACATCTTATCAAAATATCAAACGAATACCAAATTCACATGACTACTCATAGCAAGACTTCTCCCTTGTCCTCAGGAACGAACATAATTACTCACAAAGCATATTCATGTTCATAATCAGAGGGGTAATAATATGCATATAGGATCTGAACATATGATCTTCCATCAATTAAACCAACTAGCATCAACTACAAGGAGTAATCAAGACTACTAGCAACCTACTAGCACCAATCGCGGACTTTGAGACAAAAATTGGATACAAGAGATGAACTAGGGTTTGGAGATGAGATGGTGCTGGTGAAGATGTTGATGGAGATTGCCCTCTCCCAATGAGAGGACCGTTGGTGATGACGATGGTGATGATTTCTCCCTCCCAGAGGGAAGTATCCCCGGCAGAACAGCTCTGCCGAAGCTCTAGATTGGATCCGCCAAGGTTCCGCCTCGTGGTGGCGGAGTCTCGTCCCAAAAAGTTCCTTCCTATTTTTTTCTCATCGAAAGACTTCATATAGGAGAAGATGGGCGTCGGAGAGCCACCAGGGGGCCCCGAGGTAGGGGGTGCGCCCTGGGGGGGGGGGGCGCCCCCACCCTCGTGAGCAGGGTGTGGGCCCCCTGGCCTTCATCTTTGGCGAGGATTTTTCTTTATTTATTTTAAGATGTTCCGTGGAGTTTCAGGACTTTTGGAGTTGCACAGAATATGTATCTAATATTTGCTCCTTTTCCAGCCCAGAATTCCAGCTGCCAGCATTCTCCCTCCTTATGTAAACCTTGTAAAATAAGAGAGAATAGCCATAAGTATTGTGACATAAAGTGAAATAACAGTCCATAATGCAATAAATATTGATATAAAAGCATGATGCAAAATTGACGTATCAGACCCGGCCGGAAGTATGACCCGGCCGGGCTTGGCGCTTCACCGATGACCCGCCGGAGGACTGGCGACTCACGGGTCTGGCGGCTCACTGGTTAGACGACTCACGGATGACCCCGCCAGCGGGTTACACAGAAGACTAGGCCCAAAGCCTAGTAGGCCGGCTCATATTATGGTGGGCCGGCTTAAGAGGGAAGGCATGAGGAATATTTCCTTTATGAAGAAGCAAGACCCGGACTTGTAATCAACTAGTAAGAGAATAAACTAGTTCTAGTCCTATTAGGACTCCACATGTAACCTGCCCCTCTAACTTATATAAGGAGGGGCAGGGCTCCCCAAAGAGGGACAAGTAACAAGAAGCAATATATAGGGCTTGACACAAAGAGCCGGCCTACCGGCGACTCCCTCATGATCATAATGAGACATAGCCACAAACAGCATGTAGGGTTATTACCGGATGATATTTTTCGGGGCCCGAAGCTGTCTAAACCCTTGTATTGTGTCGCGTCTCTCGATTCCGCTCAACCCCTCTCAAGCTACCACATAGATGCGTTGGCCTCACGACTAAGTCCTGACACTAAGGACATCTACCGTGACAATTCCACGACAGTTGACGCCCACCGTGGGGCTTGCGCACGGTGGTTTTGAGTTCTTGGAGGGAACCCTTCAGGGATCGAGAAGCTCACGATCGGACAGATGAAGAAAAGAGCCGGCATGGAGCAATCACTCAGGATAGCCCCGCCTATAAGAGATTAAGATCAAAAAAGGAAATTAGGGTTGCATTTATGCACCCGCCGCCGCGGTTTGCAATACATCGAGACAGAGAAAATCGATCTCCGCTGCTGTGCCAATCCAAAAATTGCCGGGTCACCAATGGCACAAACGCAGACGCGTAATCATCCAAGCGTTTATGCATATGGCCGTATACACATGCATCAAGTCCCGAGGCATATCAGTATATGATGTTTCTGCTACTTTCACAAGCAGGGAGTGAAGATCAAAGGAAAAATACTACTGCTTCAAGTAGTAGTTTACGTGATCAAATCTCAAAGTGATCTCATCTGATCAGTAGTACTAATCCTAGTATGGTTCTGTTTCTGTATCCCATCTATGGACGGAAGCCGGCGGCCGGTTGCAATTTGATCTACTAAAAAATTGTACGTGAGTCAACCGACCATGACCTGGACAGCTGCCATCGTTCCCAATCACTGCTGGTGTAGCCCGAACTCCGAGCCGCCCACGGTTTCAGCAATCTCACTTCTGCTACTGGGTCGCCGACTGCTTCACCTAGCCAGGAAGATGTGGCCTCGCTTCCCGCTGCCGTTCTGCTACGATTAACTATCGCGCCCGGGCTGCTGTTTCGTTGACTCACCTCACCGGATCGTGGGGTTGTCTCTTGAGCCGCCCTCGCGTGAACTCGTGCTCACGGCCTTGAGCCTCCGTCGTCTGTGCTAGGTCAACATCGCCACTGTTCCGAGCCGCCTACCTCACCTGTCTTTGTTTCGAGTCGCGCCAAGGTCACGCTGAGTCGCCCCCGCTGGTCCGGCCCCAAGCCGGCCTCGACTTCACATCCACCTTCTGCATGGCCCTGCCGCCTTTGCTATCGAGTCACCGCCGGTTCGCCGCGAGCTCCGCCATCGCAGCCACAACCCTCGTCGGTGTGTCCAGTCACCGGTGAGCCTCGCTTCAACTCACCGTTCAACTATGGACGACTACTGCTATTTGATACTTGCCTCTGAGCTGCCCTCTGTCGCGGCCTCCTTCGGAGCTGTTGTTATGGCCTCCCGTTGCAAGCCGCCTTGCCATAGTGGCTTTAGGGCCAATTCTTTTGGGAGATTCTATCAGAATCGCCCCCTCCCCAGCTTCTTTCAGAATTACTACTCTATATATTTTTTATAATCCTAGATAATTAGACTTTAACTAAATGGGATTGTAAAAAAAAATATGGAGTGGCGATTTTGGAAAAAGCTGTGGACGAGGATGATTCTGGGAAAATCGCCGAAAAGAACTGGCCTTAAGCTGTCACTGACGCACCCCGGCCCCGAGCCATCTCCGCCTCGCTGCTTCGTTTTCCTGTAGTTAATTTTTTTATCAAGAAGAACTGGAAGTCTTTTCTGGTCATTTTGTTTGACCCGCCAGGACGAAGATAATGGCTACTATTGTTATCGTTCAAGTGATACATGCCAAAATTGGAGATAGTATAAAGAGCTATCAATCCTGTGTATATTGAGGAGCATTCTGTATTTCATGGCGTCAGATAAGTGGAGCTGATGAGAAGCAGTGAATTTCTCATAGTACATGCTTCCATGTTAAGTGGGCAAATTGATATTTGCTTAGTACCTGAGCATGGCTCATCGGTCATCTGAACAAATCAGGTGATATTCATCTAAGTTTATTTTATAACATATTGTTTTCATCTAGGAACAATTACTTTGGTCTGTATATTTTTATTTGCAGCAAAGGTGGTGCCATGTTGTGCCTATGAAGTGTATGTCAGCACCATCACGCACCGGCGTCTGCGACCGCTTACTGATGGAACAGGTGTGCGCAAGTCGCCGCCCGTGCAGCTTAACCTACATCAACCCGCCGTTACGGTGTGAGCCGCCTCTGCCATGACCCGTATAGCCTCTTTGAGTCGCCGGGACCCTGCGACCCGTGTCACTGGGACTGAAGAAGTTTCGTGAGCCGTCCCGCGTTAAAACGTCACACGTTGAACCGCCGCCTGCCCTCGGGTCGACTCGTGGCCGTTTCAAGCTGTTCAAAGTTGCCGCCTCCGCCGCCTCAACTGCGCTGCCACTTCAGTTTATGAGCCGCCGCCCTGGTGATGCCTCCGTCTCGCTGCTACGTCAACCCGCCGGAGCCGCATTGAGCCGCCCTTGCCGCTTTGAGCCACTGGGGTTATATTAAATCGCCGGTCTACCTGAGCCGTCGGAACTATAATTAGTCGCTGGTCTGCCTGAGCCACCTCTGTCGCGATAAACAGATCATCCATCGTCCAAACAAATCAGGTGCTATCCATCCAAGTTTGATTTATTAGCACAGGTTGTTTTTGTCAAAGAACAAGTTTATCTTTGCCTTGGTCTGCAATATTGTTTATGCATGTCAATTATTTATGACAAAAAGTGTTATTATACCGCGGAGATGGAGGCACGCCAACATTTTTTGGCACATGTGGTCGTCGTTACTCAACGGACTCCCGCACCGGCTTACAATGTCGTGGCCGTCTCTCACGGCCGCACCGGCTTACAACGTCGTGGCCGTCTCTCGCGACCGCACCGGTTTACAACGCTGCGGTCGACTCTCCCGTCCACACCGGTTTAAAACTTCGCGGTCGATAGATCTGTCAGCACCCGCGGGCGACTCGGCCGTAATTGATTCCAGCTTCACCATGGTGATCATCAACTCCGCGGTAATAATTGCTGGCCTGACGCACCAGGTGAAATCCATCCAGTATGTTTTTATATTATATATTGCGTTTTCTATAAAAGAGCAATTACTCCGGTTTGCAAGTTGTCCCATGCAGGATTCAAACCGGGCTATATTACGGTTAATTATGATGAATCTCAAGACAACTTCTCAAGTCGCCTCGAGACTCGGGGGCTATGATGATATGGCTCAGTAAATGATTGCCAGTTTAAGGCAGATTCAAGAACTCTGGGTCATTGGAAGAAAAAATAGCCCGGCACCGGAGGCTACTGTCTTTTTCACGAATATTTAAAGGCCATCAGGAAATTTCCGGCTTAAAAGAAAGGATTCCGGTTCAAAATCTGGTTCAAGGTAAACCTGTTTCCCACAAAGCTTGAAGCTCTCAAATCCGGTTTAAAGTTTCGATTCAAAAAGAATTAATCTCTCGTAAGTTTGAGTTCTCAGACAAATTAATGGTTGCCAAAGAGAACTTGCTGCCATGATGCGCGATTCAAACATGGGTATCCTGCCTTACGGTTTATCTTATTATGATCACTTGGGGGCTTCCTTCTCATCAAGCATAACTGTCAATACCCTCTTGATCGGTGCGATGCCAAAACTTATATGGTCACTTGGGGGCTTCCTGTTCAAACATAGGTCATATTCGAACCAAAGAGAACATAGCTGTCGTAACCCTTTTGATCGGCGCAAAGCCAAACTCACTAGGGGGCTTCTTGATCGTATCCAAATCATAGCTTAACCCCTTTTGGGTCCGACTTGGATCGTATTCGAATCAGGGTCGTTAAAAACCTCTCAAGGTCATTTGGGGGCTTCCTGTTCAAACATAGGTCGTATTCGAACCAAAGAGAACATAGCTGTCGGTACCCTCTTGATCGGCGCAATGCCAAAGCCACTAGGGGCTACATGATCGTATTCGAATCCTAGATTAGCCCCTTTGGAATGGTTTACTGATCATATTCGAATCAGAAACCTTGATTTTTATTTGGTTTAAGGTTTTTGCAAACAATCTTTTGGGTTTTGATACTTTTTGCTCATATATGAAGCATATAAGTGTGGTTTCGTTTAAACCCGGCTTGGCTTTGGACGATAAGTTGCCAGCATGTGACAATCATCATATATTTGGAAGTATTGGTTTCTAAAGATTGGGTTATCACCCTTACTGCACAGGTCATGTAAACCGGCAGTACAAATTAAATATCACAATGGTTACATATGGGATATTATGATCCGCCCTGTGGTAAACCGCCAGGGGATCTTGTGATTTACTTGTGTGCAGGATAAGACTACATTTGACTAGTTACCCGCCCTGGTTTTTGATGTTAAGTCGCCAGGGTATATGTTGTTTAAAAACTCTGTACAGGATTTACAGAGCTATGATTTACATAAAAGATTAAGTTCCATCCCATCATCAAAGATTGAAATTGGTGTCTCAAAAGGGTTATTAATTTTTGATTTTCTCAAAGGCTATAAGACGTCGGGTTATAAAAATTCTGACTTACAATGGAGGCATATTAAATCACCATCGGCCAAGAGCCGCCGGGTATTTAAACTCCGGATTTACTTGTCAACAGATAATGTATTTGAATCTTTAAATAGCCAAACTTGGCTGGATTTTTATTATGATATTGAATGATTGAGGTTTTCAAACCGGGTTATTCAAATCTTTAATAGCCAACATGGCTGGATTTTTATTATGGTTATCAATAACCAATATTACGATTGAGGTTTTCAAAGTCGCTTCAGCGCAATGGATATTATTTTATCAATGGATACAATTTATTCTACAATGGAAGTTATAGTCCCGATTCGCTGCAGGCTTACGACTCGGCACTTGGGGGCTACATTAGTCAAATTGAGATTACATCGAATATGCAAGTCCCATGTCACTGCCAGCATGCACCATGGCACTTGGGGGCTAATGCAAAGTCATTTTTTGCTTAACTTATCGAAGACCTGACTCATCACATTCTAAATGAGCCGGCCCTTGGGGGCTACACATTGTTGTTCAAATTTACATGGTTATATCTACAAAGTCCCTGCTCATTATGGCATAATGACCCGGCCCTTGGGGGCTACACTGGTTGAAGTTATTTATGAGTATAAGCAATTACAAGTCCCAGATTGCTGCAAGCATGACAACCCGGCACTTGGGGGCTACATGTGTGGAATATTCAGTTTATATGATTGAGATGAATAAACCGGATTTCTTCAAGGTTGCAACATTTATTGGAGCAAGTCTTAAACCATCACTTTGTTCTGCTCAAGACTTGGGGGCTACAAGTAATATAGATATAAGGGAGAAAAAAATCTTCAAATTATCAGTTTTGAGCAAATCAGGAGGATCAATTACATAAACCGGTGTCAACAACAATTATGACCCGGCATTGTCTGTTTTATAACCCGGCAGTTTTTGGTAATAATAAACCGGCAAGTTTTACATCTTCAAGCCGGCTGAATATCAGATGAGTATTTCAAGACCAAAATTATTTAACCCGACGCCTTGGAAGCCGACTCAAGTGGATTATTCTTCACAATATTTTTCTGTGAGAAACCAACATCAGCAAATTGAGTATGAAGCTAGCTTATTTGACCCGGATTTTCTAGATGAAGGAAATGACAATTGGACTTAAGGATAATCAGGTCCCATCTCAGGAGAATGTTTAACCCGGAGCACAAGGAATTAAGGATGATCAGGTGCCGGCATACAAGAATTTTTAACCCGGAACACAATCTGTCAAAGTTATTCTTGTGTTTGTTTTACAGGATCAGTTTAACATGGATAAATCCAAATTAAACTGGGGGCTAATGTCGGGGATATACCCCGTGGTATGACCCGGCCGGAAGTATGACCCGGCCGGGCTTGGCGCTTCACCGATGACCCACCGGAGGACTGGTGACTCACGGGTCTGGCGGCTCACTGGTCAGACGACTCACGGATGACCCCGATGGCGGGTTACATAGAAGACTAGGCCCAAGGCCCAGTAGGCCGGCTCATATTATGGTGGGCCGGCTTAAGACGGGAGGCATGAGGAATATTTCCTATATGAATAAGCAAGACCCGGACTTGTAATCAACTAGTCCTAGTCCTATTAGGACTCCACATGTAACCCGCCACTCTAACTTATATAAGGAGGGGCAGGGCTTCCCAAAGAGGGACAAGCAACAAGAAACAATATATAGGGCTAGACACAAAGAGCCGGCCTACCGGCGACTCCCTCATGATCATAATGAGACCTAGCCACAAACAACATGTAGGGTTATTACCAGATGATATTTCCCGGGGCCCGAAGCTGTCTAAACCCTTGTCTTGTGTCGCGTCTCTCGATTCCGCTCAACCCCTCTCAAGCTACCACATAGATGCGTTGGCCTCGCGACTAAGTCCTGACACTAAGGACATCTGCCGTGACAATTCCACGACAGCTATGCTTAATGGTTGTCATTAGGCCCCGAGTGCCATGATTTCAGATATGAACCTATTATGTTTTCATCAATATATGAGAGTTCTAGATCCTATCTTGCAAGTCTATAGTCACCTATTATGTGTTATGATCCGTTAACCCCGAAGTGACAATAATCGGGATACTTACTGGTGATGACCGTAGTTTGAGGAGTTCATGTATTCACTATGTGCTAATGCTTTGTTTCGGTTCTCTATTAAAAGGAGGCCTTAATATCCCTTAGTTTCCATTAGGACCCCGCTGCCACAGGAGGGTAGGACAAAAGATGTCATGCAAGTTCTTTTCCATAAGCACGTATGACTATATTCAGAATACATGCCTACATTACATTGACGAATTGGAGCTAGTTCTGTGTCACCCTATGTTATGACTGTTACATGATGAACCGCATTCGGCATAATTATCCATCATTGATCCGATGCCTACGAGTTTTCCATATACTGGTTTACGCTTATTTACTTTCCTGTTGCTATTGTTACAATCACTACAAAATACCAAAAACATGACTTTGCTTTCGTTACTCTTTTGTTACCGTTACCATCACTATCATATTACTTTGCCACTAAACACCTTGCTGTAGATACTAAGTTTCTAGGTGTGGTTGAATTGACAACTCAGCTCCTAATACTTGAGAATATTCTTTGGCCCCCCTTGTGTCGAATCAATAAATTTGGGTTGAATACTCTACCCTCGAAAGTTGTTGCGATCCCCTATACTTGTGGGTTATCAATCCCTCTACATCATGTCATCTTGCTTAAGGCGTTACTCTGTTTTTAACTTAATACTCTAGATGCATGCTGGATAGGGGTCGATGAGTGGAGTAATAGTAGTAGATGCAGGCAGGAGTCAGTCTACTTGTCTCGGACGTGATGCCTATATACATGATCATACCTAGATATTCTCATAACTATGCTCAATTCTGTCAATTTCTCAATAGTAATTTGTTCACCCACCGTAGAATATTTATGCTCTCGAGAGAAGCCACTAGTGAAACCTATGGCCCCCGGGTCTATCTTCATCATATTAATCTCCTACTACTTAGTTATTTCCTTTGCTATTTACTTTGCCTTTATTTTACTTTGCATCTTTATCATAAAAACACCAAAAAAATTATCTTATCATATCTATCAGATCTCACTCTCATAAGTGGCCTTATAGGGATTGACAACCCCTATTTGTGTTGGTTGCGAGGATTTATTTGTTTTGTGCAGGTATGAGGGACTCACGCGTAGCCTCCTACTAGATTGATACCTTGGTTCTCAAAAACTGAGGGAAATACTTACGCTACTTTGCTGCATCATCCCTTCCTCTTCGGGGAAAACCAACGTAGTGCTCAAGAGGTAGCAAGAAGGATTTCTGGCGCCGTTGCCGGGGAGGTCTTCGCAAAAGTCAACATACCAAGTACCCATCACATACCCTTATCTCCCGCATTACATTATTTGCCATTTGTCTCTCGTTTTCCTCTCCCCTACTTCACCCTTGCCGTTTTATCCGCCCTCTCTCTCTATCCTCCCTCTCTTTCTCTATTTGCCTCTTTTTGCCCGCTTGCTTTTGTTTGCTTGTGTGTTAGTTAGTTTGTTTGTCGTTATGGCTAGTCCCTTATCTTCTCTGTTGTCTCTCGAGAGTGAAATTCGAATTTTTAAGCAAAGGGAGGGAGAAAATCTAAAAGATGCTTGGTATAGAATTTGCAATGCTCAAAATAGATCTACTAGGAAGCAATCTACTTCCGTTCTTCTTCGCAATTTTTCTGTAGGCATTACTCCTTGGCACAGATATGTTCTTGATACTATTACCGGAGGGAACTTCTTGGGTAGCCATACTTTTGATTCTTATAATGCTATGATAGATTTATTTCGCTCACCCCCTCTTTTGGTTAATGGAACTGTATTAACTTTGGAGCATGTAATGCAAAGGCTTGAAATTATTGAAAATAAGGTTGCTACCGTAGAGTTAATTGAAAATCTGGATAAAAAGATCCATAGCCTAATCTCTCAATATGGATCTAAAGTAGGAGTTACTTTGAAAAATATTAAAGAAAAGAAACCCATAGTTAATGAGAAAATAAATCACGGTTCCATTAGGATCGATAAACTTGAGGATATTATTACCAACTTGGGAACCGCTTTTTCTTCCGTAAAGAATACTCCAAGTCCTCCCACTAAAGTTGCCAAGCTTATGTACGTTCCTAAAAATAAGGGTGAATCCTCTAGTAAGGAAAATGCGGATCTCAAATCTATAAGTATTCATCCCAATATTTTTGCTATCATTAAGGAACCACTTGTTACAAATGAATTTTTAGATCTTGTGCCTAAAAGTTTTATAATTAATAAAAGGAAATAAATTCCTAAAGATGGTAGATGCCTAATTGAATAATTGCCAACCAAAGATGGCAATACCTAGATCTATTCTTACTTGTTATGCCTAGCTAGGGGCGTTAAACGACAACGCTTGTTGGGAGGCAACCCAATTTTATTTTTATTCCTTTATTTTTGCTCCTGTTTAGTAATTTATCTAGCCTCTGTTTTGGTTGTGTTTTTTGTGTTTAATTATTGTTTGTGCCAAGTAGAACCGCTGGGAAGACTTGGGGAAAGTCTTGTTGAACTTGCTGTAAAAAACAAAAACTTTAGCGCTCACGAGAACTGCTGTCATTTTTATTTGGAAAGTGATATTTAGTTAATTCATTTTGCATATGATTAATAGATAAATTACTCATGTCCAGAAATTTATTTTAGAATTTTTGGGGTTCCAGATCTTGCGCTAGCTACAGATTACTACATACTGTTCTGTTTTTGACAGATTCTGTTTTTCGTGTGTTGTTTGCTTATTTTGATGAATCTATGGCTAGTAAAATAGTTTATAACCAATAGATAAGTTGGAATACAGTAGGTATAACACCAATATAAATAAAGAATGAGTTCATTACAGTACCTTGAAGTGGTCTTTTATTTTCTTTTGCTAGCGGAGCTCACGAGATTTTTTTCTACTTTAAGTTTTGTGTTGTAAAGTTTTCAAGTTTTGGGTAAAGATTTGATGGATTATGGAACAAGGAGTGGAAAGAGCCTAAGCTTGGGGATGCCCATGGCACCCCAAGATAATCTAAGGACAACTAAAAGCCAAAGCTTGGGGATGCCCCGGAAGGCATCCCCTCTTTCGTCTACCTCTATCGGTAACTTTACTTGGAGCTATGTTTTTATTCGCCACATGATATGTGTTTTGCTTGGAGCGGCTTGTATTATTTGAGTCTTTGATTTTTAGTCTACCACAATCATCCTTGCTTTACACACCTTTTGAGAGAGCCATACATGATTTGGAATTTTTTAGAATACTCTATGTGCTTCGCTTATATCTTTTGAGTTATATAGTTTTGCTCCAGTACTTCACTTATATGTTTTAGAGCACGGTGGTGGATTTGTTTTATAGAAACTATTGATCTCTCATGCTTCACTTAGATTATTTTGAGAGTCTTAATAGCATGGTAATTTGCTTAAAATCCTAATATGCTAGGTATTTAAAGTTAGTAAAATTTTCTTAAGAGTGTTTTGAATACTAAGAGAAGTTTGATGCTGGATGATTGTTTTGAGATATGGAGGTAATAAACTCAAAGTCGTGCTAGTTGAGTAGTTGTGAAATTGAGAAATACTTGTGTTGAAGTTTGCAAGTCCCGTAGCATGCACATATGGTAAACGTTATGCTACAAAGTTGAAACATGAGGTGTTATTTGATTGTCTTCCTTATGAGTGGCGGTCAGAGACGAGCGATGGTCTTTTCCTACCAATCTATCCCCCTAGGAGCATGCACGTAGTACCGAGGTTTTTGATGACTTGTAGATTTTTGCAATAAGTATGTGAGTTCTTTATGACTAATGTTGAGTCCATGGATTATATGCACTCTCACCCTTCCATCCTTGCTAGCCTCTTCGATACCGTGCATTGCCCTTTCTCACATTGAGAGTTGGCACAAACTTCGCCGGTGCATCCAAACCCCATGATATGATACACTCTTTCACACATAAACCTCCTTATATCTTCCTCAAAACAGCCACCATACCTACCTATTATGGCATTTCCATAGCCATTCCGAGATATATTGCCATGCAACTTTCCACCATCCCGTTCATCATGACACATTCATTATTATCATATTGCTTAGCATGATCATGTAGTTGACATAGTATTTGTGGCAAAGCCACCATTCATAATTCTTTCATACATGTCGCTCTTGGTCCATTGCATATCCCGGTACACCGCCGGAGGCATTCATATAGAGTCATCTTTTGTTCTAGTATCGAGTTATAATCATTGAGTTGTAAATAAATAGAAGTGTGATGATCATTATTTTCTAGAGCATTTTCCCAAGTGAGGAATTATAAAAAAGTCCATAAAAAGAGAAGGCCCAAAAAAAGAAAGGCCATAAAAAAAATATAAGGCCCCAAAAAAGAGAACAAAAAGAGAAGAAAAAAATGAGAGAAAAAGAGAGAAGGGACAATGTTACTATCCTTTGCCACACTTGTGCTTCAAAGTAGCACCTTAATCTTCTTGTTAGAGAGTCTCTTGTTTTGTCACTTTCATATACTAGTGGGAATTTTTCATTATAGAACTTGGCTTGTATATTCCAACAATGGGCCTCCTCAAGTGCCCTAGGTCTTCGTGAGCAAGCAAGTTGGATGCACACCCACTTAGTTTTCTTTTGTTGAGCTTTCATACATTTATAGCTCTAGTGCATCCGTTGCATGGCAATCCCTACTCCTTGCATTAACATCAATCGGTGGGCGTCTCCATAGCCCATTGATTAGCCTCGTTGATGTGAGACTTTCTCATTTTTGTCTTCTCCACATAACCCCCTCATTATATTCTATTCCACCCATAGTGCTATGTCCATGGCTCGCGCTCATATATTGCGTGAAAGTTTATAGGTTTGAGATTACTAAAGTATGAAACAATTGCTTGGCTTGTCATCGGGGTTGTGCATGATGAGAGCATTCTTGTGTGAAGAAAATGAAACATGACTAAACTATATGATTTTGTAGGGATGAACTTTCTTTGGCCATGTTATTTTGAGAAGACATAATTGCTTAGTTAGTATGCTTGAAGTATTATTATTTTTATGTCAATATGAACTTTTGTCTTGAATCTTTCGGATCTGAATATTCATACCAAAATTAAGAAGAATTACATTAAAATTATGCCAAGTAGCACTCCACATCAAAAATTCTGTTTTTTATCATTTACCTACTCGAGGACGAGCAGGAATTAATCTTGGGGATGCTTGATACGTCTCCAACTTATCTATAATTTTTGATTGCTCCATGCTATATTATCTACTGTTTTGGACATTATTGGGCTTTATTATCCACTTTTATATTATTTTTGGGACTAACCTATTAACCGGAGGCCCAGCCCAGAATTGCTTATTTTTGCCTGTTTTAGGGCTTCAAAGAAAAGGAATATCAAACGGACTCCAAACGGAATGAAACCTTCGGGAACGTGATTTTCTCAACGAACAAGACCCGGGAGACTTGGACCCTATGCCAAGACACGAAAGAGGAGGCCACGAGGTAGGGGGGCGCGCCTGCCTACCCCAGGCGTGCCGTCCACCCTCGTGGGCCCCTTGTTGCTCCCCCGACATACTCCTTCCTCCAATATATACCTACGTACCCCAAACGATCAGATATGGAGCCAAATCCCTAATTCCACCGCTGCAACTTTCTGTATCCACGAGATCCCATCTTGGGGCCTGTTCCAGAGCTCCATCGGAGGGGGCATCGATCACGGAGGGCTTCTACATCAACACCATAGCCCCTCCAATGAAGTGTGAGTAGTTTACCTCAGACCTACGGGTCCATAGTTAGTAGCTAGATGGCTTCTTCTCTCTTTTTGAATCTCAATACAATGTTCTCCCCCTCTCTTGTGGAGGACTATTCGATGTAATCTTTTTGTGGTGTGTTTGTTGAGACCGATGAATTGTGGGTTTATGATCAAGTCTATCTATGAACAATATTTGAATCTTCTCTGAATTCTTTTATGTATGATTGGTTATCTCTGCAAGTCTCTTCGAATTATCAGTTTGGTTTGGCCTACTAGATTGATCTTTCTTGCAATGGGAGAAGTGCTTAGCTTTGGGTTCAATCTTACGGTGTCCTTTCCCAGTGACAGTAGGGGCAGCAAGGCACGTATTGTATTTTTGCCCTCGAGGATAACAAGATGGAGTTTTCTTCATATTGCATGAGTCTATCCCTCTACATCATGTCATCTTGCTTAAGGCGTTACTCTGTTTTTAACTTAATACTCTAGATGCATGCTGGATAGCAGTCGATGAGTGGAGTAATAGTAGTAGATGCAGGCAGGAGTCGGTCTACTTGTCTCGGACATGATGCCTATATACATGATCATACCTAGATATTCTCATAACTATGCTCAATTCTGTCAATTGCTCAATAGTAATTTGTTCACCCACCGTAGAATACTTATGCTCTCGAGAGAAGCCACTAGTAAAACCTATGGCCCCGGGGTCTATCTTCATCATATTAATCTCCTACTACTTAGTTATTTCCTTTGCTATTTACTTTGCCTTCATTTTACTTTGCATCTTTATCATAAAAATATCCAAAATATTATCTTATCATATCTATCAGATCTCACTGTCGTAAGTGGCCTTATAGGGATTGACAACCCCTATTTGCGTTGGTTGCGAGGATTTATTTGTTTTGTGCAGGTACGAGGGACTCGCGTGTAGCCTCCTACTGGATTGATACCTTGGTTCTCAAAAACTGAGGGAAATACTTACGCTACTTTGCTGCATCATCCCTTCCTCTTTGGGGAAGACCAACGCAGTGCTCAAGAGGTAGCATGAGGCATTAGGCAAAGGTTGCCATTTCGGTGCAACAAGACCAAGACCAAGGACTGCAAGACGGAGGTCATTGTGGATCCCAGAACAGCGTCACCACCAGAACTTTGTGCAGGCGAAGACTACTTTTGTGAGGATAGCTTGTACTAGCTGTCCCCCTTCAAATTAGCCCGCCATTGTTGGCTCCCTTCCCGCTTGATATTTGGGAAGAGGACCAGGGCCTCTATAAATAGGACTAGCCACCACCTTGGTAGGGGGAGATAGAAGGAGAGAGAAGGAGAGGGGGAAGACCGAAGGAGAGAGGGAGATTTGGGGGGAAACAGAGAGGACGATCTCATCTTAGTTTGAGAGAGACCACCCCCACTCACACAAGCTCACCGAGCACAAGAACGCCTTAACCTTAGGAGGACGTTCGGCCCTTATATTGTTCATCCTCAGCCCAAGAGGCAATCCACCACCACCACACTGGAGTAGGGTATTACACCACAACGGTGGCCCGAACCAGTATAAACCCTGTGTCCTTCTGTGTTGTGAGTTCGTCGAGTTCGTCCGCGAGATCTTAGCAAGCTAGAGCGTAGATCGGTTGGAGGGAAAGACTTCGCGCGCACCCCAGTGTTCGAACCTTAAGGGTTTGCCGGAACCCCAACCCCGACAATATCGCTAATCCACTTAAAATTATTTTGCGCGGGTGAAGCCAAATAAAGATACGCATCCCCATGATACTTCTCCAATGTATCTACAATTTTTCATTGTTTCATGCTATTATATCGTCAATCTTGTATGCTTTATATGTCATTTTATGTCATTTTTATGGACTAACCTATTAATTCAGTGTCTAGTGTCGGTTCCTGTTTTTTTGCCTATTTATTTGTTTTTGTAGAAAAAACATACCAAATGAAGTCCAAACACGATGAAATTTTATGGTGATTTTTTTGAACGTGAAGAGACCCTAGAAGGTTCGGGGAGGCACTAGACGATGATCAAGAAGGGCACAAGCTTAGGTGGCGTGCCCCAGGAGGGTGCACTATGTCTGCTTGTTGGCCCACTGTGGTTCCGTTTTCCCTAATTCCAACTCTATAAATCCAGAAAGATTAAAAAACCCAGAGTGAGAGCCGAAACAATTATTCCATTGTCGCAAGTCTATGTTCTTCCCACATCCCATCTGAAGGCCTCCTTTGGTACTATGATGGAGGGGGAAACCATTGGGAGGCAATCTTCGTCAACCTTACTTCATCCATGATGATGTGTGAGTAGTTTCTAGGGGACCTTCGGGTCCATAGTAGTATCTAGATGGCTTTCTCTCTCTCTCTCTCTCTCTCTCTCTCTCTCTCTCTTTGATCTTCAGTACAATGACTCTTCGGAGATCTATTCGATGTAACTTTTGGGGTGCATTTGTTGGGATCCGATGAATTGTGGGTATTTGAGTCTTTTTCTAAGATTTATCTAGCTATGCGTGATTTTATAGCTATGTATGCTTTCTGACTATGAGTCTTCTTTGGCCAATTAGATGATTAGATCTTCAGAGGGAGTGGTGCATAGTAGTGGATTCAATCTTGCGGTATCCTTACTCTGCGATATGAGGAGTTGCAAGGAATGTATTGCATTGTTGCTACTAAGGATAAAACGACAGGGTTCAGACGTATTGCTTGGTCTTATTTTGTCTATATTGTGTTATCTTGCTTAAATCATTACTCTGTTTGTCAAGAACTTAATACTTTGATATGCATGCTAGATAGCGGTCTTGGGGTGAAGTAATAGTAGTAGATGTAGTTGGATTAACGGTCTACTTGTCATAGACATAATGCATGTGCGAATCATGCCATGAAGAATCATAATCATAACTATGCGCTATTCTGTTAGTTGCCCAACAACAAATTTTTTACCCATTGATGATATGCTTATGAGAGAGATGTCTCTAATGAACCTATGGCCCCCGAGTCCATTCTCCACTATTATTAAAAACCTAAAAATGCTCGTTGTTTTTATTTTATTTTATTTACACATGTATCACTATCAGATTTAATCCTTGCAATTGGCAAAAACAAGGGGATTGACAGCCCTCTTGCCTTCGTTGGGTGTGAACATGTGCTCTGTGTTTGTGTAGCTACAGTTTACGTTGTTTGTGTGTTGTCTCCTTCTGGTTAGATAAATATTGGTTCTTAACTGAGGGAAATAACATATGCTACTATACTACATCACCCTTCCTCCTCGGAGAATCCCAACACTATCACAAGTAGCACCCCACCTCGGTTACCATGTATCGCTTGTGCCACCACCGTTGCATCCCCACTCCGATTACCACAATGATGATTAAGGGTTTCCCCCTGAACAAGACATAAAGCTTTAGGGTTCTTTGTTACTCCCTATTGCAATGACCCGTGAAGGTAGGGAGACAAGTGTTGTCACTACCGACCTCCGCATCCCACCTTCACATCAATATTAATTCCCCCGAGTCCACAAGGAGCTAATGTTGAGTTAGTGCTCTTCACGAAACCATGAGTATATCAACAACACAAATAAAGGAGAAAATTGGACCGCTTATTAAACATTAAGTGCTAATCATGCAAAGGTTCAACCAAATCCTTGAGAACTAAGACAACTACTCGAACATCATAGAGGGGGGATGCAAGTTACAAGTCGGCGCAGAGGCGATGGAGGAGAGAAGCATGGTGGCGATAATAATGGAGGCGGCGTCGATGATGGAGATGGTTCGAGCCGATGCGCGTGGTGGCGACGCCTCCTCTTCGTCCTCTTGATACGTCCATTTTGCATCATGTTTTCCTACTATTATTTATGATGTTTTTATCCATAATAATGCTTTTTGAAGTAATTCTAATGCCTTTTCTCTCATAATATGCAAGGTATACACAAAGATGGAGAATTCTGGCAGCTGGAAATCTGGACCTGGAAAAGCTACGTTAGGCTACCTATTCTGCACAACTCCAAACGAGCTGAAACTTCATGGAGAATTTTTATGGAATATATGAGGAATATTGGAGCAAATAAGTACCAGAGGGGGCCCACTAGGTGGGCACAACCCACTTGGGCGCACCCTGGTGGGTTGTGCTCACCCAGGCCCACCTCCTGTGCCCATCTTCTGGTATATAAGTCATTTTGACCTAGAAAAAATAAGGAGAGGACTTTCGGGACGGAGCACCGCCGTCTTGAGGTGGGACTTGGGCAGGAGCACTTTTGCCCTCCACTGGAGTAATTCCGTTGGGGGAACTTCCCTCCCGGAGGGGGAAATCAATGTCATCATCATCACCAACAACTCTCCCATCTTGGGGAGGGGAATCTCCATCAACATCTTTAACAACACCATCTCATCTCAAACCCTAGTTCATCTCTTGTGTTCAATCTTGTTACCGGAACTATAGATTCACTGGTACGTGTCGGTGCTATACAAACGGGTTTTAACCCCTTTCCACGACGGCATTTGGAACCGTCGCCAAGTGAGTGTGGGCGATAGGGGGGGTCCTTCTCACACGACCCAAAAATCATCGGGGATAGGCCCTCCCGGGACACAGGGTGGGGCCAAATAAGCTCGTGTGCGATCGGGCGAGGCATCGAAACCCAATCATTTCCGTTCGTATGTACATCCCACATGGTGAATCCCAGAAAAAACATTTCCGTTCATATGTATATCACACACAGTCAATCCAAGGAATACGTTTCCGTTCTTATGTACATCCCACACTGTCAATCCAGGGAAAACGTTTCCGTTCGTATGTATATCACACACAGTCAATCCAAGGAATATGTTTCCGTTCTTATGTACATCCCACACAGTCAATCTAGGGAAAACGTTTCCGTTTGTATGTACGTCCCACACAGTTTTATCTGTAGGCTTGAGTGTGAAAGGTGTAACTATCACACATGATCTGCCTTGGTTAACTGTTTGCTTTTATAAACTACATCACACGCGATTTGATGAAGAAAACTGTATGACATTGGGCTATCCATCACAAGGGCTTTTACTGGTAGAACCATCTGTAAAGTTCCATGACACATTTAGCAGGTTTATTAGTTTACAATTAATAATTCCAGTATTACGCAAATTCACATTTCATATCGAACAGTTGTTTGCAATTTCATATCAGGCACATAAATATATTATAACATCACAGTACGATAGCTACACGAAAACAGCATAGTACAACATATAGCTAGTTCAACTTCATAAGAATAATATTAGAACAATATATTAATTTCCCTAATCGAGATCATCCAGGCTCATCTTATCCACCTCTGCTTTCAGTTCAGTAAGAACCTATTTTGCACTGGCCAACTAGGAAAGTGCCTCCTCCTTCGCCAACACCATCTTAGCAAAGTCTGATTTAAAAAATTTGAGCTCATTCTCCACCTTCCTCTTTTTATCTTGCATCTTCGAATATTCTTCAACATTGACAACACTTTCTCTAAGCCTACGTCTGTTCTCTTCCTAATACATGCTCCAGAGCTTCGCCAGGCACATCTTCAAAGACCGTGGCCACTCTTGATCAACCCACTCCAAGTAAGAACACTCCCGTTCATCCTATAATATTTAAAACTAGATCAGTAACAGTTGTAGGGGAAATGAGTTTATAGCAACATAGAAAATCACCAATGCTTATTTTGAAAAACTGAAGAAACATGTTAATTATGGCATATCTTCTCAAAAAGATCAATGTGCAAATGAATTAATTGCTACTGAGACAACAACCAAATTCCAGAACATCAGAAGCTATAATTAACTACAACAACGCTACAAGTTCTTACTCATGTACAATAAATAACAAATTGAACATTTTATGAGGAAGATAAATATAACTGCAACAACATAGTGGCAGTGTTTGGATGATAGCAAATTGATACTAACATGTGTGTACATGCACAAATTTAGTAACATAGAACTAATAGCACTAATTCCATCCACTATGTATGCTAAAATTGGTGTAAAGACAACTGTTGCTACATCTCGCACCGGTGCCCTGCACTGGCGAGCTGATGCAGCGGAAAAGAATCAGGGACCCAGACTCCGGAGCACCTAGTTGCTCTGATGCCCAGTTCCTTCGTGCCATAAAGATTTAGTATTTTACTGCTTGGCTGCTCGGATGTGTGGACCAATGTTGGTTGCACAAATGGCTGAAGCGGTGCCAAATAATTTTCTAATGGCACCGCTTATGAGATGGCAACAATTTTAGATACTAGGTACAAACTATGACACTGTCTTAGGATGCGTTTGGTTGAAGGTGTGGTATGAATGGGTTGAGACCATGGCAGTGTCTGAATCACATCTAACAAATGATTTGTAACAACAAAAGAGGGTCTAACCTTCTTTGCACATGCCAAAAACTGATACGTCTCCAACGTATCTATAATTTTTGATTGTTCCATGTTGTTATATTATCAATCTTGGATGTTTTATAATCATTTTATATCATTTTTTGGTCCTAACCTATTGACATAGTGCAAAGTGTCAGTTGTTGTTTTCTGCATGTTTTTTACATCGCAGGAAATCAATATCAAACTGAGTCCAAACGCAACAAAACTTTATGGATTTTTTTGACCAGACGAAACATAAATGGGCCCTGGCTGTGCCTGGGGGTGCTCCGAGGAGAGCACAACCCACCAGGGCGCGCTAGGAGGCCCAGGAGCGCCTTGGTGGGTTGTGCCCACCTTGGGTGCCCCCTGGACCGCCTCTTTGCTCTATAAATACCCCAATATTCCCGAAACCCTAGTGGAGTTGACAAAATATTGATCCATCCACCGCAAAGTCCAGAACCACCAGATCCAATCTAGACACCATCTCGGATGGGGTTCACCACCTCCATTGGTGCCCCTCCGATGATGCATGAGTAGTTCTTTGTAGAGCTTCGGATCCGTAGTTAGTAGCTAGATGGCTTTCTCTCTCTCTCTCTCTCTCTCTCTCTCTCTCTCTCTCTCTCTCTCTCTCTTGATTCTCAATACAATGGTCTCTTGGAGATCCATATGATGTAACTCTTTTACGACGTGTTTGTTGGCATGGATGAACTTTGAGTTTATGATCAGATCTATCTTTTTATATCCATGAATGTATTTGAGTTTCTTTGATCTCTTTTATGCATGATTGCTTATAGCCTCATATTTCTTCTCCGATATTTTGGTTTTCTTTGGTCAACTTGATCTATTTATCTTGCAATGGGAAGAGGTGCTTTGTAGTGGGTTCGATCTTACAGTGCTTGATCCTAGTGACAAAAGGGGATCCGACACGTATGTATTGTTGCTACTAAGGATAAAAAGATGGGGTTTATTTTCCATTTATTTTCAGATCTATTAAACCAAAAATACAAAAATACCTTGCTGTAATTTATCCTTATTTATTTTATTTGGCGTTCGATCTATCAATCTACCACAATTTTATCTCATGTCCGTTTGCCTATCTTGAGGTGTCGTACCCGGAAGGGATTGACAACCCCTTTAACACGTTGGGTTGTGAGGATTTGTTATCTATATGTAGGGGCTATTTACGTTGTGTTGCTTGGTTCTCCTACTGGTTCGATAACCTTGGTTTCATATATGAGGGAAATACATACCGCTGATGTGCTACATCATCCCTTCCTCTTTAGGGAAATACCGACGTAGCTTCAAGCGACATCAAAAGGAATTTATGGCGCCGTTGTCGGGGAGGATCTTCAACATATACCAGGTTCCTAATCACAAATCTCATCTCTTTGCAATTTACATTATTTGCCATTTGCCTCTCGTTTTCCTCTCGCCCACTTCACAAAAATTTCCATTTTATTTGCCCTTCTCTTTCGTTCGCCGTTCTCTTGCTTTCCAAGTCTTGATGGCTAGCGTTCCTACTCCTCCTTTGTCACCAGGTTTTGAAGTTCTTTACTTCAAGCAAAGACAAGGAGAAAATTTGAAAGATGCCTGGTATAGGCTTATGGAATCGTATCGTATTTCCAATTTAAAGGGGGGCGCTAAGGTTTTGCTTCGTAATTTTTATATAGGATTGGCTTTGCATCATAGACAACTTCTATATTTTGCCGCTAAAGGAAATTTCATTGAGCTTGATGCCAATGCTGCCTATGAAATTTTAGAAGAAATTTTGGGAATTCCACCTCAAAAGAAGGGGTTTTCTTTTACCCCTGAGGGGGCTCAAATGTTGGACAAACTTGGTGATTTGCATAAACATATGGTTGAAATATAGAAATATAATGAACCCCTCAAACACCTCAATGGTAGTATCAATCGCATGAATACCCTGATTACTCTTTGCAACGAGCGATTGGATATTTTGGATCTTAAGATGGTTTCTTTCCTGGAGAATTTAGGGAAGTGTAAAGAGCTTCTCGATTTTGAGAAAACCATTACAAAATCTGCCAAAACTTCGGAAGACAAAACTTAGATCCTTGCTTTATACCTAGCTAAGGGCGTAAAACTATAGCGCTTGTTGGGAGGCAACCCAATGAATAAAATTCATTTTTGCTTTTTGCTTCCTGTTATTGAGTGTTAGCACAATTATGTCACTGTTATGATTGTGTTTTTATGTTTTAATTAGTGTTTGTGCCAAGTAAAGCCTTTAGGATCTTCTTGGGTGATAGTTGTTTGATCTTGCTGGAAAAAACAGAAACTTTTGCGCTCACGAAAATAATTCTCATTTTTAACCAGAGAGCAATAAATACCCATTCCTCTTGCAATAGACCAATATAAAAATTTCTCAGATCATCCTAATTTTTCAGTTGGAGTTACATAAGTATTCGAAATAGTCAGATTGCTACAGACTGTTCTGTTTTGACAGATTCTATTTTCTTTGCGTTGTGTGCTTGTTTTGATGGCTCTATGGTTTTCTTTGATGAGTTATTGCCCTAGAAAAGTTGGAATACAGTAGATATAATGCAAGAACAAAATATGAATTGGTTTGATACATCACTTATAGTAGTGATTTATTTTCTTATACTAACGGATCTCACGAAGGTTTGTTGAGTTTTATGTGATTGAAGTTTTCAAGTTTTGGGTTATCTTACGATGGATGAAGGAATGAGGAGTATAAAAGCCTAAGCTTGGGGATGCCCCGGCATCCCAAGCTATTATCCAAAAATGAGCAACCAACTAAGCTTGGGGATGCCCCCGAGTGGCATCCCCTCTTTCCTCTAACGACCATCAATATTTTACTCAAAACTATATTTTTATTCATCACATACTATGTGTTTTGCTTGGAGCGTCTTGTATGATATGAGTATTTGCTTGTTTTATTTTGAGTTTAAGTCTTGATCCCTTGCTGGACACACCTATTTGAGAGAGCCAAAATTATGTCATGACTTGTTAGAATTTCTCTCTTTGCTTCACTTAATTTTTTTATGAGCTATGGACTTGCTCGAGTGCTTCACTTATATCTTTTTTAGCATGGTGTGCTTTAGTATTTTTGAATAAATTCTCTCTTGCTTCACTTAGATTTATTTGAGAGTTAGTAAAATTTTCAAGAAATTCTCTCTTGCTTCATTTAAATTAATTTGAGAGAAAGAAAGAAATATTATGCTCATGATCTTCACTTATATTTGTTTGAGCTTATGATAAGCAACACATGAAAATTAGTCCCAAAGTGATAGATACCCAAGAAGGATATAATAAACACTTTCATGAAGATCATTGGACAAAATAAACTTGATTCTTAGTAATAGTTTTGAGGTATGATGATGTGATATGTGAGTTATGTTGATGAGTAATTATGCTTTAGTAAGAATATTGGTGTTAAGGTTTGTGATTCCCTATGCAAGCACGAAACTCAATAGTCATGCAATGAAATTATATCCTACTTGTGGTGCATTATTCGGTGTTAGTTGTGCTTAATGCTCGCTTATGAGATTATCCTTTCTTGGTTGGTCGCTTCTCAATCTTTTTCTAGCCTTCCTTTTGCACTAAGTATGATCTCTACTTGTGCATCCAAAAACCTTTAAACCAGTTTTGCCACATGAGTCCACTATATCTACCTATATGCGGTATTCTTTTGCCATCCTAAGCAAATTTGCATGTGCCATCTCTAATTTTCAAAATAAACTTCTCTTTTGTGTGTTCGTTTCACTCGCAGAGTGCTGAGGGGTGGCTAATATTTTCCATGCTAGATGTGTTATTCTCACGATGAGTGTTTATTCACTTGTCATTGCAAGAGAGTAAGGCAAAGGTATTAGGGATGCCCAATCCCGAAATGAAAAAAATGAATTTACTTTATGTTGTCAAATAATAAATTTCTTGGAAAGTGTTGGTATGGAAGGCACCCGTGGATACAGTTAGCCATGGAAAGTCAAAGTATGGTGGCAAAAGGAATAAGCTTTATTTTCTGTTTGGGAACCACCTATGATATATCTAGCACGGAAAGTGTTGGGAACTCTAAGTCGTTTTCGTTGGTGGGATGGATACACCTCGCAAAATATTTTTATCTCTAAGTTTTTTGCTTTGAGCTCTAGCACCTCCACAAATGCCTACTTCCCTTTGCGAATGGGCCTTTCTTTTACTTTATGCATTTTTATTTTTGAATTTGAGTCTCCATCTTCTCTTATAAAAGCACCAACTAGGAGGCAATATGATCGTACTTGAGTATTTGGTGTAGCTAATATGCGAGTGTGTTTCATGAATGGATCAATGGTTGAGCATGATGGGCTAGGGATAACTTATTTTAGCATTGATATTTTGAAAGACATGGTTGCTTGTTGATATGCTTGAGTATTTAAATTATCATGTCAAAACTAGACTATTGCTTTGAACAATATAAAAGTCCAAATGTCCATGCTATAAATAAAGAATATGATATGACATGTTACGCAACATTCCACATCAAAAATTCTGTTTTTATCACTTCCCTACTCGAGGACGAGTAGGAGTTAAGCTTGGGGATGCTGATACATCTCCAACGTATCTATAATTTTTTATCGCTCCATGATGTTATATTATCAATCTTGGATGTCTTATAATCATTTTATAGTCATTTTATATCATTTTTTGGTACTAACCTATTGACATAGTGCCAAGTGCCAGTTGTTGTTTTCTGCATGTTTTTTACATCACACGAAATCAATATCAAACAGAGTCCAAACGCAACGAAACTTTACGGAGATTTTTTTGGACCAGAAGGAACATAATGGGCCCTGGCTGCGCCTAGGGGGTGCTCCGAGGACATCACTACCCACCAGGGCGCGCCAGGCGGCCCAGGCATGCCTTGGTGGGTTGTGCCCACCTAGGTGCCCCCCGGACCGCCTCTTTTCTCTATAAATACCCCAGTATGCCCAAAATCCTAGGGGAGTCGATGAAATATTGATCTAGCCGCCGCAGAGTCCAGAACCACCAGATCCAATCTAGACACCATCTCGGATGGGGTTCGCCATCTCCATTGGTGCCTCTCCGATGATGCGTGGGTAGTTCTTTGTAGACCTTTGGGTCCGTAGTTAGTAGCTAGATGGCTTTCTCTCTCTCTCTCTGTCTCTCTCTCTTGATTCTCAATACAACGGTCTCTTTGAGATCCATATGATGTAACTCTTTTGCAGTGTGTTTGTTGGGATCGATGAACTTTGAGTTTATGATCAGATCCATCTTTTTATATCCATGAAAGTATTTGAGTTTCTTTTATCTATTTTATGCATGATTGCTTATGGCCTCGTATTTCTTCTCCGATATTTGGGTTTTGTTTGGCCAAATTGATCTATTTATCTTGCAATGGGGAGAGGTGCTTTGTAGTGGGTTCGATCTTACGGTGCTTGATCCCAGTGACAGAAGGCGAACCGACATGTATGTATCATTGCTACTAAGGATAAAACGATGGGGTCTATCTCTACATAGATAGATCATGTCTACATCATGTCATCGTTCTTATTGCATTACTCCGTTTCTCCATGAACTTAATACACTAGATGCATGTTGGATAGTGTTCGATGTTGGAGTAATAGTAGTAGATGCAGGCATAAGTTGGTCTACTAATCTTGGATGTGATGCCTATATAAAGATCATTGCCTGGATATCATCATGAGTATTTGAAGTTCTATCAATTGTCCAACAGTAATTTGTTCACCCACCGTTTGCTATTTTTCTCGAGAGAAGCCACTAGTGAAACCTACGGGCCCCGGGTCTCTTTCTCATATATTTGCCTTTGCGATCTACTTTTATTTGCCATTTATTTTTAGATCTATTAAACCAAAAACACCTTGCTGCAATTTATCCTTATTTATTTTATTTGGCGTTCGATCTATCAATATACCAGAATTTTATCTCACGTCCGTTTGCCTATCTTGAGGCGCCATACTCAGAAGGGATTGACAACCCCTTTAACACGCCAGGTTGCGAGGATTTGTTATATGTGTGCAGGGGTTGTTTATGTTGTGTTCTCCTGCTGGTTCTATAACCTTGGTTTCATATATGAGGGTGATACCTACGCCGTTGTGCTGCATCATCCCTTCCTATTTGGCTAAATACCAACGTAGCTTCAAGCGACATCAAAAACTTCCTCCCGCTGTCCATAGATTCAAACGCAACTAGCTTCACGCATGGATATTGGTGGTGACAACGAGAAGATAGATCTTCAGCCACCCCGCTCCATTCGTTGCCACTGATGGTCCTAGGGAGCTACAAGAGGAAGAAATGACTCAAATCGACATCCGGGTAAAAATCCTTCATTCCAAGTCATAGCCTGAGAGAGAGAGAAGAGAGGCATACCCAGGTGGTGAAGGAGTTGTCGGAGGAGGAGGAACGGCTGGAGAGGTCTTTGAAGAAGACCATGGTGACCCCGTAGTAGGATGCAAGACAGCGAGAGCGAGGAAGCAGCTATAGCTTAGGAAGGAAGGAAGGAAGGAAGGAAGGAGGAAACAGGGGTAATGTGACTTGTGGCTGGGGAGAAAAGGGGGTAGGGAAGGGGGGAGGGGGCGGGGTAGATATTTTGGTGGTAGGCCAAAATTTTGGAAATGTGGAGGGAAACTTTGCACACGATGCCGCCGGACCATGCACTTTGAAGGATTGTGTGCATCACAAATGATTCTTCTACTTTACGCGCATGGGATGAGTTTGATAATTTAAATTTTGGTGGAAATTTCCTCGGGTACATCATTGCATAGTTTAACATCGCTTGCTAATTTGGGCACACAAAAGAGCGTACATCAGATAGACCACACTTACTGAATCGAGCAATTTTAGTAATTAAACAGAGCCAGTTGACCTAAACATTGCTCTATCAAAAGACCAGCATTAAAAACAAAGCCTAAGTATGCATAATTTTAACAAATCCACCGCCACACTGGCCTATGCATCGCCGGTGTGAGATGAGACGTCGATGACTTGTCCTGGTGACATGCCGCCGTTGGTGGACTCCACATCCCCCCTGCTGAAGTCGACTGCGTCCTTGTTCTCGGCGCCGCCCTCAAGGTTGTAGTACTCGTAGTAGTGGCTGCGCCATAGCTCGCGTTGGTACTCCACCACTGATTCCTCGACGGACAGACTCTTCTCTACCTCGACCTCGGCCACGTGCAACTCCTCCCCCCGGCGCTCCTCGATCTCCACCGCCTCCTGCATCTCCAGCTCCCGCTTGGCGACCTCATGAGGAAGCAGGTGCTCCATGGCCGCCGCCGCCTTTTCGGACGTGGGTTGCATGCTGGAGTCCGAGGTGGCCTGGAATATCTTGGCATGTGCATCCTCGATTTTGGCGTGGATGGCCTCGACCCGGGCCAGGGCGACATCGGCGGCACGGACGGCAGCTCGAGCGCTCTCGGCGTTCGCAGCCGCCATCGTAGCAGCAGCTGCAGCCGTCTCGGCTGCTGCAACTACTCTGTTGGCTGCCGCAAATGTCCTCTCAGCGGAAGCAGCCATGCTCAATGCGGATGCGACGACACTCTCGGCGTAGGCGGTTGCGCTCTGGGCGCAGGCGGCGGTGCTCGGGGGGGACGCGGCCATCGGACGAGTCTTCACGAAGCATTTCCACGTCGTCATCTTTGCAAGAAGGGGGTGCGGGAATGAGGATCGGGATTCATGGATTCGGGGGTTGTCGGCACAGGAGCAGACGAGCCAACGAAGCTTAAGGAGGGAGACTTAAATAGACCCAGATATTTTCATCACAAACGGTTCCTAAAAAACAATTGTGTGTGATGTTGTAGATATTTTTATTAGTTGTGAAATATGAATTTGGAGTAAAGTGGCAACGGATGGTTTTTAAATGTATGAGAATTTTTGTAGTACTAATACAATTGTCATGCCAAATTTTGGAAAATTTTAGGGGTCATTTGACCTTTTAAGACATTTAAGTGATTTTCTAGCCATTTAATGACCGTAATTGAAATTTGAAATACATGCACATGCAATAGCTAATCATAACGGTTTGAAAAGTCATATTTGGTGTACTTGTGTGCGATTTAAATCCATGTGCAGTAAATTGGAAGGAAGTTTCAAACATATTGGTCTAACGACTATGACACAATTAAGCATGGAGTGCCATGGCATTTAAATCCCCCAAAAATATAAAAATATCAGAAACACATGAAGCCATGGTTGATGTAATGTCATGTCACCAAGATGATGTGGTAAAAAATTTGGCATGTTTGAAGAAAGTTTGGACACACCCCGCTCACAAACCGGAGCAACTCACTAGAAGGCTACTGGTTCCGAGAGGGAACAATGCATGGTTGATGACGAATGGGAGATAGCTTCCTCTTACAGCCTTCAGATTTTTTCTGCGTGTAATGTGCACTAATACAACTGTCATGTGAAAATTTGGAAAATTTCAGGGGTCATTTGACCTTTCGAAGACATTTAGGTGATTTTCTAGCCACTTAATGACCGTAATTCAAATTTGAACTACATCTACATGCAATGGCTAACCATAACAGTTTGAAAAATCATATTTGTGTACTTGTGTGCGAGTTAATTCCATGTGTAGTAAATTAGAATGAATTTTTAAACATATTTGTCTCATATTTGTGTACTTGTGTGCGAGTTAATTCCAACGTATCTATAATTTTTGATTGTTCCATGCTATTATATTATCAACCTTGGATGTTTTACATGCATTTATATGCTATTCTATATGATTTTTGGGACTAACCGATTAACCTAGAGCCCAGTGCCAGTGCCACTTTCTGTTTTTTTCCTTGTTTTTGAGTTTTACAGAAAAGGAATACCAAACGGAGTCCAATTGACGTGCCAATTTTGACGATTTTTTATGGACCAAAAGAAGACCCCCAGAGTAAAAGAGTTGGGCCAGAAGAGTCCCGGGCCGTCCACGAGGGTCGGGGCGCGCCCATCCACCCCGGACGCGTGGGCCTACCTCGTGGACGGCTCGAGCACCTCCTTGACGTGAGACCGATGTAAAAAATTCCTATAAATACAGAAACCTCCAGAAAATAATCTAGATCGGGAGTTCCGCCGCCAGAAGCCTCCGTAGCCACTGAAAACCAATCTAGACGCGTTCCGGCACCCTGCCGAAGGGGGGAAATCCCTCTCCGGTTGCCATCTTCATCATCCCGGTGCTCTCCATGACGAGGAGGGAGTAGTTCACCCTCGGGACTGAGGGTATGTACCAGTAGCTATGTGTTTGATCTCTCTCTCTCTCTCTCTCTTGTTCTTGTGGTGATACGATCTTGATGTATCGCGAGCTTTGCTATTATAGTTGGATCTTAAGATGTTTCTCCCCCTCTACTCTCTTGTGATGAATTGAGTTTTCCCTTTGAAGTTATCTTATCGGATTGAGTCTTTAAGGATTTGAGAACACTTGATGCATGTCTTGCATGTGCTTATCTGTGGTGACAATGGGATATCATGTGATCCACTTGATGTATGTTTCGGTGACCAACTTGCGAGTTCTGTAACCTTGTGAACTTATGCATAGGGGTTGGCACACGTTTTCGTCTTGACTCCGGTAGAAACTTTGGGGCACTCTTTGAAGTTCTTTGTGTTGGTTGAATAGATGAATCTGAGATTGTGTGATGCATATCATATAATCATACCCACGGATACTTGAGGTGACATTGGAGTATCTAGGTGACATTAGGGTTTTGGTTGATTTGCGTCTTAAGGTGTTATTTTACTACGAACTCTAGGGATGTTTGTGACACTTATAGGAATAGCCCAACGGATTGATCAGAAATAATAACTTTGAGGTGGTTTCGTACCCTACAATAATCTCTTCGTCTGTTCTCTGCTATTAGTGACTTTGGAGTGACTCTTTGTTGCATGTTGAAGGATAGTTATATGATCCAATTATGTTATTATTGTTGAGAGAACTTGCACTAGTGAAAGTATGAACCGTATGCCTTGTTTAAACACATTGCAATACCGTTTGTGCTCACTTTTATCATTAGTTATCTTGCTGTTTTTATATTTTTATATTACAAAAACCTATATCTACCATCCATGTTGCACTTGTATCAGCATCTCTTCGCCAAACTAGTGCACCTATACAATTTACCATTGTATTGGGTGTGTTGGGGACACAAGAGACTCTTTGTTATTTGGTTGCAGGGTTGCTTGAGGGATACCATGTTCATCCTACGCCGCCCACGGATTGATAAACCTTAGGTCATCCACTTGAGGGAAATTTGCTATTGTCCTACAAACCTCTGCACTTGGAGGCCCAACAACGTCTACAAGAAGAAGGTGTGTAGTAGACATCAATTGGCATGTTTGAATAAAGTTTGGACACGCACCCCTCACAAAACGGAGCAGCTCACTAGAAGGCTCGTGGTTCCGAGAGGGAACAATGCATGTTTGATGACGAACGAAAGATAGCTTCCTCTTACGACCTTCAAACTTTTTCTATGTTTAACGTGCACTACTACAACTGTAATATGAAAATTTGGAAAATTCTAGGGGTCATTTGACCTTTTAAAGACATTTAAGTGATTTTCTAGCCATTTAATGACCGTATTTCAAATTTGAACTACATCTACATGCAACGCCTAACCATAACAGTTTGAAAAATCATATTTGTGTACTTGTGTGCGAGTTAATTTTATGTGTAGTAAATTAGAAGGAATTTTCAAACATATTTGTCTCACGACATGGACACATGCATATGTATGCATGGAGTGCCAAGGCATTTTAATTCCAAAAAATTTAAAAATGATCAGAAACACATGAAACCTTGCTTAATTAATGCCATGCCACCAAGATGATGTGGTAAAACAATTGGCATGTTTGACGAAAGTTTGGACAGACACCCCTCACAAACCGGAGCAACTCACTAGAAGGCTTGTGGTTCTGAGAGGGAACAATGTATGTTTGATGACGAACGGGAGATAGCTTCCTCTTACAGCCTTCAAATTTTTTCTATGTTTAACGCGCACTACTACAACTATAATGTGAAAATTAGGAAAATTCTAGGGGTCATTTTACCTTTTAAAGACATTTAAGTGATTTTCTAGCCATTTAATGACCGTAATTCAAATTTGAACTACATCTACATGCAACGGCTAACCATAACGGTTTGAAAAATCATATTTGTGTACTTGTGTGCGAGTTAATTTCATGTGCAGTAAATTAGAAGGAATTTTCAAACATATTGGTCTCACGACATGGACACATGCATATGTATGCATGGAGTGCCATGGCATTTTAATTCCAAAAAATTTAAAAATGATGAGAAAAACATGAAACCTTGCTTGATGTAATGTCATGCCACCAAGATGATGTGGTAAAAAAATTGGCATGTTTGACGAAAGTTTGGACACACACCCCTCACAAACCGGAGCAACTCACTAGAAGGCTCATGGTTCCGAGAGGGAACAATGCATGTTTGATGACGAACATGAGATAGCTTCCTCTTACGGCCTTCAATTTTTTTTCTACATTTAACGTGCACCACTACAACTATACTGTGAAAATTTATAAAATTCTAGCGGTCATTCGACCTTTTAAAGACATTTAAGTGATTTTCTAGCCATTTAATGACCGTAATTCAAATTCAAACTACATCTACATGCAACGGCTAACCATAACTGTTTGAAAAATCATATTTGTGTACTTGTGTGCGAGTTAATTTCATGTGCAGTAAAATGGAAGGATTTTTCAAACATATTGGTCTCACGGCATGGGCATATGCATGGAGTGCCATGGCATTTTAATTCCAAAAAATTAAAAAATGATCAGAAAAACATGAAACCTTTCTTGGTGTAATGTCATGCCACCAAGATGATGTGGTAAAAAATTGGCCTATTTGACAAAAGTTTGGACACACCACCTCACAAACCGGAGCAACTCACTAGAAGGTTCGTGGTTCCTAGAGGGAACAATGCATGTTTGATGACGAACGGGAGATAGCTTCCTCTTACGGCCTTCAATTTTTTCCACGTTTAATGTGCACTAATACAACTATCATGTTAAAATTTGGAAAATTCAGGGGTCATTTGACCTTTTAAAGACATTTAAGTGATTTTCTAGCCATTTAATGACCGTAATTCAAATTTGAACTACATCTACATGCAATAGCTAACCATAACGGTTTGAAAAATCATATTTTTGTGTACTTGTGTGCGAGTTAAAAAATCATCAGACAATGTAAATATCTGGTGTTCAAAAAAGAAAATGTAAAGATCTGGCAAGACAACCGGCCCCCACATGATTAGCACTCTATCTCGCGTCTCGAGGTTTGGTAGGTGAGTGGTGGGGAACGTTATTCGAACATGGCTCTATATTGGAAACCGTCAGCTATTATGTTCACACACGGATTTTGTTGTGGCAATCGTGTGTAATTCAAACTATAGTACTCGTAAATTCCGGCGACCGGCGTGTGTACTATTCCCGTCGATCTAGATTCCCGCCGCCAATAAATACTACCTTGCTCACGTCATCCCGCCTGCATTCACATCTTCATCCTCCCCTCGCTCGCCCTCTCTCTCTCTCTCAAATCTCTGCCATGGTGCCGCAGGTCTGCCCACGCGCCAGCGAGGAGTCGCCGCCCCCGAGGACACTCACTCGAATAGCAGCGATGAGGACCCCTATGCGCTGCCGGATGAGGTTGCACCGGACCCCCCAACTTTGGATTGGTTTTGGGGCCAGTACAATCTTTGTCTGTGGAAGTCGTTGCCGTCGACTAAGAAAGCCAGGCAAGTGGTGTTCAAGAAGGAGATGGCAGAGGAGGAAGCCAGGTACGAGGCGTCCTGCAAATCCCATGATGCCAGCGGGCACGTCGTCATGCAGAGGAGGTGTACGAAGACGGGTACTTCGCGAGGAAGGTCAAAGGTGCTGGGCGCCTCGTCGCTGCATGGAGGTGGGCCGATAAGCTCCAGCGTGCCATCGACGAGGAGCTCCGGTGGGTGCCCAACAAAATGGCAAGATTGTTCACGCTCGTCCACCAGTAAGAGGCAGATCGGTACGTCAAGCGCCGATACTCTCCAATGTATCTACTTTTCCTAATGCTTTTCCTCTTGTTTTGGACACTAATTTGCATGATTTGAATAAAACTAACCCCGGACTGACGCTGTTTTCAGCAGAACTACCATGGTGTTGTTTTTGTGCAGAAATAAAAGTTCTCAGAATGAACGAAACTTTGCGAGGAATTTTTATACAATAAACAAGAATTTCTGGAGCCAAGACCTACCTGAGAGGGGCACCTGGGTGGACACAACTCACCAGGGCGCGCCCCCTCCCCTGGCACGCCCAGGTGGGTTATCCCCACCTGGTGGCCCTACAGACCCTGAAACCGACGCTATAAAATCCCATTTTCCAGAAAAAATTAGGGAGAAAGAATTATCATGATCCACGAGACGGAGCCGCCGTCACCTCCTATTCTTCATCGGGAGGCCAGATCTGGCGTCCATTTGGGGCTCCAGAGAGGGGGGTCTTCGTTCTTCGTCATCACCAACCCTTCTCCATCGCCAATTCCATGATGCTCCCCACCAGGAGTGAGTAATTCCTTCATAGGCTCGCATATGTTTGCCTGTTTAATGATCCTATTTGACAATAGGAGTATTAAATATCCAGAGGCATTTAGTATGCAATGTTCAATAATAATTTTAGTGATTTGCTACAGTAGAGAATGATAAGGTTTTTGCATTGGTTTATACTAACTTATCTCATGAGTTCTTGTTTTAGTTTTGTGTGGATGAAGCTGTTGAGATTTAGGAAAACCGTGATATGAGAAGAATTAAGGAGACACAAAAGCTCAAGCTTGGGGATGCCCAAGGCATCCCAAGATAATATTTCAAGAAGTCTCAAGCATCTAAGCTTGGGGATGCCCCAATAGGCACCCCACCTTTCTTCTTCAACAATTATCTGTTAGTATCGGTTGATCCTAAGTTTTTGCTTCTTCACATGATGTGTGCTATTCTAGAAATGTCATTTTGTTTTGTTTTGCTTGCTGTTTTAATAAGATACTTAGATCTGAAAGTTTTTAAATAAAATAGAGTCCTCAAATAATTGCCAGGGAGGCTAAGTAAGCGACATTCACACCCCGTCAATGAAGCTCTTTTCTATGTCATTTACTCTTGTGCTTCACTTATATCCTATGAGTAAATTGTTGAATAAATTGAATGTCATGAAGTTGAAATCATATCATGCCTAGTGGTAGCTTCACATTGGGTTTAGAAAGTGAAATCTTTTGAGGCTTAACAATCACAATATTGGTCATACAAGCAATTCATGAATAATTAGTATAAGGAAGAGAACTTTCACATATAAATACACTATCATGGAAATATTTTGTGATTGTGAGCCCTCATCAAAATATTATATGCCAAAATTGTTGATGTTGGACAAGGAAGATAACGTAATGGTTTATGTTTGTTCATATTCACATAGAAGTTATATTGTTATAGATCCTTCAACATGTGGTGCTTGCCCCCCATCTTTGCTAGCCAAAAATTCCGCACCAAGTAGAGATACTACTTGTGCATCCAAACACCCTTAAACCCAAATCTTATTTTCAAGAGTCCACCATACCTACCTATATGCGGTATTCTTTTGCCGTTCTAAGCAAATTTGTATGTTCCATCTCTAATTTTCAAAATAAATTTCTCTTTTGTGTGCTCGTACCGCTCGCGAGGCTGTGAGGGGTGGCCAATATTTTCCATGCGTGATGTGTTATTCTCACGATGAGTGTTTATTCACTTGTCATTGCACAAGAGTAAGGCAAAGGCATTAGGGATGCCCAGTCCCGAAATGAAAAATGAATTTACTTTATGTTGTCAAATAATACATTCCGTGGAAAGTGTTGGTATGGAGGGCACCCGTGGATACGGTTAGCCATGGAAAGTGAAAGTATGGTGGAAAAAGGAATAAACTTTATTTTCTGTTTGGGAACCGCCTATGATATATCTAGCATGGAAAGTGTTGGGAGCTCTAAGTCGTTTTCGTTGGTGGGAAAAGTATGCCTCTGAAAATGTTTTTATCTCTCAATTTTCGCTTTGAGCTCTGGCACCTCTACAAATCCCTACTTCCCACTGCGAAGGGTCTATCTTTTACTTTTTAGTATTTACTTTTATGCAAAGAGTCAAGTTCTTCTCTCTATTCCTTTTTATTTTTCTCTTTTGGCAAGCATCATGTGGGGAGAAAAGATCTAGGCACATATGTCCAGTTGAATATGGGTAGCATGAGTTATTATTGTTGACATCACCCTTGTGGTGAATACGTTGGGAGGCAAAACAATAAGCCGCTATCTTTCTATGTGTCCAGTTGAAACGTTTTGCTCATGTGTACAAGGTGAGTGTTAGCAATCATAGAAGACTATATGATGGTTGAGTATGTGGAGCTCTTACTTAAACTCTGTTGAATAAGTTAAATTGCAATTGCTTGGTGACTAAGGACATAGGTTGTTGGGTTTCAAGAAATTCATTGTTTGAACCTTAACATGTGAATTGGTTGCTACTATAACATGAGAAATTTTATGAGAAAGAATTGTTGTTATGATGCTAGGAAAAGTGATTGAAATTATCATTGATCAAACTTATGCACTTCGCGAGCATTCACACTTCATAAATTATGTCTGTTATCATTTACCTACTTGAGGATGAGTAGGAATTAAGCTTGGGTATGCTGATACGTCTCCAACGTATCTATAATTTATGAAGTATTCATGCTGTTATTTTATCATTCTTCGATGTTTTATAATCATTTTATAGTCATTTCATATCATTTTTGGGACTAACCTATTGACATAGTGCCAAGTGCCAGTTGCTGTTTTTTGCATGTTTTTTACATCGTAGAAAATCAATATTAAATGGAGTCCAAACACCGTGAAACTTTTTGTGGATTTTTGATGGTCCCGAAGGAACCCAATGGGCCAGAGCTGCACCTGGGGGGTGCCCCAAGGGGGGCACAACCCACTAGGGCGTGCCAGGGCCCCCTGGCGCGCCCAGGTGGGTTGTGCCCTCCTCGGTGGCCTCCCGCACCCCCTCTTTGGACTAGAAATTCCCAAATATTCCGAAACCCTTCGCGGTTAACCTAGATCAGAAGTTCCGCCGCTGTAGGGGTCCGTAGCCACCTAAAACCAATCTAGATCCATTCTGGCACCCTGTCGGAGGGGGACTCATCTCCGGTGGCCATCTTCATCATCCAGCCGGCCACCACGATGAGGAGGGAGTAGTCCACCCTCAGGGATGAGGGTTTGTACCAGTAGCTATGTGTTTAATCTCTCTCTCTCATGCTCTTAAGATGTCACGATCTTGATGTATCGCGGGCTTTGTTAATATAGTTGGATCATATGGTGTTTTCCCCTCTCTATCTTGTTGTGATGAATTGAGTTTTTACCTTTGAGATTTCGTGGTTATCGGATTAAATACTTTTATGGATTTGAGAACACTTGATATATGTTTTGGCACTCAACTTGCGGATTCCCGTGGTGACATTGGGGTAATCTATGCATAGGGGTTGATGCACGTTCTTGTCCTTGTTTCTCCGGTAGAAATCTTGGGGCACTCTTGTAGTTCTTTGTGTGGATTGAGTATTATGAATATGAATATGCTTTGGTGTTATTCTAATATGGACTCTAGGATAGATCGAACAGAAAAAATAGCTTTGCGTTATTTTAGTATGAACTCTTGAATAGATCGAACAGAAAGAATAGCTTTGAGGTGGTTTAGTACCCTACAAACAATTCCTATCTTTTGTTCTCCGCTAATAGGAACTCGGGAGTGATTCTTCGTTACACTTTGAGGGATAATCATATGATCCAACTATGTTAGCACTGTTGAGAGATTGCACTAGAGAAAGTACGAACCCTAGGCCTTGTTTTTAAGCATTGCAACACCATTTTTGTGCCCATTACTATTAGTTACCTTGATGTTTTTATAATTTCAGATTACAAAAACCAATATCTACTATCCATATTACACTTTTATCACCATCTCTTTGCCGAACTAGTGCACCTATACAATTTGCCATTGTATTGGGTGTGTTGGGGACACAAGAGATTCCTTGTATTTGGTTGCAGGGTCGTTTGAGAGAGACCATCTTCATCCTACACCTCTCACGGATTGATAAACCTTAGGTCATCCACTTGAGGGAAAATTGCCACTGTCCTACAAAACTCTGCGCTTGGAGGCCCAACACGTGTCCACAAGAATAAAGTTGCATAGTAGACATCAATCAACTCTTGTAACCCCCACATTCATCAAATACAATCAAGCAAGACGTATGGTTTTACCTCCATTAAGAGGGCCCAAACCTGGGTAAACATTGCATCCCACTTGTCCCTTGTTACCTTCGATCCTCAGACGCACAGTTCGGGACCCCCTACCCGAGATGGCTAGTTTTGACACCGACATTGGTGCTTTCATTGAGAGTTCCATTGTGTTGTCGATAGAAGGATTGATGGCTCACCTTGTCATCAACATTAATATCACTTCTGGAAGGAACCTAACTCTAGGACAGGTCCTCCAGCTCGACAGTTTCACCATGGGCGCATGCATGGCCGTTAAGCCAATGTCGGCCCGCACGATTGCCAAACATCACCTCCACATCGGTCTCAAACACTCCGAAAAGATGGATCCAACATATATCTCATCCTTGAACGAGCTACTAGATCGCATCGCTGCCCTGGGGATTGCAACAGACTACGATCGGATCGGGCTCAAACCCATCAGAGGGAAATCAAGTCCCCACCGATCACCCATCTGGTAGCGGTCGTCGAGGAACGGCCCGAAAACACTTCTTCCCATAAGCTAAAAACCAGCTATGTTCGGATCTCCGAGCCCCTCAAGCCGGACACCCTCCCAATGGATGAGACTTCACGTCCTCCGAACTCAGGGTCGGACATAGAGCCCGGAAAGCACCTGGATCTTCCTGGGCCCGAACTGGCGACCTCGGAGATTTTTCAAGCTCCAGATTCAACCTTGGGTCAGGATTTGGGTTTTAACCCACCCACCCACCACAATCAATACCCTCCAAGTAATTCAGGCCCTCTAGACATAGTGACCTAATGTATGTTTGGCAGCAACCTTAGGAAATGGTCCATCACTTTTGGGCCAGATTCCTCCTTGTTAAAAACAAGATCAAAGATTATTGCGATGATGAAGCAGTTTCGTTTTTCTATTGTAATTGTACGGACGAGGGAATTCTTAACGCCCTCAACTGCCGCTACATACAAACCATCATGGAATTATCACACTTAGTACAGAAGTACTCTGCGATGGAAAGCATATGGAAGTCCCAGAAAGCCCGATTGGAACCTGCTGCCTTTAAGCGCTCCACCACACTAGCAAAATGGATACACCCCTACGAGGAATCCGACCATAAGCCAGTTGGCAAGAAAAACAAACCCCTCGCGGGGCACAGAACAGTTCTTGACGAACTCCTCGACAAAACCTGTCGGATACATGCGACGTCGAGTAACGAACCAACTCACAACCCGCGGGCATGCTGGGTACTCCAGAGAAGCATACTTCGGAGGACGACGATCTTAACGTCTTCACGGTCTTCAAGAGATTCTCCTCAAATAATCAGCGCAGAAGGGTGCTCCGCGACCTTGCCGAAATCAACCAAGTAACTGCAATGAACCCTTGGAATGACGCGACCATAACTTTCACAGCCGACGACGAACCAAGGGCCTGATCAGTCCGAGCACCAGCCGCCTTGGTCTTAAACCCGATCGTGGATGGCTTTCGACTCACCAAAGTGCTCATGAACGATGGTAGCGGACTTAACCTCGTCTATGAGGACACACTCGAAAAAAATGTAAATTGACAAGAACCGCATCGAGCAAAGCAGTACCACCTTTCGAGGCATCATCCCCAGTCGAGAAGCACGATGTTCGGGGAAAATCAAACTCAATGTAGTATTCGGCACGCCTGAGAATTACAGGTCCAAATAGTTGCTCTTCCATGTGGCCCCTTTCAACAGCGGATATCATGCCCTCTTGGGGCGGGACGCCTTCTCACGCTTCCAAGCCATACCCCATTGCGGGTACATGAAGCTTAAAATGCTGGGGCCCAACGGAGTGATCACTATCCCTAGGGATCCGGATATAACACTCAGCGTCGAAAACAAAACCGCATCCTTAGCCCTCGAGGCACTATCCGAAGCCCTTGCGGCCGAAGAACTGACCACCTTGAGATCCATGGTGGATAAAGACGATGTGATCCTCGACAAGAGGCCCAAATCCATCTCTTTCAAAACAACAGATGAAATAGTTAAATTTCAAGTGCACCCGACGGATCCCAACAAAACACAGTCCATTGGAGCACAGCTGGATCCAATGGTCGATGCCGCTTTATGCGTGTTCCTGTGCAAAAATTGGGACATCTTTGCCTGGCACCCTTTGAACATGCCCATAATCCCACGCAGACTGGCCGAACATAGCCTCACTATAATCAAGTGGTTCAAACCAGTCAAGCAAACGCTACAGCAATTTTCCGAACCCAAATGACAAGCTATGGGGGAGGAGCTAGCCAAACTACTTGAGGCTTGGTTCATTAGAGAAATCAAGCACCCGGACAGGCTAGCCAACCTAGTCATGGTGCTGAAGAAGGATAAATCCTGGCGCCTTTGTGTCAATTTCAATGACCTTGATAAGGCTTGCCCGAAGGACCCTTTCCCGCTGCCTCGCATTGACCAAATTATTGACGCAACTGCGGGACATGACTCATTGTGTTTCCTCGATGCTTACTCCGCATACCATCAGATTAAGATGAAGGAGTCCGACTAGGCCGCAACGACATTTATTACCTCGCACGGGCCTTTTTGTTTCAAAACTATGCCCTTCGGGCTTAAAAAACGCATGTGCCACTTACCAACGCATGATTCAAACATGCTTGGAAAAACAAATCGGCAGAACAGTGGAAGCATATGTGGACGATGTGGTCATCAAGAATAAACACATCGAATCATTGGTGGACGATCTCCGCCTCACATTTGACAATCTCCGAACATATGACATACGGCTTAATCCAGAAAAATGTGTTTTCGGCATTCCAGCCGGGAAACTGCTTGGATTCATTGTTTCCAGTAGAGGAATTGAAGCAAACCCAGCCAAAATCCGGGCCCTGTCACAATTGACCATGCCAACAGACCTAAATCAGGTCCCAAAACTAGTAGGGTGCGTGGCATCCCTAAGCCGCTTCATCTCCAGATTGGAAGAAAAGGCATTACCACTTTATCGACTGCTGCGACGCACCGATCACTTCGAATGGACGGATGTGGCCACAGCCGGATTGGAAGAAATAAAAACCTTGTTAGCAGGCAACCCAATCCTAGCCGCCCCGGGCGTTGGCGTGCCTATGTTACTCTACATATCCGTGACTCACCAGGTAGTGAGCGCCGTACTCGTCGTCGAGCGAGAGGAAGAGGGACACAAATTCCCCATCCAGAAACCAGTATACTACGCATCGGCAGTTCTTACACCATGCAAATCCCGATACCCTCACTATCAGAAGATAGCTTATGCGGTCTTCATGGCATCCCGAAAGCTGTGACACTATTTTCAAGAGTGTTCGATCATGGTGGCGTCCGAAGTACCACTTGATGACATCATAAATAATCGGGATGCCACCGGCCGCATAGCCAAATGGGCCATCGAGATCTTACTATTTGAAATAACATACAAGCACATCGAGCTATTAAATCTCAGGTGCTGGCCAACTTCGTCGCCGAGTGGACGGAAGCTGAGCTCCCTAAAGAGTACAACACATAGTCCAACTGGATTATGTACTTTGATGGCTCTAAAATGCTAGCCAGACTGGGGGCTGGTGTCATTTTGACATCCCCTACGGGGGACACTGTCCGCTATGTGCTACAAATCATGTATACACACTCTAATAATGCAGCCGAATACGAGGCACTTCCACATGGCCTCTGAATGGCTGTCTCCATCACTACAAAAAAGACACATCTGTGACATTTTGGGCCGAATGATTTTTTTCCTGTCATGCTTATGACACTTCTATGACGATAATTGTGACAAAAACCGGTATCATCATAAATGTGGTGGGCTCTACTTATATAACAAAAAAATAATAAAAGAAAATGGGCTTTTCATCCTGGGCGGGCTGGAGACACAGCTGCATGACATTCTTTGGGCCGTCCATGACGAAAAAACCGTGGTAGAAGCGAGGGCGAGGAAAATATCAGGGAGTTCCCGATTACGGTGTGTCGGGGGTTGGGTGCGACATATGCCAAAGGATGGCTTATCATGGTGGGGGCGAGTAGAACGTCGCCGGTGCCTGGAAACGGGATGAGGCGTAGACATGCACGCCGGCGAATCTTACCCAGCTTCAGGGCTCTCCGGGGAGATAATACCCCTACTGCTGCTCTGCGGGGTCTCCGCATGATCACTATGGCAAAGTGTTTGCACGATTGCTCCTAGAGCTGTTTCCTAGAGGTAGGAGAGGGCAAGGCTAGCTCTCTCCCTCCTATATGATCTGGTCTAGAGCTAATGGATTCCAACCCTTTGCATGGGTGCCCCGGGGGATTTATATAGGACTACCCCCAGGGGTACAATGGTAATCTGGCTGGACGCGGGCCCAGCCGTCAGTGTCTCCGGCCTCCGTCTTCTCCGCCAACTGCTGTGGTCCGCTGACTGGTGGGCCCCATCGACTGGCTAGGTATGGAGCCGACAGGCCGCGCCCGTCGCGGGCGGGTCTTGCCGGCTGCTGATTACTGTAGCCGTGCTTCTGATGACGCGGGCTTGGTCATGGAGTCGTGGCAACAGCCTCGCCGCCTGGCGGGCGATCACTATTGCCATTCTCCGTCACATCTGATTAATGGCGTGTGGGCCCCGGGGGAGGATGTGGCCGACTCTCGGGGGCCGACTCCCAACGGGTCCGACTGGGGGCGCACTTGCCGTCTCCTGGGGTCCCACTGGCTGGTGGGACCCGCCGCCCCGGGGTCGTACAGACAAGCCGTCGTGGGCGCAGGATTCGGTCCTTTGGTGCTGATGTCAGGGCCGGCATGACAACAGTGCCACGCCGCATGGAGATCTTCCTGGGTACGGCGTGCTGTAGCCATGCCTGCCCCTGGTAAGGGGTGGGAGTGGGCTTGACTGTAGCCACTCCCCGTCCCATCCCTCTTGATGAAGGCATGGGGTTTGTTGGAGTCGCAGGCCGACTCCCCAAAGCCGGCTTCTCTGGAAGTCGCCAGTCAGGAGTCGGCTTATCCTGAAGTCGTCCCTGGGACTCGGCCGCGAGTGGGCAGTCGGCTGCCTTGCCGCCGACTTCTCAGAAGGCGGCTCTTTGTCCTGGGGTCTTGAGGGGCGCAGCCTGCCCCGATGTCTTGAAAGGTTCTGGGGCTCGAGTTAGCCTACCCGTGGCCCATTACTCCGACAGTAGTCCCCGAAGCTGGTGAGGCGCCGCGGACGATCGGCCGAGAAGCCTCAGCAGTTTCTCTCTCCGGGTGCTCGACACATGGTTCTTGCTTGATTTCTGCCGGGCCGACTAGAAGGAGTCGGACCCGCCCAACTCTGACTCGCACAGTATTTCGAACGTCTTGGCGGGGTTCAAGTAGCGTGGCGGCTAAGCTTCCAGGCCACCGCCCGTTCCGGGCCCGTCACGTGGCAACGCGCGGCCGGGCTAGTCTGCCAGCCTACGTGCATGACGGGACAAGCCCGTAGGAGGGGCCCACCACTACCGCGTCTCGGCCCTCGAGCGGATCCGCTGTGGCCTGTGCGGACGGTTGGGATTCTTGTGAAGTTACTGCGCGTAGTAACTTTGTCGTGGAAACGCGGGGGTTGTGGGGTCGTGGGCGCAGTAAATCCCACGCCCGCCCCCTCGGCTTCGCAGCCCATGAGGCTATAAGTAGGGGGAGGAGGTTGCGCAACAGAGCATGCGCGCCCCTCCTTCCCACTACTCCTTGCTCTTCTCCTTCTTCTTCTTCCTTGCTCCACCGCGCGCCCAAGCTTTGCCGAACACCATGGCGATCAGCTCGTGATGAGTTCTTCTTCTGCCGCCGCGCCTCCCTGGGTGCATTCCGGCACCTGGGACGGCTCAGAAGTGCATGACGACCACATCGAGTTCCTCCGCAAGGCTCGTCGGCTTCCCGACGAGGATCACGTGCGGGTGCGTCTTGCGCCGGAGGGGGAGATTTCCCCTGCGCCGGAGGAGGGCGAGCGGGTCATCTTCTGCTCGCACTGCCTGCGCGGATTGGGGCTGCCGGTGAGCAGCTTCTTCCGGTCCTTTCTGGAGTTCTACGGCCTCCAGCCGCACCACCTCACGCCCAATACGGTGGTGCTGCTGTCCGGCTTCGTGGCTTTGTGCGAAGGCTTCCTCGGAGTCCTCCCCACCCTCGAGCTCTAGGGGGAGTTCTTCTTCTCCAAGCTCGGCACCCAGGCTGCAGGCATGCCGGCTCAATGCGGCGCCTTCATCGCCGTGCAGAGATTGGGGGCCGACAACCCCTTCCCCGCCATCAAGCTGATAAAGTCGGTGAAGATGTGGCAGCGCTCGTACTTCTACGTCAAGAGCGTCTTTGCGAGGGGCGATTGGGTCAACCTGCCGGCTTTCGAAGCCGGCCCGCCGGCTGGGAGACTGCCCAACTGGTCCTACCGGGCCAAGTCGTTGATGCCTGCATGAGCCGGCGCCGTCACGCGACTTCGAGTGCTGACGCAGTCGGAGGGCTTGACTGGTCCAGACCTGCTGGCCGCCTTCGTGGCGCGCCGAGTCCTCCCGCTCCAAGGTCGCCCCCACATGATATGCCAAATGAGCGGGCACCATGACCCGAGTCGGATGTGCACCAAGGACATGCCTCACGAGGAGGTGGCCTATATGGTGAACTACCTCTCGGACAGCAAGCTCCTGGAGGACTGGCGGTTTGGCAAGGAGCCGTACTCGCGCGCCAACCCCCCACCCGCAGTGAGTTGCCTTTTCTTTCTTCCTTTGGATTGTCTTCTTTCTTGCCGAGTTTGTTTTGTGCGGCCTGACCAGTCGGCTTTGGCCAGAATCCCCTCCTCCATCCACCAGCCGGTACCTCGGGACCGGTCCGTGAGTTCCTCGCCGACCGGGCGGAGAGCGACGTCGACGACCCCATCTGGGGGCGGCGGCTTTGGAGGACGACGCCGAGGGAGGAGGCGGACCGCGGCTCGGGGCCAGTCTAGAGGACTGGCCTGATGAGGAGGAGGAGGAGGTCGCCCCCGCCACCGGCCAGGAGCCAGTCATCCCGGCACGGGCTCTTCTGCCGTGCCGAGTGCTCCAGGCGACGGGAAGAAGCGTAGGGCCATGCCGACTTTGTTCGGCAGTCGGCCGAAGAAGCCCAAGAGTTCGGCTGCGGCGACCCGGCGGGACGAGGCGGCTGCGAAGGCCATCCGCTTCCGTAAGGAAGTGAAGAAGCCGCCACTGGTCTCCGCGTGAGTATCTCGTCTTAATGCTTTATCCTTTCTTTGTGACCTTGTCTGAGTCTTTTACTTGCTTCCCTTGCTTCAGGGCTCCCCTCACTCTTGAGAGGGTCGTCGCCGCCTCCATCATGGAGTCAGCGGAGACGTCCGCCTCCACTCGGCGGGTTGACCCCGTGCCGACCTTCGGGAGGCGATGGAGCGGAATGCGCAGGAGAAGCGCAACGAGGAAGAGGCCGCCCGACTGGAGAAGGTGGAGGCCGATAAGGCGGAGGCCTCCGCCAAGAAGAAACTGGCCGAGGCCGAAGCCGCCGCCGCGGCGAAGCGGCAGGCTGAGGAGGCCGCGCACCGCCAATCAGCGGTGTTCGTCACCCTGCTGAACTCTACGCTGCCGCCTCCGGAGTTCACGGGGTAGACTGGGGAAGCCGGCGGCGAGGCCCCCGTCCTGGAGAGGGAAGGCGACGACTCCATGCCGAACGTGATCGTTCTGCCGCCACCTCCGCCGCCGTCTGGGGGTGTGCAAGGCAAATAGCCGGCGGTCCCGCCAGTGCCGCCGACTGAAGACGAGGCCGTGGCGAGGCTACTCCTTCAGGTCGGCTCGCCAACCCTCCGCTGTCTTGAGAAGGCGACTTCGGTGCCACGCCCCCTGGAGACCGGCGCCGCCAGCTCGGCGATCCCAGACGCCGAAGTGACGAGTGCCGTGCCCATTGGGTGGGTGCGAGGAGGCGGCACGAGGCCGCTGAACCAGGCGCTTCTGGACGTCCAGACGAAGCTGCGAGCTGAGGGCGACGCGATCCAGAATTGCACCAAGGCGTACCTGGCGTCGCGAGCAGCCGTCCGGGTATGCTTTCTCTTTGGTCCTCTTTTTTTCTTGTTTTTGTTCCTCTCTGTGGGGGCACGCCAGCGCACCCACTGGGTGTAGTCCCCGAGTTTCGGGTCGGCTGCTGAGCAGGCGGCCCGGAACTCCTATTGGTGAGTTCCGGGTACTTACTTTTCTCTGAAATATTTTGTCGCGGGACTACCATAACCTCTGTGTTACCGCCTTCAACCACAACGTTGAAGAGCTGGGCAAGCAGACCGCCGACTTGTCGGAGAGCTGGAGTGAGTTATTTTCCTTCTTCACGGGGGCGTGCTGGCGCACCCGCGGGCTGTAGTCCCTGAGATTCAGGCCGACTGCTAAGAAGTCGGGCCGGATCTCCCCGGCGACCTTCTTTTCTGATGACTTAACGCCTTCTTTCTTCCTTCTCTTCAGAAGCCAATGCTGTTCTTCAACAGCAGCTGAGCGAGGCCAACTCCGTGTTGCGTGCCAAGGGGGAGGAGTACAACAAGCTCGCCACAGAGCGCGATCTGCTGGCCACTCAATTGGCAGAGCAGAGGGAGCTGCTTGTGAAGACGCAGAAGGAGGCAGAAGAGGTGGAAACCGCCCTCCTGGCCGAGTTCGCGAGCGAGCGCTCCTCCTGGACTGACAGAGAGGTGATGCTGGCCTCCGGCTTCCATGAGATTGAAGACATCGTTGATGGTGAGTTTCTTTACTTTCTTTCTTCGATCTGCCAATTATAGATCGTGCCGACTCCCAGTTTTTGACTTGTTTCTTCGTTTCTTCCGTCTTGGCAGACTTCTTCCCTGGGCACTCGCAGGCCGCCATCCAAGCCATCGAGGCTGACCGTGAAGGTCGGAGGGCGGAAGGTGCAGAGATCGCCGCCGACGCCCCCCGAACCCTTGATGAGCATATCCCGAGCATCGAGGCTCGCCTTCGGCCGACTCACCGGATGCTGCGCCGGCTTCAACGTGTAGGCGCCCAGGCAATTGCCACCCTGTGGCCGGACATGCAGGCTCCGCGCACCCCCAGCCTGAGTGCCGACTGGCTTGAGGTCGCGGCTGGTTGTCTTGAGGCCTGGAAGGGTTCCTCGGCCCGATCTGGAGCGCGCCGGGCCTTGGAGTTCGTCAAGGCGGGGTATCCGGGGCTGGATCTAGACCGGCTGGCCACACTCCGATCAGAGACCCAGCCGGAGCTAGCGGCCATGGAAGACGCCCTCGTCAAGCGTGCCGCAGCGATCGCCGAGTACACCGACACCAGCGTCTTCGTCCCCGAGCGGTCTGAAGACGGCGAGGAGGTACCGCCGGAGTGGTTTGGGATGAACCCAGACTATGGCGAGGACTCGACGGAGGTGATCGGCTCCAGCGTCGAGGAGGAAGGCGAGGCAGAGGATGGAGGCGAGACGGAAGCACCAGAAGACGGAGCGGACGGCCAGCCTCAGCTCGACCGCGCCTCCAGCAACGAGCCGCGTGCGACCGAGCCGACTGCCGCCGGAGGCGATCAAGCCGAGACTGCCCAGCCGGCCGCCCCAACGCCTGACGCTGCCGCCTCCTCCGACCCTCCGAATCCGTCTGCCGCTTCTTAGGCTGCTGCCTTATCTTTATTTTATCTGCTTTAGTAATCTTGAAGAACTTGTTAATTCGCACAGTTCCACCCGCGGGGTGTATTTTGAACTTCTGCTCGAAGATTTGGCCAAGGGCCTATGCTATGTAAATATTTATCCGAGTTCTATCTTTTCTTGCTCATTGCTCTTTTGGCTTTTTTCCTTTGTCGCTTTCCCTTAGTTGCCTGCCTTGCCGGTCGGACAGCCGCTCTGCGGGCTGCCGTTGGATCAAATGCTTGGCTACTTTGGGAAGGCAAGTACTTAGCCGTTTAGAGTTTTTTTAGCAAGTTGGATAGAAGGCAGTGAGCCGACTGGTTAATAGTGGACTGTGAAAAGAAAAAGGAAGGCTGGAAGCCGTCTTGAGCTATGTTTTATGCTTTGTGTCCTTAGCCATTTTTCATGCGAGCGCCCATTCTGCCTTACTCCTGCCCGCCGTACAGTTGCTCTGCGAGCTGTGGCTTCTGACAGGGGATGGCTTAGATGCCACACACTACTTGTCCGGCTGCAGGAAGCTTTTCATAGTGCAAGGCGGCAAGTCCCCGGGCCGACCTATCGAGCCCAGTGCCAAGCGGCATAACAAAGAGTAACATGCTCGTAGGCATAACTTTTGTCATATAGACAAAAGAGGGCAGTCCTCGAGCTCATCTCAGGAGGGCCGAAGTCTTGGTACTTTTAATACAAAAGGTAGCGTGGTACATACTGCATCAACTGTAAAATCTTCAGAGGAGATTTGCATTCCATGGCCGCTCTGTCTCTTTGCCAGAGTCATCCCTCTTGCGTGCTCGGGGCTTCTGAGCGTCAATCAGGTAGTAGGAGTCGTTGCCTAGCACTTTGCTGATGATGAAAGGGCCTTCCCAAGGTGCCGACAGCTTGTGCTGGCCGGCTGTTCGCTGGATCAGCCGGAGCATAAGGTCGCCTTCTTGGAAAGATCTTGGCTTCACCTTCCTGTTGTAGCATTGGCGTAGGCTCTGCTGGTAGATGCTGGACCAGCTGAGCGCCAACAGCCGGCCCTCTTCCAGCAGATCGACGCCGTCTTGACGTGCTTCTTCTGCCTCCTCCTCGGTGTACATGGTGACTCGCGGGGAGTCGAACTCTATGTCCGTTGGGATGACGGCTTCAGTACCATAGACGAGGAAGAAAGGCATGAAGCCGGTTGACTTGTTTGGAGTCGTGCGCAGACTCCAGAGGACGGCTGGCAGCTCATCGAGCCAGCAGCCAGCCGAGCGCTCCAGAGGCTCAATCAGCCGGGGCTTGATGCCGGACAGGATGAGGCCATTTGCTCGCTCCACCTGGCCATTTGACTGTGGGTGGGCGATGGACGCTAGGTCCAGTCGGATGCCCTATGTTGCGCAAAAATGGGCCAAGGCGCCTTTGGAAAAATTTGTGCCGTTGTCGGTGATGATGTTGTGTGGTATGCCGTACCGAATTGTGATATCGGAGATGAAAGTCACGGCAGTCGGACCGTTCAGTTTCTTGATTGGCTTCGCTTCTATCCACTTGGTGAACTTGTCCACTGCGACAAGTAAGTGAGTTAAGCCACCTCATGCCATCTTGAATGGTCCCACCATGTCTAGACCCCAAACCGCGAAAGGCCAGGTAATGGGGATGGTCTTGAGTGCAGAAGCCGGCTGGTGCGGCTTGGAGCTGAACTTCTGGCACCCTTTGCATTTTTGGACCAATTCCTTGGCCTCTTCTAAGGCAGTCGGCCAGAAGAAACCGTGTCGAAAGGCTTTTGCGACGAGTGCTCTTGAAGCCGCATGGTGGCCGCACTCGCCTTGATGGATGTCTTTGAGGATTGCATGGCCTTGCTCTGGCTCTACACAGCGCTGGTAGACACCAGTGACGCTGCACCTGACTAGCTCTCTGTTGACTATGGTGTAGGCTGCCGCTCGGCGTTGTACTTGCTGAGCTGAGGTCTCATCAGTCGGCAGCTCCTTACTCAGGAGGAATTTGAGGATGGGCTGGGCCCATGAGGGTGCTGCTATTTCTTCGACTGCCAGAACTGTGACTTGGACGAGGGCGGTTGGGCTGGGAGGCGGCGGGTTGGAGTCAACAACCGCTTGCTGGGTTAATGAAGTCCCCGGGCCGACTGGCGCGGCTCTTGGGCCGAGTTCTGGAGTCTTCGAGCCCGCCGCCGCAGTCCCCGGGCCGGCCTTGACTGTGGTGACTTTGGAGCCATCTGCCAAAATCCCCATACCGTCTGTCGAGGCTGTGGAGTCGGATCCGACTTCTTCGGGAGGAGCCGGCACAAAGATGGAGTCTGATTCTGGTGAAGGCTTGACAGACGGCTTGAGGAGGCGCTGAAGGGCGACGCCGGATGGTATTGCTTGGCGGGTAGAGTCGATTCGTGCCAAGGCGTCTGCTTGGTCGTTGTCATTTCTTGGCACGTGGAGGAATTTGCACCCCTCGAAATATCCACTGAGTTGCTGCACGAGGAAACAGTAACTCGCCATGTTTGCATCTTTGGCGTCCCAGTCGCCAGATGACTGTTGGACCACTAAGTCCGAGTCGCCATAAGACATGATCCGGCGAATGCCAAGTTCTTTGGCGAGCCGAAGCCCATGAATGAGCGCCTCGTACTCGGCGACGTTGTTGGAGGCAGAAAAATGGATTTGCAATGCATATTTGAGCTTGTCGCCTTTAGGAGAGGTGAGGACAACGCCGGCTGCCAAGCCGGTGCGCATCTTGGAGCCGTCGAAATGCATCCGCCAATGGGTGGAGTCAGGCGCTGGAGGTAGGTACTGGGTCTCGGCCCAGTCGACGAGGAAGTCGGCCAGTGCTTGTGACTTGATGGCGGTGCGGGGCTGGTAGTAGATGGTGTAGGGAGCCAGCTCTATGGCCCACTTGGCCACTCGGCCAGAAGCATCTCGGCTTCCGATGATCTCGGCAAGTGGAGCCGTGCAGACCATAGTGGTTGGATGCTCTTGAAAATAAGGCTTCAATTTCTTGGCGGTAAAGTGTACGCCATAGCACATCTTCTGGTAGTGGGGGTAGTTCTGCTTGGAGGCCGACAGTACTTCGGTCAGGTAATATACCGGTCTCTGGACAGGTAGTGCCTTGCCTTCCTCCTTGCGTTCCACTACAATGACCGTGCTGACTACCCAGGTGGTGGCGGCGATGTACAGGACCATAGGTTCCTTAGGAGTCGGAGCCGCCAAAACGGGTGGAGTAGTCAGCATCTTCTTCAACTGGAGAAAAGCTTCGTCCACCTTGTGGTTCCACTCGGAAAAAGTGGTCTTCTTCATGAGTTGGTATAAGGGGAGAGCTTTCTCGCCCAGCCGACTGATGAATCGGCTGATGGATGCCAAGCAGCCGGTGAACTTTTGCACATCCAGCAGTCGGCTGGGTACCTCCATCCTCTCAATGGCCTTGATCTTTACAGGGTTGCACTCTATGCCGTGTTCAGAGACCAGGAAGCCAAGGAGTTGGCCGGCTGGTACTCCGAAGACGCACTTCTCGGGGTTGAGCTTGATCTGGAATCGGCGCAGGTTCTCAAAAGTCTCCTTGAGGTCTTGCAGCAGTGTTCCACGCTTTTCCGTCTTCACCACCACATCGTCCACGTAGACGTGGGCGTTTCTCCCGAGTTGCTTGAGGAGGCACTTCTGCATGCAACGCTAAAAGGTGGCGCCGACATTCCTCAAGACGAATGTCATGGTGAGGTAGCAGAAGGCTCCAAACGGCGTGATGAAGGCGGTCTTCAGTCTGTCAGCCGGGTTCAGCTTGATCTGGTGATATCCTGAATATGCATCCAAGAAGCTCAACAGCTCGCATCCGGCTGTGGAGTCTATCAACTGATCAATTCTTGGTAGAGCAAACGGGTCCTTGGGGAAGGCCTTGTTGAGGCTCGTGTAGTCAATACACATTCGCCACTGCTTGTTATTCTTCAGTACCAGGACCGGATTGGCTAGCCACTCTGGAAAGAATACTTCCATAATGAAGCTGGCTGCTAGGAGCCGGGCTATTTCTTCTCCGACAACTCTTCTCTTCTCTTCTGATAGGCAGCGCAGGGGTTGCCTGACCGGCTTTGCATCAGATCAGACATGTAATTTGTGCTCGGCGAATTCCGTCAGTACACCTGGCATGTCTTTGGGGGACCATGCGAAGATGTCCCGATTCTCACGGAGGAAATCGACGAGCTCGCCTTCCTATTTGCTGTCGAGGTTTGTGCCTACGACAGCGTACCTATCCGGGTGCTCCGGATCCAAGGGTATCTTCGTTCTCTCCTTGGCCGGCTTGAATGAACCCTCTGCCTCTGATTCCTTTGGGTTGGGCGACACCTCTGGCTGCTTGCCGGCCATCACCACAACCCGTTCCAAGAGCCGCTTCTCGGCTGCGATCACCAGGGACTCAGCCAGCCGACTGCTCTCAGCCGCACAGGCAGACGACTTCCGGTAGTCGCCAGCTACTATTAGAATTCCCCTCGAACTGGGCATCTTCATTTTGAGGTAGGCGTAGTGGGGGACCGCCATGAACTTGGCCAGGGCGGGTCGGCCAAGTAGTGCATGGTATGGGCTCTCGAGGTCCACCACCTCAAACCAAACTGACTCTCGGCGGAAGTGCTCCTTGTCTCCAAAGAGGACGTCCACCAGGATCTTGCCGATTGGTGAACATGAAAGCCCAGGAACGATGCCGTGGAACACAGTCCGGCTGTTCTGAAACTGTCTTTGCTTGATTCCTAATTTCTCCATGGTGTCTTTGTACAGGATGTTGATGCTGCTGCCTCCATCTATCAGAACTCGCGAGAAACGCGCGGCTCGTCTATCCATGGCAAAGGTGGCATCCAAGACCAAGGCATAGGAGCCCGGACTCGGCATCACCTCTGGGTGATCAGCCCTGCTCCAGATGATAGGCTTCTCGGACCAGTGCATGAACTCTGGCGCCTCTGATGCTACTGCATTCACCTCTTGTCGCTGCAGCCGCCTGCTGTGTCGATCATCAGCCATACTGGTGAACACACGTAGGCTCCGTGCTCTTCGGGGTATTCGTCTTGTACTGCGCTGACTGGTCTGACAGCCGACTGCTGGGGCGGAGGCGGAGGCGGCTGCCCAGCAGGCGGTGGAGGTAGGAGGCCGTCTCCCTTGGCGATCCTAGTGAGCCAGTGGCACTTCCGGGTGGTGTGGTTCGACGGCTTCGCGACGCTATGGAACTTGCAAGGTCCATCCAGAGGTTGCTCGTATGAGAAGGCCGGCAACCAGTTGGGCTTGCCACCTTTCTGTCGCTTGGGTGGAGGCTGCTCACCCGGTTGCTGATCTTCAACTGTCGCCACCTGCCGGCCGCTGGAAGCCGGCTGCGGGGCCTTGCGCTTGTGGTCGCTCTGCTGTTGCCGCCGACTGGCATCTCCCGCCAGGGTTCTTGGAGCTTGAGGGGCCACTTTTCCAGTCGCGCTAACTTGAATCTCCGCCTTCATGGAGGAGTCGGCCGTGGCATACTTGTCTGCTATGATCAGCAGCTCGTCAAGGGTTTCTGGCTCATCGCAGAGGAGCTTGTGCTTGAGGAGGGTACCTTCTCTGCACCCGGCGGTGAAGTACTCGATTGCCTGCACCTCGTGCACGCCCTCGCAGGAGTTCCGAAGCTCGGCCCAATGCGTGAGGTAGTCGCGAGTCGACTCGTCGGGACCTTGTATGCACAAGGAGAGCCGACGAGGTTTGGGGGCACGCTTGTACGTGCTGGTGAAGTTGCGGACGAATGCTTCGGTGAAGTCGACCCAGCTATTGATGCTGCGGGGCTTCAGGCTGTTCAGCCATGTCCGGGACGTGCCCTGGAGCATGAGCGGAACGTATTTTACGGCGACACGCTTGTTGCCGTTTTCTATGCTGACAGCCGTGGAGTAGTCGACTAGCCAGTCTTTGGCTTCACGGAGCCGGTGTACTTGGGCGTGTCTCTTGGGAGTGTGAACCCTTTGGGAAAGGGCTCGTCTCGAATGCGGGGCCCGAAACAAGGCGGACCCAACTCGTCTTCTTCTTCCAACGCCAGGGATCGGTGAAGTCTGTCGATCCGGTGGCGGGCGTCGTTTTCTCCGACTCCCTCTCGGCGGCCAAGGCAGTCGCCAAGAGTTGGATGATCAACAAGCGGCAGGGAGACTCGCCTTTCCCTGCGAGGAGGAGGAGGTGGACAGTCGTCCCGTCGTTCCACTGCTCTCGGGTGGCCGTCTCGGTCGCGCTCTATGGTAATGTGAGTCCGACTGTGGCTGACAGTCAGATCCTTGTCTCTTCTTCCTCGGGCGCCTCCAGTCGGCATTTGAGACATCGCGCCTTGATCTCGGCGAAGGTCGTCGTTTTGCCGCTGCGGCGCCTCCGTGCGGCAGCCGGCCTCGTTCTGCGTGGCAGCCACGTCGACGATCCGCTGGACTCGCTCCATCATCAGGTGGCGCTCTTCGCCTTCGAAATTGTCCAGCTCGTCCGCCGCCGCCTGGGCGGCTCAGATGTTCCCCGCAGGGGTAGCGTACACAGGGCGGCTTGCCCCGAACAGGTTGGCGATGGCTACGCCGCGCTGCTGGACCGTGCCAAGGCGGCTGGGCCCAGCTGGGGCTAGCGAGCCACCAACAGCGCGATCCATCTCTCGCTGGTAGGCTTCTGACAAGCATCTCATGCTAGCCAGCTTCTTCGCGCCTTCGACCAGCTGAAGGCGGCGGGCCTCCAATGTCTCCGCGTCAGCATCTTCCGGAATGGGCGCAGTCAGGTCTTGCAGCGCCGCGCCAAGCGGGTCATGCGCTCCTCCGCCGGAGGGCTCGCCATGACTGATGACGAGCACCTCGGTGACGGTGCTTCCGTCGCTCTCCGCACGAGGGAGAGGCTCGTCATAGACCACCACGTTAGTGGGGAACGCGTCGAGTGACGCGGTGTCGGAGTCGACCAGCATCGGGTCGGTGGAGCCTACAGACTCCAAGTCCATGGCAGGCTCGCTGGCGACGTGGAGTTGGTCGAGGAGGCCCGCGAGGAGGCCCTCGGGGCTGCCCGTGCCTGCGTCGGATGTAGGTTCGTCGGAGATGCGAACCTCACTGACAAGTTCGGCGAGGCGGCTAGCTGCGCAGGCGATCTCAATGCCGGGTAGCGCGTCGGTGCAAACTCCGTCTGGCGTGCCTGGCTGGCTGCGCTCATGAGGGAGGAAAAGGGTTCCCGTCCAGAACAGGTCTCCGGATGATGGTGCACCAAGCCCCACGGTGGGCGCCAAATGTCGGGGGTTGGGTGCGACATATGCCAAAGGATGGCTTATCATGGTGGAGGCAAGTAGAACGTCGCCGGTGCCTGGAAACGGGATGAGGCGTAGACATGCACGCCGGCGAATCTTACCCAGCTTCAGGGCTCTCCGGGGAGATAATACCCCTACTGCTGCTCTACGGGGTCTCCGCATGATCACTATGGCAAAGTGTTTACACGATTGCTCCTAGAGTTGTTTCCTGGAGGTAGGAGAGGGCAAGGCTAGCTCTCTCCCTCCTATATGATCTGGTCTAGAGCTAATGGATTCCAACCCTTTACATGGGTGCCCTGGGGGGTTTATATAGGCCTACCCCCTAGGGGTACAATGGTAATCTGGCTGGACGCGGGCCCAGCCATCAGTGTCTCCGGCCTCCGTCTTCTCCGCCGACTGCTGGGGCCTGCTGACTGGTGGGTCCCGCCGACTGGCTAGGTACGGAACCGACAGGCCGTGCCCACCGCGGGCGGGTCTTGCCGGCTGCTGATTACTGTAGCCGTGCTTCTGATGACGCGGGCTTGGTCATGGAGTCGTGGCAAAAGCCTCACCGCCTGGCGGGCGATCACTATTGCCATTCTCCATCACATCTGATTAATGGCGCGTGGGCCCCGAGGGAGGATCTGGCCAACTCTCGAGGGGCGGCTCACAATGGGTCTGACTGGGGGTGCACTTGCCGTCTCCTGGGATCCCACTAGCTGATGGGACTCGGCCGCGAGTGGGCAGTCGGCTGCCTTGCCGCCGACTTCTCAGAAGGCGGCTCTTTGTCCTGGGGTCTTGAGGGGTGCAACCTGCCCTGATGTCTTGAAAGGTTCTGGGGCTTGGGTTAGCCTACCCGTGGCCCATTACTCCGACACGGTGGGTGGTCGGGGCCGAGCGATGCATGGAGGTTTGCATGTTTCTCTCATACACGTATGCGTGTGTGTGCGAGACGTTGCACTCTAACTGAACCCGAGCGAGGCATTCGCCTACTGAACCCGAGTGATTACACCGCAGGCTACGAGTTACTGAACCCAAGCAATCGATCCCTGGTTGTTTACTGAACCCGATCGAGCGATTCCTTCGCTGTTGCTGCTAACTG
>NC_041382.1:187500017-187520064 GCF_002162155.2 Triticum dicoccoides | reverse complement strand
GTGGTAGTACAGGCCGTTGCCGCTGGAGGAACATGACCCCGATCTATCAAGCCGGTTGGGGGTGGATGAACAGGACCCTATGGAGGGCTAGATGAACAGGACGACCCCGTGGAGGGCTGGTTGAACAGTAGCCGGTGGAGGGCTGGATGAACAGTTGCCTGTGGAGGGGTGGTTGAACAGGACCCCGTGGAGAGGTCTGGTTGAACAGTAGTCGGTGGAGGGGCGGTGGAGGCTGGATGAACAAGAGCCCGTGGACAGTTGCAGGTGGAGGCTGGAGAAGGTCGATGGTGGATGAACAGTAGCCCGCGGAGGCTAGAGGAGGTCGACAGTGGAGATGAACGGTAGCCCATGGAGTCCCATTTTGTGATACGCCACACCCCTCCCGATGAACAGGACCCCCGTTTCGACCGTAGAGCTCCAACACAAGTTTGTTTCCTCCGTTTTGCGGTATGCCGCACCCCTCCCGATCAACAGGACCCCGTTTCGACCGTAGGCACTCGAACACAAGTCCGTTTCCTCTGTTTTGCGGTACACCAGACCCCTCCCGATGAACAGGATCCCGTTTCGACCGTGGCCGGTCGAACAGAAGGTCGTTTCCTCCGTTCTATGGTACGCCTGGCCTCATTTCGATCGGCTATTCCATCCAAGCCGGTTGGCTCCCGATGAACACGATGCAGGTTCTCCATTTCGACCTAGCCGGTTGGCTGCCGATGAACAGGACGTTGTCGCTGCCTCTCCATGTACACGAGCCATGGCCGTACGTATGCACGAGTAGGCGTTCGAGACCCCTCCCATATGTACGTACTTGGCCGTATTTACTTTCTTGCACCCTGGCTGTACGTACATGTACATGCTATGTGCACGCCTCTACTATGACACGTGCTCTTCCTTACCCGGCCACGGTTCATCGCTGCAGCCTGCACACAGACCGATCGACCAGTATGTACGTACACGTTCGCGACCAGAATGACAACGCTACGTACACTTCGACCAGGTGGGTCCAGACTATCAGGGAGGATAAGGAGGCACTTCCTTGCGTGCAAAGATGTAGCTGGTGGGTCCCATCAATCAGGGGAAACGTTTTTTTGTGAAATACGGTGGCCCGTCCGGTGGGTCCCTGCTGTCAGGTGGAGGAATCATTATTTTACGCGTAATAAGGTTGCACTTCCTTGCTGCAGCCGTGGACCCAACTGTCAGCCTCTCCATGTACAATACTCTTCCAATGGAAGTCGTTCCTTGACCACATTGACCACGCCGAACCGAGAGCACCAAGGCAGTGGACGACAGTGAGGCCTTGGAAGGGGACGACCCGGAGCCGGGAAAGATGCTGCAGTGGATGCCCACGCGGAGAGGAGTATGAGGGTTCACTGTTTCGGCTGCGGTGTGAGGCTACCATCGCCACAGAATAACAGAGGGTGTGGGTGAGTAGAGGGATGGCCTGGCCAGCGGTGGGAGTAGTAGGGGGCGGTGAGGCCTCCGCAGCAGCACAGCCGACCATGGGAGGCAGGAACACGCGACACGACCGGCGCTGGTTTGGGCGGCTAGAGCAAGAAGACCAGAGGTTGAAGAAGCACTACGACCGTTGGATGGACATCGTACGGTCACTGGAGCTAGAATCGTTCATATTGACTAAGTTGACAAAGCCCTCCGTCCGCGTCAACTTAGTAGGTCCACAAGTCAGCCTCCCGCTATGGTGGGTCCTAGCTAGCAGGGGGAGTATTCATTTTTTTGTGCGTAATAAGGAGGCACTTCCTTGCATGTGAAGATATAGCTGGTGGGTCCGAGCTGTCATTGGGAGTATTCATTCTTTTTGGCGCAATAAGGAGGTACTTGCTTGCGTGCGACCATGGACCATGTGGGTCCCAACTGTCAGCCTCTCCATGTACATCCCTCTTCCAATGTTGTCATTTGTTGATAACGTTGACCACGCCATGCCGAGAACACCAGCGCGATGGACGCAGCGAGACCCAGGAAGGGAATGACCCGAAGGCGGCGAAGCCACAACAATGGAGGGATGTGGGTGAGTAGAGGGATGGCCTGCCAACGGTGGGAGTAGTTGGGGCCGGCGAGGCCTGCGCGGTAGCACAACCGACCATGGGAGGCGGGAGCAGGCGGTCCCGCCGGCGCTGGATTTGGTGGTTGGAGCAAGAAGATCAGAGATTGAAGAAACACGACAGCCGTTGGATTGCCATCCAACGGTTACGTCTGCTAGAATCTTTTGTTGATGTATATAATAAGTAAAAAATCTAGCATACGCGTGAACTTAATAGGCCCACAAGTCAGACCATTCCCTATTTTTTTAATAATTTATAGCTCATTGCAACTTCTTATGCAATTTATTGCAGTCCGTTTTTTTGTTGGCCAGGGCCTAGGTTAAAAATTTAAACGAAATTTCACATATTTCTGTGGGTTCCAAACTATTTTTAATACCGAAATGTCGAGCCAGATTTAAAGTACTTTGAAGATATATTTAAATTAGGTTAAAGCCCAGTGAAATTGGAATCTGAAAATGTCAAAAAATTCAGAAATTATAAAGTAATTGCCAATTTTTCATCTGTTTTTTATATTAACAACTCATTTCATATTCTTTCAAGATTTGCAGGCGTCTTGAAAGAGTTGCAGCCCATCAGGGTGTAGAAAAATAAGTAGGCCTGGATTGGGTATTCTTCAGAAAAAATAAACTGGGCTCATTTTCACAAAGAAAAAATAGCTAGGCTGGTCATGTGGTGAACATAAAATATAAGCCTGGGCTAGACGGGCCACAACCCAGTTGAAACCCTGCTCCATCTCAACAATAACAAAAAATACACTGCTCGAGCAGCTACATCCCAGGTGTCAGCCGATCTTGTGCTGTTCTCTTGTCTATTGACTATACGCTGACAATGGTGTGGGTCCGAGATGTCAGGAAACCACTAGGAGGAAACATTTTCTTTTTCCATATGTTGACAATGAAGTATATATAACAAAAAATGAGGAACTTCCTTGCGTACGGCCATGGACATGGTGGACCCCTACTATCATCCTTTCCATGTATAGTCCTCTCCTGATTCCTCTTGTCTGTTGACCATGTTCATCCTCTCCATGTACAACCTTCTGAAAGCGGCTTCATCTCGCAATGTGGTCAATAAACAAGATATTTGCTTTAGAGCCATGGAAAAGCATGAATATAACCTTCTGTCCTATTCTCCAAGATGGATGGGCCTTCATTATTTGAGACCACCCATGAATAAGTATCTTTTCACCTCCAAGGGGAATGGAGTAGGTCGACATAAACATCATGTTGTGACCAAGCGCAAGTCTAACCCGACCATGGTCAGGCATCTGTATAGGAACAATAGAACTGGGCAGTTTCTGTTTCAAGAAGATCACAGTTGTAAAACTGTGTATAAGCAAGAGTTTATGAACAACATATATAACAGAAACAGCTCGTACCATAAGTTTCTCGACACAGTTGGACCTGTTCAACGACTGCAGCAGTGGCACACATATCCCACGTGGCTTTCCACCATTGAAACGCCCCACAAGGACCTCAAGACGATCAATAAAGTGTAGGAACTTGTGATGTCATCCCAGTCAACTTCAGTGCCATCAGTAACAGTCGAGTTCTTATAGAATAACAAATGAGTAGCCTGCTTAACTTTGAAAAAACCTACACATGCCACCAATTATAAGAAATATTAGTTAGAAGTAGCATCTTCGTGAGAGATTCGTTGCTACTTCTAAAGTTAAATTGTGATTCGTTAGACAGAATAGGTGGATTAAAAAGTAATCGAGGCAACAAGCAAGAAACATATACAAAACTAACATGGATGAACAATTGGAATGACGTCGGGGTGGAAGATCATAGTGAAGATGAGACCAGGTTCTGCTATTTCCATCAACATTCGTGCGCCAACTTTCAGTCCGTAACACTTGAGGAAGTTTATCCAAGTTCGGCCATAAAAAAGCAGAGATCTTCTTGGTTCATGAACCCAACTCGGAACTTATATCCATGGCTTGTCTTCAATGTCACCATTAAACTGGTGTATTCAGTTATGGCAAGGCCGAGCATCTTGAGTACATGTGTTCTGGCAGAGCAAGGGATGCATTGCAGGAAAAATAATATGAGAACACAATGTATTCCATATCCAAATCTAGAAATAATTTCCTCCTTCATGTCAGTGTTGACCATGGTACTAGTACCTTTTATCCAAATATAGAAATCCAAATTTCCAAATTAGTTGACAACATGTTCAAAAAACCCCACCCTCCCGGATAGAAAAGAGGATTCTAGGAACATATTGTGCGTGTTTTAAAATCATGTGTTAGGATGAGAAGGAACAAGTGTGGCGTCTTGCCGAGGGCGCAGAAACCTATAGGGTCCTCACACTTTGGGCATTGCAAATGAAACACACTAGATTCAATAGGAAGAAAAATGCATCAACGGCGGTGGCTGCCATCCTAGGATTACCCGAGACCAAGGGACTTGGATTTATCGGGGATGGATGAAGAATTCGTACCTGGTTCTCCATGAGAAAACCCTATGGAATCGCCAAGAGGGGGTTTTCTCTGAACAAGCAGACGAGGGAGAAGGGGATTCAGGCCCAGTGAAATATTGCTGCTTCGTCCGTCCAACTTACTGCTAAAGCTGGAAAGGTGGGGGGTTTTGTGATTTGATGGCTCATTGGGCATTACTGTGGCACTACGACCGGGGTGAGTCTACCGTGCAGTTGTGCACTCTAATTTGGTGCATGGCATGTGGACCCCGTTGCCGGATGCCCCACATATCAGCGAAAGGAAGTAGAAAGGTAGGAGTAACTAGTTACACATTGTCGGTGTCAAAACCGGCGGATCTCGGGTAGGGGGTCCTGAACTGTGCGTCTAGGCCGGATGGTAACAGGAGGCAACGGACACGAAGTTTTACCCAGGTTCGGGCCCTCTCGATGGAGGTAAAACCCTATGTCCTGCTTGATTAATATTGATGATATGGGTAGTACAAGAGTAGATCTACCACGAGATCGAGGAGGCTAAACCCTAGAAGCTAGCCTATGGTATGGTTGTTGATGTGTACATTATCCTACGGACTAAAACCCTCCGGTTTATATAGACACCGGAGAGGATTAGGGTTACGCAAAGTCGGTTACAATGGTAGGAGATCTTCATATCCGTATCGCCAAGCTTGCCTTTCACGCCAAGGAAAGTCCCTTCCGGACACGGGACGGAGTCTTAAATCTTGTATCTTCATAGTCCAGGCTGAAGGTATAGTCCGGCTATCCGAACACCCCCTAATCCAGGACTCCCTCAGTAGCCCCTGAACCAGGCTTCAATGACGACGAGTCCGGCGCACAGATTGTCTTCGGCATTGCAAGGCGGGTTCCTCCTCCAAGTACTTCATAGAAGATTTTGAACACAAAGATAGTGTCCGGCTCTGCAAAATAAGTTTCCACATATTGCCATAGAGAGAATAATATTTACACAAATATAATCTGCTGACATATTCCGTAGTGTGACATCACACCACGGCCAAGCTTTTATTTGAACCGTTTTACTGTCCCATCTCAGCGCGTTATGCGAGGCGGTTTCCTTGGCACGTCTTGTTAAAGCAGAGATCGTGTCCCTTATTCCGGGATTCTCATCAATACGGGCGTGGGTAACCCAACCGCGCCATTGATTACGACGCTTGGGAGATAAGCAAGTTTTACCAGGCTGGTGGGGACGCGTAGTCGCATCCACCCATATAAGGGGATAAGGATCCATCTTTTCACCTACGCCTTCTTCCTCCTTTGCCTATCCATTTTCGTGCACTCAAGCTCCAGCGCCCAAGTCCGCACTCCCCACCTCAACCTTCTCCAGCCATGTCCGAAGCAGGAGGCAAGTGGATGGTCTCCTCCATCACGGAGGGACACATCAAAAAGCTGAGGAAGGCCGGAGACCTGTCTAACAACATCGCGTACCGGCTTCCCGAAAAGGGGCAGCTCATCCCCACCCCTATGCCCCATGAGAGGGTGGTGTTCCTCCCCCATTTCCTCCGCGGACTGGGCTTTCCTCTCCACCCATTTGTCTGGGGGCTCATGTTCTACTACGGCCTGGATTTCCATGATCTGGCCCCGAACTTTGTCCTCAACATCTCGGCGTTTATCGTCGTGTGCGAGGCTTTCCTCCGCATCTGCCCCCATTTCGGCCTATGGCTCAAGACTTTCAATGTCAAGCCGAAGGTGGTGCGCGGCAACCAGGCGGAGTGTGGAGGCGCCATGGTGGGCAAGATGGCCAACGTCCTATGGCTCGAGGGCTCCTTTGTGGAGAGCCTGAAGGGGTGGCAATCGGGGTGGTTTTACATCACCAAGCTGCGCGACGCCGAATGGGTCGCACCCCCCGAGTTTCGATCCGGACCCCCTACGCGGCTCACCTCCTGGAAGGAGACGGGCCTATCGTGGGGTAAAAAGGAGAGCTGACCAGACTCCAAACATGCGTCAAAACACTGGTGGACAAGAAGCTCAAACTTGTCAACGTAGTACAGGTTATGCTCATCCACTTGATCCTCCCATGCCAACAACGGGCCTTCAACCTGTGGGAGTTCGACCCGGCGCGACACCAAACTCTGAGCAGGCTCTTCGACACGATGTACGAAGATGCTTGGAAGGTGCTTTTCAAAGGCGCCGAGGATCCCACATCCGCTACCGAGGATCGCGGATTCAGCGCGCAGCGTCACGCTCTTGTGGTAAGCCGTTTTTTCCCTTTCACAGGGTATCAATTTTTCACAGTTTGACTCCATGTGGGATCTAAGCTCCCTTACCTTTGACAGGATTGGCAGGTGACGTCCGGACAGATCAACTGTCCGGCTCCTTTGCCTGAAGGCCCAGCGGACGCTCACTTGGCGAAGCTGCTGGTTCCGGGGCCCTATGTGGTGCCGGAGAAGAAGGTCAAGAAGAAGGCCATGGGGACTCGAAAGAGTGCCCGCCGCCCGGAGGTGTCGGATTCATCATTCGACGAATCCAAGATGCACTCCTCCCGCGAAGACGAGGAGGAGGGAGAAGAGACCCCTCCCCCTCCAACGGGGGAAGGGAAGAAAAGGAAGGCCGCCCCAGCTGGGGAGGCCGAAGGGTCCAAGAAGGGGAAAACCCTTCCTCCGGACTATTCCACCAATGCCGACGATGGCGGAGAGGAGTGGGTGCCCAGGGCCAAGTCCCTGGCCAAATCGTAAGTATCCGGATACCAGAGTAATTCATAGTATTCGTTTATTGCACAACTTTCCCTCACGTCGAATATGTTTATGCAGCCCACCCAAAGACCGGCTCGACGCGTCGTCGAGCGGCTCACTGGACTCGTCAGATGTGAACTCGCTTCCGACGGCTTCCTCCCCCCGCCCTACGGACGACACCGAAGTGTTGTCCCAACAGGTTCCAAGCCGGGAGGAGGTGGTCCTGGAGGCGTCGCAAGGCGACCTCCCGGACTCCAGGAGTAAAGCGGATGAAACCCCCCAGGGCTCCAAGTCTAGCTCTAGGCCGGACACTGCTCCGAAACATTCAAAGGTTCCAGAGTCCGGCGGGCGACCTCCTTCCAAGAGGAGCCAGCCCACTATGCCGGCGACCCCCGTCCAACCGGAGGCGCCGGACAATCTGCTGGAGGAGCTCCAAGGCGCCTTCATCGACGAGGGGCACCGCACTATTATGAGTGCGGTGATCCAGAAGGTTCAGTCCGCCAAGAGCGGACTGACTGAAGCTTGTACTAGCCTTTTAACAGGCTTTGAGGTAAGTAAAGAATGTGTAAATAATATTACCGCATAGAGAGTAGCCCCTGATGCTCTGTTTGGCGTTCGGGAAGAAAAGCCGAATAGAGGATCAAATAAAATTCGTAGGTGTCTAACAAAAAGGAGTCAATATGCGTATGTAGGCTTCTCTGCTTGCGTCCGCCGCACTGACTGCGGAAGTGGACACGCTAAAGCAGAACATCGAGCGGTCCGATCAAGAGCTCGGGCGTGCCAAGAAGAAGCTCGAGGACAATGAAGGTAAGAAATACCTTGTTTAAATATATATATATAAGGTGCAATTGCAAAAAATGACAGGATTATCGTGGCTATTGTAGGGGCCACGTCTGAGGTGGCGACCCTTAAGCAATCGCTGGACGAGGCTGAGAAGAGGGCGGCCATGGAGCGCACCGAGCGGGAGAAGTGTGAGGCCGAGGTTGGCAAGGTGCAGCAAGAGCTCCAGGCTCTCATGGAAAAACATGAGAGTTTGGAGCTTGACTCAAAGACGCGAGCGTCCGAGCTCGCGGTGGCTATTGAAAATGCCAAGTCTGCCAAGGCCGAATCCCAGAAGACCCTCCAGGAGTTGGATGAGGTGAAGAAGATAGCGGTGGGTAAGGCATTCTTTATGCAAAGCAAACACATAAACGTGAGTTACTTGTTACTTACCCGAATCCGGAGCTCTCCAGGAGCGTTCGCAGATCTTCCCCAGAGTGTGTCCGATGCCGCCGCATTCTATCGAGCCGAGGAGGGCAGCTCGACGGAGAAGGTGTTCTGGTCTCAGTACGCTGAGGCCGAACACCCCGTGCCCCTGAGCGACCAGCTGAAGCAACTGTTCGAGCTCCACAAGGCGGCCGAACAGGCCATGAAGGGCCTCATTGTTCGGCTGTGGCCTAGAGGGGCTCTGCCTGGGAGCTATTTCAGGCTGGTGCGGCGACTGGTGGAGGCCTGTCCAAGGCTCGAAGTCATCAAGCACTCCGTCTACATTGAGGGTGCCCGTAGGGCCCTTGCCCGTGCTAAGGTGCACTGGGGCAAGCTGGATGCTGAGAAGCTTGTGAAGGACGGGCCACCGCCGGGGAAAGAGCATCGCAAGCCCAAGAATTACTATAAGGATGTTCTGAAGGGTTCCTGCCTTGTGGCGGATGAATGTTCTAGGGATGTAATTTTTGAGTGAAACTTGCTCGTTTTGTCCTGTGCGCTGAAAACTTGTTTATATGCGCTAAGCAATGCTGTTGGAATTTAAAATATTACCTTCTGTGCGGCTGTTTATCAATTCTGAGAGATGGCGAGTCGTCAGCTTCTGCCCCCGTGCCGCTAGTGCTGGGGTGTTCGGGGATAAACCTGAGCGCTCTTTTTCCCATGTTTGGGTCCTTCGAGGGAGGCGCTCAGCCCAACGAACAAGGCAATCGGACTATAATGCGTGAACACTCTCACTTAGCCATAGAATTCTATAATTTTAAATTTCAGCGAAGCCCCTGGTATTCGGAAGACCGAGTTCGGGGCGCTATCCACGCCTTGGCCGGACAGAGCCAGCTCCTCGCCCTAAGCGGCATAAGTCTTTAGGGACTCGAAAAAACCTCTCAAACAGCGACCAGCTCTCGCTTCATCATGACAGTCAGTTTTAGCTTTCTCCACTGAGGTGCTCACCCAGCTCAACTGGGGCACAATCGCAGTGGTTCTCCTAGTGCTACCTTAGCCGATATAGCGGAACGTAAGGCACCAAAACATAGGAGGCGGGCAAACCCAACTATTGACCCAAGACATGATTCGGAGCTGATGCATATAATGCTATAAGTTTGGGGTGCCGCACTTGTTAAAGTGTTCGGACTTCTCACACCATATTGAGGGGTACTAAAGCCCCTGGCGTATTTTGGCCGTACCAACGTGTACGGGTGCAACATGTCGTTAAGGAACATATATAAAGAAAAAAGGTAATGCAAAAATAGACGAAAGCTATGCATTGTTTATTAAAAAGGTGTGCGATCAAGGCAGAATGATACAAGTAATGCAATAAGTGGAAGGTTGGACTAGTTAACATGTTCATTCCAGGGGCAAGCTGCGGAATAGTATGTGGAACGGGTATACTGCTCGTGATAGAGACCACCTGGGAGTTCCGTAATGCGGCATGGCTTGTCTGCTTCCCTGGTTCTTGCATCATTTGTACGGCAATTGAACTGCCGAACAGGCCTTCCGAAGGATGAAGTCCTGAAACTAAGAGAAAATTAAAAAATCGGCAGCCCTCGGTACGGTTTAAGCCGTGTTTTGGGCATGCCGTGATGGTGCCCCTCCCCCTATGCCCATGGTATCTCTGGAGCGTAGTTATGTACGCGAAGTACTGGCGTCGCCTTTTTGCGAGGGTTGGGGTTGGGGCCGCATTGCTACACCTGCTCGGATCATGCCAGGCGGTCTTGTTGTAGGTTACTCCGGGCGCGCTTGACGGTGTCCGGTCGTTTAGTGGCCGGACTGGAGAACTTCCTGGAGAGGCTGCTTTGTACTTTCGCTGCAAGGGCCGCCGTGTGCTCCTTCATTCGGTGGGAGCGTTCGGTGTTTCCATTGACCGTAATTACTCCTCGAGGGCCTGGCATTTTGAGCTTAAGGTATGCGTAATGCGGTACCGCATTGAACTTAGCGAATGCGGTTCGCCCGAGCAGTGCGTGATAACCACTGCGAAACGGGACTATGTCGAAGATTAACTCCTCGCTTCGGAAATTATCCAGAGATCCGAAGACCACTTCAAATGTGACTGAGCCTGTACAGTTGGCCTCTACACCTGGTATTACGCCTTTAAAGGTCGTTTTGGTGGGCTTAATCCTCGAGGGATCTATGCCCATTTTCCGCACTGTCTCCTGGTAAAGCAGGTTCAGGCTGTTGCCGCCGTCCATAAGGACTCTAGTGAGATGAAATCCGTCAATAATTGGGTCTAGAACCAATGCGGCGAATCCGCCATGACGGTTGCTAGTGGGATGGTCCCTTCGATCAAAGGTGATCGGGAAGGAGGACCATGGGTTGAACTTTGGGGCGACTGGCTCTACCGCGTATACGTCCCTTAACGCGCGCTTACGCTCCCTCTTGGGGACGTGGGTTGCATATATCATGTTCACCGTACACACTTGTGGGGGAAAACCCTTCTGTCCACTGTTGTTCGGCTGCCGGGGCTCCTCGTCGTCATCGCTATGCAGCCCCTTGTCTTCAATTTCGGCGTTTAACTTGCCTGCCTGCTTGAACCCCCAACAATCCCTGTTGGTGTGATTGGCCGGCTTTTCGGGGGTGCCATGTATCTGGCACAAGCGGTCGAGTATTCGGTCCAAACTGGATGGGCCCCTAGGATTCCTTTTGAATGGCTTTTTTCGCTGACTGGATTTAGAGCCTCTGAATCCGGCATTAACTGTCGTATCCTCAGCATTGTCGCCGTTAATGCGGCGCTTCTGCTTGTTGCGACGCGACCTGCCACTACTGTCCCTGGTGTCCGAATTACCAGGGTTCTTGGTCATATTGTTGCTACGAGCAAGCCAGCTGTCTTCTCCCATGCAAAAGCGGGTCATGAGTGTCGTGGGTGCTGCCATAGATTTCGGCTTTTCCTGTCCAAGGTGCCGGGCCAGCCACTCGTCACGGATATTGTGATTGAAGGCTGCTAGGACCTCAGCGTCCGAACAGTCGACTATTTGATTTTTCTTTGTTAGTAACTGTGTCCAGAATTGCCTGGCCGATTCCTCTGGCTACTGAATTACGTGACTTAGGTCATCGGCGTCCGGGGGTCACACATAAGTGCCCTGGAAATTGTCGAGGAATATGGCTTCCAGGTCCTCCCAACAGCTGATTGATCTTGTTGGCAAGCTGTTAAGCCAATGCCGAGCTGGTCCTTTAAGCTTGAGTGGGAGGTATTTGATGGCGTGGAAATCATCGCCGCGGGCCATGTGGATATGAAGGAGATAATCCTCGATCCATACCGCAGGATCTGTTGTGACATCATATGATTCGATGTTTACGGGTTTGAAACCCCCGGGGATTTGATGATCCATTATTTCGTTCGTAAAGCAGAGTGGGTGTGCGGCACCTCTGTACTGGGCTATATCACGACGTAGCTCCAATGAGCCTTGTCTACTGTGTTCGGCCCCGCCGAATTTGTGGCCGGCGTGATGGTTACCGTCTCGAGCCGTGGGGCGCCCACACGATCCATAGATCGATCTTGTTTGCCTTGCCTTGTCCTCCAACATCTCTCGTAAGTCCGGCGCATATTCCCGTACCTTGGTACGGGGTGCGGCTTGAGTGGAGGGCCGAGAGGCCTCTCTGTCGCGACCACGAGGTGGCCAGTCGGCCGCATCAAGTGCTTCCTCGTCTAATCGGGGTAGCAACCTGCTCTTTGGGTAGCTCTTGGAGGGGCGTTCGAGTTTATGCTCTTCAGCCGCAAGGACTTCGGTCCATCTGTCGACTAGCAAATCTTGATCAGCTCTAAGCTGTTGCTGTTTTTTCTTGAGGCTTCTTGCCGTGGCCATAAGCTGTGTTGAAAACGCTCTTGCTCGACGGGATCCTCTGGCACGACGAATTCGTCGTCGTCGAGGCTTGCCTCATCTTCGGAGGGAGGCATATAATTATCGTCCTCGACCTCTTTGTCTGCCGCTCTCTCATGAGGGCTGGTTTCTCCATCCTCCTGTGCTAAATCTTGCTGGAGGGGGTTTTCTTTGGCGCTTTCCAGAGTATTATTATCTCCCATGCTGGAATCCCCGTGTTTGTTTTGGCGGGATTTTGAGCGGCGCTGCTGACGCCGACGCTTAGGCTGTTTCTTGGAGGGGTCATCCTCTGTTGTTCCATCGCCATCTCCCTCTTTTGGGGTGTCCACCAGGTATATGTCATACGACGAGGTGGCTTTCCAGGGCCTAGTAGGCGCTGGTTCTTCATCATCTCCTTCATCGGCATCCATACCGTCGATGTCTTCGGAGTCGAAGTTGAGCATGTCGGTTAAGTCGTCGACAGTGGCTACAAAGTGGGTGGTGGGTGGGCTTTGAATTTCTTCATCATCCGTACCCCAACCTTGCTGACCATAGTCCGGCCAGGGCTCTCCTAATAAAGAGAGAGACTTCAGTGACTTCAGGATATCGCCGAGAGGCGAGTGCTGAAAGATGTCCGCGGCAGTGAACTCCATGATCGGCGCCCAATCAGATTCGATCGGCAGGGGCGCGGAGGGTTCGGAGTCCGGAGAGGACTCTGGCTCCCTGGAGTCACGAGTCTCGCAGAGTACGGGGCTGGTGTTCGGCTCAATCGCCATTAGGGTCGCAGCCCCCGAGGTGGCGTCCAACTGCCCATCCTCGATCGGCGCAGTTGGCTCCGAATTAAGGGTCGGAGCTGACGCGGGTGCGGCCTCCAGGGCACTGTTCGGCGGCAGAGCTAAATCATGCTCATCGTGACAGTGCGGCGCGCTCGGCAATGGCTCGAATCCGTCGAAGATCAAGTCTCCGCGGATGTCAGCCGTGTAGTCTAAACTTCCGAATCTGACCTGATGGCCAGGGGCGTAGCTTTCGATCTGCTCCAGACGGCCAAGCGAATTGGCCCGCAGTGCGAAGCTGCCAAAGACGAAGATCTGTCCGGGAAGGAAGGTCTCACCCTGGACTGCATCGCTATTGATGATCGTAGGAGCCATCAAGCCTGACGGCGACGACACAGAGGAACTCTCAATGAAAGCACCAATGTCGGTGTCAAAACCGGCAGATCTCGGGTAGGGGGTCCCGAACTGTGCGTCTAGGCTGGATGGTAACAGGAGGCAAGGGACACAAAGTTTTACCCAGGTTCGGGCCCTCTCGATGGAGGTAAAACCCTACATCATGCTTGATTAATATTGATGATATGGGTAGTACAAGAGTAGATCTACCACGAGATCGAGGAGGCTAAACCCTAGAAGCTAGCCTATGGTATGGTTGTTGATGTGTACATTGTCCTACAGACTAAAACCCTCTGATTTATATAGACACCGGAGAGGGTTAGGGTTACGCAAAGTCGGTTACAATGGTAGGAGATCTTCATATCCGTATCGCCAAGCTTGCCTTCCACGCCAAGGAAAGTCCCTTCCGGACACAGGATGGAGTCTTCAATCTTGTATCTTCATAGTCCAGGAGTCTGGCTGAAGGTATAGTCCGGCTATCCGAACTCCCCCTAATCCAGGACTCCCTCACACATAAATATATTTTTGACTAAGAGATACTCCCTCTGTAAAGAAATATAAAAATCTTTTATATCACAACTTTATACATAACAAAAATCAAGGGGAATATATATATAACACATATATAAAACATAATTATAAAATACAGAGTTGGTGATGATGGTGTGCCTGCCATCCTGCAATATAGGTCGTCCGATTTATATCTGACGGATAGGAAGGAAAGTACGGCAATTTTTCAAAAAGGTACCACACACCTCTCCACATTTGCAAATAAGGCCTTCCCTCGTTCATCCTTTTCTCTCACAAGATAAACTACTCATTCAAATGCATCTTGATATTACGTGCAACGCACGGGCATCTTGCTATTATAACATAATATCGGGGTTCAGCTGAGAATATAATACTCAGACAGGCTCACAGTTCCGGACTTTGGGCCATAGGCCGGTGGGCTTGCATGTTTGGGGGCCCATGTGTTCTACCTCAGTGCTTTTCATATTGCAAGCGACTGGTACGACGCTGGTTTTAGATGTTGTCGCAAGGCGAATATACAAAATTGAATAAAGCACATCAGCTGATAGAATGAAATCAAACGACAGTTCCTAACCAGCAATCAGAGTTGCAATTCTATCAATGATATACTACATGATAAATAATACTGTCATACTACTTATACACATAGAACACTTGTTTCACCATGCCAAATTATTACATCAAAATCTCTTGGAGGATAGATCTGTTCGACAGTTGTGTGCTGCTACTGAAGAATTTCAAAGTTGATTTGGACCAACTCCTGGCCGAGAAAGTTCAATTTTGACATCATCCCCTACCGCAAGATATGATTTAGATTTGAACCTTGACCATCCTTTAGCATAAATCATCATGCGACCATCCTTTGTACTTACGATATATTGAGCAGGTTCATTCACACGAAGGCTGCGCATGGTAAGAGAAACTTGGCCACGGTTGCCCAGATTGTTGAACGATTCCCTCGTTGCTCTAGGAATTCTCTATTTGCAAACAAGAATACATACACAAACAGTTACATGAACAAAGTGAATCATGTGAAACAACATGGAAATAAAAAAGAGCGAAGCATTTGGGCGGCCAATGCTTACCAAGAAGGTGGAGACATCAGTTTTTGTAAGGACTTGGGTATAAGCAGTGCGAACTGCGGCCCAGTCTATTGCTGGTGCAACTGATGGTTCCGTTGTTGCTGCATGGGCCGGAGTAGATGCAAGTGCAAGTGTTGGTGCAGGTGCCGGAGCCGTTGCTAGTGCCCCTATCCATGCGACTGGTAGTGCCGCTGTCGCTGCCAGAGATGGTGCTCCTTGTAGAGCTCGTGTCGGTGTTGGAGAAGGTGCTAGTGTCGATGCCTGATCCTTCGGTAGATCAGCCTGATCCGCTGACGCGGTTAGTGCCCAATCCTCAGCTGGATCAGACTGAGCTGTTGCCGCTGCCAGTGCTAGAGCAAGTGCCATCGGAGAAGGTGCCGGTGCTCGATCCGTTGCTGAAGGTGGTACCGATGTGTGAGACAGCAGCGATCGTGTCTAGTCTGCCATGACCAGCTTTCTAACTTGACTAGGCTTCGTGACTGTGATCCAGTATTTTTCTTCATTTCTTTTAAACGCTAGAAGGACTAATTGTGGCATGTTTGTTAAACCAAACTGCAGTTCATCATAGGGCTTCAGCTTGTACTCAGACAATAGACTGATCCAGTAATATAAATGATGGACAATGCCTTCGTTACTGACACGACATAAGAAGTCAAACCTGCAAAAATAACCATCGTAGAGCAAACCAAACGGTTTATTCTGTGATGAATGTCACGTGGCAAAACCTGCATCGTAAAATTGTAGCAAAAGTAAGAAAACATGACATTATATCAATAAGATTTAGACAGTAAATTAATAAGATTTACTTGATGTGACACGAGTGAATCCTTACCAGGAAATCACTATGTTGAAGTACTAAATAGAAGATTGATCATCCAACTATGCGTGGCAGGCAGGGCCCCCGCCTACTCCCACAAGCAGGACAGTCCAAAGGTCATGACAAATCGTATGGACCGAACATCCATGTGACTGGAAATCCTGGTGGGTGCGATAAACCCTACAATGCATGCAGATATTGGAGTGTAACCATAATTGATAAACCGTCCTCAATACAGGGTTCACCACACAACAAAAAAGATGATCTGGATACTTCAAACTATACAGACTGAACTGAGTGGACAGACATTAACATAGACTGTTCTCAGGAGTCACCACACACCAAAAGCGGTAGTACTAAACAATACAGGGTTAACACACACAAATCAAGTACTGAACAATAGTAAATACTATAGACAAGCAAAGTTGCACTAATTAAACTCTGCAGACTATTTCTTACCACCGACCAATGGGATGAACCCCGCATAACTGACTAGGCCATGGACTTCGTGAGAGATGTCTACCTGCACCATCACCATCTCGTCAACCTTGGAGAACCAAACAGAGTGGTCTTTCCACTCATAAACATAACGATGAAGACAGTCCGCATCAAATTTGTCGGGAAGCTTTACAAGAACCACACCCTTCCTAATCGAAGGCACAACCAGGAAATTTTTGTGGTCAAGTACATCCTCAAGAACACGCCTGACAACAATGCTACAGGAAAACACTAGTTCAGGACAAATGGCGACAAGGACACATCAGCTGGATAGTTTAGCAGTACACTGGTGTTTGTCGGTCCTACACAAACGGTTTTTAACCCCTTTCCGCGACGACATTTGGAACCATCGCCAAGTGAGTGAGTGCGATAGGGTGTACTTCCCACACGACCCAGAAATAGTTGGGGATAGGCCCTCCTGGGACCCAGGCTGGGGCCATGTGCGATCGGGTGAGGCATCGAAACCCAATCATTTTCGTAGGTATGTACATCCCACATGGTAATCCGAGAAAATCATTTCCATAGGTATGTACATCCCAAACGGTAATCCGAGAAAATCATTTCCGTAGGTATGTACATCCCATGCGGTGAATCCCAGAAAAAACATTTTCGTTCGTATGTATATCACACACAGTCAATCCAAGGAATACGTTTCCATTCTTATGTACATCCCACACAGTCAATCAGGGAAAACATTTCCGTTCAGATGTACATCCCACACAGTTTTATGTGTAGGCTCGTGTCTGAAAGGTGTAACTATCACACACGGTCTTCCTTGGTTAACTGTTTGCTTTTATCAACTATATCACACACGATTTGATGAAGAAAACTGTGTGGCATTGGGCTATCCATCGCAAGCGCTTTTACTGCTAGAACCGTTTGCAAAGATCCACGACACATTTAGCAAGTTTATTAGTTTACAATTAATAATTCCAGTATTACACAAATTCACATTTCATATCGAACAGATGTTTGCCAATTTCATATCAGGCACATAAATATATTATAGCATCACAGTACAGTAGCTACATGAAAACAACACAGTACAACATATAGCTAGTTCAATTTCATAATAAAAATATATCCATTTCCCTAATCGAGATCATCCAGGCTCGTCTTATCCACCTCTGCTTTCAGTTCAGTAAGAACCCGTTTTGCATGGGCCAACTGGGAAAGTGCCTCCTCCTTCGCCAACACCATCTTAGCAAAGTCAGATTTAAAAAATCCGAGCTCATTCTCCACCTTCAACTTTTTATCCCGCATCTTGAAATATGCTTCAGCGTTGACAAGACTTTCTCTAAGCCTGCATGTGTTCTCTTCCTCATACATGCTCCAGAGATTCGTTAGGCACATCTTCAAAGACTGTGGCCACTCTTGATCAACCCACTCCAAGTAAGAACACTTCCATTCATCCTATAATATTTAAAACTAGATTAGTAACAATTGTAGGGGAAATGAGTTCATAGCAACATAGAAAATCACCAATGCTTATTTTGAAAAACTAAAGAAACATGTTAATTATGACATATCTTCTCAAAAAGATCAATGTGCAAATGAAATAATTGGTACTGAGACAACAACCAAATTCTGGAACATCAGAAGCTATAATTAACTACAATGGTGCTACAAGTTCTTACTCATGTACAATAAATAACAAATTGAAAATTTTATGAGGAAGGTAAATATAATTGCAACATCATAGCGACAGTGTTTGGATGACAGAAAATTGATACTAATAGATGTGTACATGCACAAATTTACTAACATAGAACTAATAGCACTAAGGCCATCCACTATATATGCCAAAACTAGGGTAAAGACAATTGTTCCTACATCTCGCACCGGTGCCCTGCACTGGTGAGCCGATGCAGCGGGAAAGAAATCAGGGACCCGGACTCCGAAGCACGTAGTTGCTCCGATGCCCAGTTCCTTCGTGCCATAAAGATTTAGTATTTTACTGCTTGGCTACTCGGATGTGTGGACCAAAGTTGGCCCTTACAAACTACCGAAGCGGTGCCAAATAATTTTCTAATGGTACCACTGATGAAATGGCAACAATTTAAGATACTAGGTACAAACTGTGACACTGTCTTAGGATGCGTTTGGTTGAAGGTTGGTATGAATGGGTTGGGATCGTGACAGTGTCTGAATCACATCTAACAAATTATTTGTAACAATGAAAGAGGGTCTAACCTTCTCTACACATGCTAGAAACTTCCTCCCATTGTCCACAGAATCAAACGCAACTAGCTTCACGCATGGAGATTGATGGTGACAACAAGCAGATAGCTCTTCAGCCACCCCGCTCCATTCGTTGGCACTGATGGTCTTAGGGAGCTACAAGAGGAAGAAATGACTCAATCAACCTCCGGGTAAAAATCCTTCATTCCAAGTCATAGCCTGATATAGAGAAGAGAGGCATACCCGGGTGGTGAAGGAGTAGTCGCCGGAGCAGGAACCGCTGGAGATTTCTTTGAAGAAGACCATGGCGACCCCGGTGGTAAGATGCGAGACGGCGAGAGCGAGGAAGCGGATATATCTTAGCGAGGAAGGAAGGAAGGAGGAAACAAGGGAAATGAGACTTGTGGTCGGGGAGAAAAGGGGGTGGGGAAGGGGGCGGGGGTAGATATTTTGGCGGTAGGCCAAAATTTCGAAAATGTGGAGGGAAACTTTGCGCGCGGTGCCGCCGGACCATTCACTTTGAATGATTGTGTGCATCGCAAACAGTTCTTCTGCTTTACACGCATGGGATGTGTTTGATAATTCAAATTTTGGTCTCAAGGCATGGGCACATTCACTTTGAACGCGCGCGGTGCCGCCAGACCATTCACTTTGAACGATTGTGTGCATCGCAAACGATTCTTCTGCTTTACGCGCATGGGATGAGTTTGATAATTCAAATTTTGGTGGAAATTTCCCCGGGTACGTAATTGCATAATTTAACATCACTTGCTAATTTGGGCACACACAAGAGCGTACAGAAGACATACCACACTTACTAAATCGAGCAATTTTAGTAATTACATAGAGCCAGTTGACCTAAACATTGCTCTAACAAAAGACTAGCATTAAAACAAAGCCTAAGTACGCATAATTAAAAATCCGCCACCGCGCCGGCCTATGCATCACCGGTGTGAGATGAGACGTCGATGACTTGTCCTGGCGACATGCTGCCATTGGTGGACTCCGCGTCCCCCCTACTAAAGTCGACCGCGTCCTCGTCCTCGTCCTCGGCGCCACCCTCAAGGTTGTAGTACTCATAGTAGTGGCTGCGCCAGAGCTCGCATTGGTACTCCACCGTCGATTCCTCGACGGACATACTCTTCTCTACCTCGCCCTCAGCCACGCGCAACTCCTCCTCCCGGCGCTCCTCGATCTCCACCGCCTCCTGCATCTCCAGCTCCCGCTCAGCGACCTCATGAGGAAGCAAGTGCTCCATGGCCACCACCACCTTTTCAGACGTGGGTTGCATGCTGGAGTCCGAGGTGGCCTGGAACATCTTGGCATGTGCATCCTTGATCTTGCCTTGTATGGCCTCGACCCGGGTCAGGGCGACATCAGCGGCACGGATGGCAGCTCGAGCGCTCTCGTCATTTGCAGCCGCCGTCGCAGCAGCAGCTGCAGCCGTCTCGGCTTCTGCAGCTGCCCCGTCGGCTACCGCAGATGCCCTCTCGATGGAAGTGACTGCGCTCAATGCGGATGCGGCAACACTCTCGGTGTAGGCGGCGGCGCTGTCGGCGTAGGCG
>NC_041382.1:187483311-187499585 GCF_002162155.2 Triticum dicoccoides | reverse complement strand
GGGACGCGGCCATCGTACGGGCCTTCACGAAGCGTTTCCACGGTGTCATCTTTGTAAGAAGGGGGTGCGGGAATGGGGATCGGGATTCATGGATTCGGGAGTTGCCGGCACTAGAGCAGACGAGCCAGCGAAGCTTAAGGAGGGAGACTTAAATAGACCCAGATATTTTCATTGCAAACGGTTCCCAGAAAACAAATGTGTGTGATGTTGTAGATATTTTTTATTAGCTATGAAAGATGAATTTGGAATGAAGTGCCAACAGATGGTGTTTTAAATGAACGAGAAATTTTGTAGTACTAATACAACTGTCATGTCAAATTTTGGAAAATTTGAGGGGTCATTTGACCTTCTAAGACATTTAAGTGATTTTCTAGCCATTTAATGACCGTAATTGAAATTTGAACTACATGTAAATGCAACAGCTAACCATAACGGTTTGAAAACTCATATTTTGTGTACTTGTATGCGATTTAATTCCATGTACAGTAAATTGGAAGGAATTTTCAAACATATTGGTCTAACGGCTATGACACAATTAAGCATGTGACATGGCATTTTAATTCCAAAAAAAATCAGAAAGACATGAAACCTTGGTTGATGTAATATCATGCCACCAAGACGATGTGGTAAAAAAATTAGCATGTTTGACCAAAGTTTGGACACACACCGCTCACAAACCGGAGCAACTCATTAGAAGGCTCGTGGTTCCAAGAGGGAACAATGCATGTTTGATGACGAACGGGAGATAACTTCCTCTTACGGCCTTCAATTTTTTTAGTCTAACATGCACTACTACAACTGTAATATGAAATTTTTGAAAATTCTAGGGGTCATTTGACCTTTTAAAGACATTTAAGTGATTTTCTAGCCATTTAATGACCGTAATTCAAATTTGAACTACATCTACATGCACCTAACCAAAACGGTTTGAAAAATCATATTTGTGTACTTGTGTGCGAGTTAATTCTATGTGCAGTAAACTAGAAGGAATTTTCAAACATATTTGTATCACGACATGGACACATATCCATGGAGCGGCATGGCACTTTAATTCCAAAAAAATCAGAAACACATGAAACCTTGATTGATGTAATGTCATGCCACCAAGATGATGTGGTAAAGAAATTGGCATGTTTGACGAAAGTTTGGACACACACCCCTCACAAACCAGAGCAACTCGCTAGAAGGTTCATGGTTCCGAGAGGGAACAATGCATGTTTGATGACGAACGGGAGATAGCCTCCTCTTACGGCCTTCAATTTTTTTCTACATCTAACATGCACTACTACAACTGTAATGTGAAATTTTGGAAAATTCTAGGGGTCATTTGACCTTTTAAAGACATATAAGTGATTTTATAACCATTTAATGACCGTAATTCAAATTTGAACTACATGTACATGCAACGCCTAACCAAAACTGTTTGAAAAATCATATATGTGTACTTGTGTGCGAGTTAATTCCATGTGCTGTAAATCAGATAGAATTTTCAAACATATTGGTCTCACGACATGGACACATGCATACGTATGCATGGTGTGACATGGCATTTTAATTTAAAAAAATAGAAAAATGATCAGAAACACATGAAACCTTGGTCGATGTAATTCCATGCCACCAAGATGATGTGGTAAAGAAATTGGCATGTTTGACGAACGTTTGGACACACACCCCTCACAAACCGGAGCAACTCGCTAGAATGTTCGTGGTTCCGAGAGGGAACAATGCATGTTTGATGACGGGCGGGAAATTGCTTCCTCTTACGGCCTTCAATTTTTTTCCTATGTTTAACGTGCACTAATACAACTGTCATGTGAAAATTTGGTAAATTTCAGGGGTCATTTAACCTTTTAAAGACATTTAAGTGATTTTCTAACCATTTAATGACCGTAATTCAAATTTGAACTACATCTACATGCAACGCCTAACCATAACGGTTTGAAAAATGATATTTTTGTGTACCTATGCGCGAGGTAATTCCATGCAGTAAATTAGAAGGAATTTTCAAACATATTGGTGTCAAGGCATGGGCACATGCAAGGAGTGCATGCCATGGAATTTTAATTCCAAAAAATTAAAAAATGATCAGAAAAACATGAAACCTTGCTTGATTTAATGTCATCCACCAAGATGATGTGGTAAAGAAATTGGCATGTTTGACGAAAGTTTGGACACACACCCCTCACAAACCGGAGCAACTCGCTAGAAGGTTCGTGGTTCCGAGAGGAAACAATACACGTTTGATAACGAACATGAGATAGCTTCCTCTTGCAGCCTTCAATTGTTTTATACGTCTAACGTGCACTACTACAACTGTAATGTGAAATTTTGGAAAATTCCAGGGTTAATTTGACCTTTTAAAGACATTTAAGTGATTTTTTAACCATTTAATGACCGTAATTCAAATTTGAACTACACCTGCATGCAACGCCTAACCAAAACGGTTTGAAAAATCATATCTGTGTACTTGTGTGGAGTTAATTCCATGTGTGGTAAATTAGAAGGAATTTTCAAACATATTGGTCTCACGACATGGACAAATGCATACGTATGCATGGAGTGACATGGCATTTTAATTCAAAAAATAGAAAAATGATCAGAAACACATCAAACCTTGGTTGATGTAATGTCATGCCACCAAGATGATGTGTTAAAGAATTTGGCATGTTTGACGAACGTTTGGACACGCGCCCCTCACAAACCGGAGCGACTCGCTAGAAGGTTCGTGGTTCCGAGAGGGAACAATGCATGTTTGATGACGAACATGAGATAGCTTCTTCTTACGGCCTTCACATTTTTTCCTACGTTTAACGTGAAACTGTCATGTGGAATTTTGGTAAATTTCAGGGGTCATTTAACCTTCTAAAGACATTTAAGTGATTTCCTAACCATTTATTGACCATAATTCAAATTTGAACTACATCTACATGCAACGCCTAACCAAAACGGTTTGAAAAATCATATCTTTGTGTACTTGTGTGAGAATTAATTCCATGTGCAGAAAATTATAAGGAAATTTCAAACATATTGGTGTCAAGGCATGGGCACATGCATGGAGTGCATGCCATGGCATTTCAATTCCAAAAAATTAAAAAATTATCAGAAAACATGAAACCTTGCTTGACTTAACGTCATGCCTTCAAGATGATGTGGTAAAAAATTGGCCTCTTTGACGAAAGTTTGGACACACACCCCTCACAAACCGGAGTAACTCACTAGAAGGTTCGTGGTTCCGAGAGGGAACAATGCATGTTTGCTGACGGACGGGAGATAACTTCCTCTTACGACCTTCAAATTTTTTCCTATGTTTAACATGCACTAATACAACTGTCATGTCAAAATTTGGAAATTTTCAGGGGTCATCTGACCTTTTAAAGACATTTAAGTGATTTTCTAACCATTTAATGACCATAATTCAAATTTGAACTACATCTACATGCAACGCCTAAACAAAACGGTTTGAAAAATCATATTTTTGTGTACTTGTGTGCGAGTTAAAAAATCGTCAGACGATGTAAATATCTGGTATTCAAAAAAGAAAACGTAAAGATCTAGCAAGAAAACCGGCCGCCACACGATTGGCTGTCTATCTCGCTGCTCGAGGTTTGGTAGGTGAATGGCGGGGATCATTAATCAGACACGGTTCTGCATTGGAAATCGTCAGCTATTATGTTCACATACGGATTTTGGCTATTATGTTCACACACGGATTTTGCTGCGGGAATCATGTGTAATTCAAACTACAGTACTCATAAATTCCGGCGACCAGCGTTTGTACTGTCCCCGTTGATGTATATTCCAGCCGCCAATAAATACTACCTTGCTCACGTTGTCCCGCCTGCATTCTCATCTACATCCTCTCCTTGCTCGCCCTCTCTCTCTTTCTCTCAAATCTCTTCCATGGCGCCGCCGGTCTACCCACGCGCCATGAGGAGTCGCCGCCCCCGAGGATGCTCACTCGATTAGCCGCGACGAGGACCCCTACACGCCACCTAACGAGGTTGCGTCGAACCCCCCAACTTTGGATTGGTTTTGGGGCCAGTACAATCTTTGTCTATGGAAGTCTGCCGCCGGCTGAGAACGCCAGGCAAGTGGCGTTCAAGAAGGAGATGGCGGAGGAGGAAGCCAGGTACCAGGCGCCCTGTGAAGCCCGTGATGCCGTTGGGAAAAAGGAGGCAGCGGAGCTTTGGGGGCGGGCGCGTCGTCGTGCCGAGGAGGTGTACGAAGATGAGTACTTCCCGAGGAAGGTCATAGGCGCTGGGCGCCTCGTTGCTGTGTGGAGGTGGGCCGATAAGCTCTAGCGTGCCACCGACGAGGAGCTCCGGTGGGTACCAAACGAAATGGCAAGATCAGCCGCGCGCGTCCGCCAGCAAGAGGCAGATCGGTACGTCAAGTGCTGCAAGGCAGAGGAGTCGGAGTACTGCCTCCGCACTGGAAGGACGCCGCGCACCAGGGAGCTACTGATGAGGGGCTGCCAAAATACTGGCCCCAGGAGGGATTATTAGTTTTAGTATTGATCGTTTTCAATTTTATGCATTGTACCTAGTAGTTAAGTATCATCACGTATATGTGATGATATTATATATATATATATATATATTTTCTATGATGATCTAATGAACAATTAATATATATATTATGAATTCCATTTTCTATCTGTTTTTGTATACTAATTTGAATCTAGCTATTATCATCCACATATACAGAATGGAAAGCGTATATACACACATTGAAACAAAACATACAAGAATGGAAAACAATGTACACACATTGAAACAGAGCAATACTATGATTGCTGTGAATACATAGCTATCCACGTCGAAACGACTTTTCAAAATAAAATGCGTCCATGAGACCATGACTAGTAGCCCTTGCCTAGGGTAGCTCTTGGCTCTGCCTGAACTCGTGCAGGTGTTCGTCCAAGCGGTCGACACGCTCACGGTACATCTGGACCGATCTCGAACTCCAAGTTGGCTATTTCATCGGAGATCACTAGCTCGAGGATGCGACGGCCATGTTCCTCTACTGCACCCAGGTGGACACCTCGGCCAAGGAGGCGGTCGAGCCTACGGACCAGCACATTGGCATCCAGCGGGCTGCGGACAAGGCGAATGGCGGCACCCATGCGAACGGCGCGGCGGGCGTCTGGTGCAAGTACGGCGCTGAGGGCCTCTGCCCACTCATGGCAAGGAATGGGGGTACTGACGGGACGTGTACCCAGCTGTGACGCCATGTCGACAGCAGGCAAGAGCCGCTTGATCCGCTCTTGTTGTGCGGCGCACCGCGCCTCTCGCTCTGCGGCACTCCAACAGTCTCGCCGTGCGGCGAGCCGCAGCCTATCAGCGTGGACGCGCCTAGCTTGCTTAGTGGCGCGCCATCGATCATGTTATGCGGTGAGCTGCAGCCTGTCGGTGCTGACATGCCTATCTTGATCCGCGACGGTCAAGTGCCATGCGCCAAAGGTCTGCTCAACCCTGGCGATGACGTGCATCACGGCGTCGTCCATTGCATTGTCGGGGAGCGCCTCGGCCTCGACGGGCCGTGGCGCCTGCTCGTTTTCCTCGTTGGCGAGGTTGATGGCAGAGGCGGTGCTTTGGTGGGTTGGCATGCTTGGAAAAGGTGGATGTGCTACAGGCTGCGCTTGTCGCCCCGTGCGTCACGCGCCCCCTATGCGCAATATAGCAGGGTGGCGGGAAACAGGTGAGGAAATGGCGGGAAACGGTGGCGTGTTCATAAAACGCCATCAATTAATGGAAACTTAGCATCGAGCTAGCACAAGAAGTAGATGATGATCAGATGAACACGAACCACACTAGGGAACCCATCGGTCATGAATTCATCCATTCCAAACAGTTGAATACTAACAAGCATTTGCCCACAACACACACGGCCTATTCCATCACAAATAGGTCGGATGGATCAACTATATGCCACGTATCGCACATTGTCAAAAAGTAATGCGGTAGACCTTCTTTAACATGTGTTACAAAATAATAAATAATAAAAACAAGGACCTCGAGGTTAAATTAGCTAAGGGAATGGGGCATTTCGGTCATCGACACAACTTCCCATCCAGTCACCCATCCGATGGCTACTCCAGCCTGAGCACACTTAACATGATAGTTTTCTTACATGAGCTACTGGTGGAACAGCTAGTCCGTGCTGATAAGAATGCCTCTTCACATCCTTATGGCGTATCCGGATGACCGCCCATCCCACAATGACCAATAGATGTTGTGTAGACAAAGCATATCACATACGTCTTATTAGAAACAATCGTCTGCGTTATTATCAGTCTTCGCACACATTTCTGATTACAGATCTGTTTGCCGCGTATCACACACATCTTGTTATATTGAACCATTTTTGTTCTCTTGCCTAATCACAAATAGTTCATCCAAGTGAACCGTATGTTGTACATCGCACACACCTTGATCGTGCTGACCGTTTCTTTTGTGTTGCCTAATCACACACAGTTCATCGCAGCGAACCGTATGCTGTATATCGCACACACTGATACGTCTCCAACGTATCTATAATTTTTGATTGTTCCATGCTATTATATTATCAACCTTGGATGTTTTATATGCATTAATATGCTATTTTATATGATTTTTGGGACTAACCTATTAACCTAGAGCCAGTGCCAGTTTTTGTTTTTTCCTTGTTTTTAAGTATTGCAGAAAAGGAAAATCAAACGGAGTCCAATTGACCTGAAACTTCACGGAACTTATTTTTGGACCAGAAGAAGCCCACGGAGTATCGGAGATGGACCAGAAGAGTCCCGGGCTGCCCACGAGGGTGGGGGCGCGCCCACCCCCCGGGCGCGCCCCCTACCTCGTGGATAGCCTGGAGATCCACCGACGTACTTCTTCCTCCTATATATACCCATATACCCTAAAAACTATGGGGAGCACAATAGATCGGGAGTTCTGCCACCATAAGCCTCCGTAGCCACCGAAAACCAATCTAGACCCGTTCAAGCACCCTGTTGGAGGGGGGAATCCCTCTCTGATGGCCATCTTCATCATCCCGGTGCTCTCCATGATGATGAGGGAGTAGTTCTCCCTCGGGGCTGAGGGTATGTACCAGTAGCTATGTGTTTGATCTCTCTGCCTCTCGTGTTCTTGAGGTGGTACGATCTTGATGTATCGCGAGCTTTGCTATTATAGTTGGATCTTATGATGTTTCTCCCCCTCTACTCTCTTGTGATGAATTGAGTTTTCCCTTTGAAGTTATCTTATCGGATTGAGTCTTTAAGGATTTGAGAACACTTGATGTATGTCTTGCACGTGCTTATCTGTGGTGACAATGGGATATCATGTGATCCACTTGATGTACGGTTTGGTGATCAACTTGCGAGTTCCGTGACCACGTGAACTTATGCATAGGGGGTTGGCACACGTTTTCGTCTTGACTCTCCGGTAGAAACTTTGGGGCACTCTTTGAAGTTCTTTGTGTTGGTTGAATAGATGAATCTGAGATTGTGTGATGCATATCGTATAATCTTACCCACGGATACTTGAGGTGACATTGGAGTATCTAGGTGACATTAGGGTTTTGGTTGATTTGTGTCTTAAGGTGTTATTCTAGTACGAACACTAGGATAGATTGAACGGAAAGAATAGCTTCATGTTATTTTACTACGTACTCTTGAATAGATCGATCAGAAAGGATAACTTTGAGGTGGTTTCGTACCCTACCATAATCTCTTCATTTGTTCTCCGCTATTAGTGACTTTGGAGTGACTCTTTGTTGCATGTTGAGGGATAGTTATATGATCCAATTATGTTATTATTGTTGAGGGAACTTGCACTAGTGAAAGTATGAACCCTAGGCCTTGTTTTAGCGCATTGCAATACCGTTTGTGCTCACTTTTATCATTAGTTACCTTGCTGTTTTTATATTTTCTGATTACAAAAACCATTATCTACTATCCATATTGCACTTGTATCACCATCTCTTCGCCGAACTAGTGCACCTATACAATTTACCATTGTATTGGGTGTGTTGGGGACACAAGAGACTCTTTGTTATTTGGTTGCAGGGTTGCTTGAGAGAGACCATCTTCATCCTATGCCTCCCACGGATTGATAAACATTAGGTCATCCACTTGAGGGAAATTTGCTACTGTCCTACAAACCTCTGCACTTGAAGGCCCAACAACTACAAGAAGAAGGTTGTGTAGTAGACATCACACACCATCATCTGGCTGCCCATTTCTTTTGTTCCTCCTCATCGCAAACAGTTAATTGAGTTGAACCATATGCCTTGCATCCCACACACAACTAAAATATGAACCTTGTTTGATGCATCCTCCATCGCAAACATTTTGCACCTTTTTAGACGGTTATTTTACACCACCGTTTGCGATTTTGGCATCGCACACAGTTTTGTCGAAGGGTCTCTGATCGTAGTGTCGCGTTAGCAGCATCCTGCAGTAGTGGTAGAACTCATCCTTAGGTCTTCCAGTTCACATGGCATAACTTTAAGAACTTCATCTCCACCGCAGACTTGGTTCTAATTCAAACAGAAACCAAATATTTTATTACTATCTCTGTTCAGAAATATAAGATGATTTTTGATATTTTACTCCATATACGACTACATATACGCACAGAAATGAGTGAACAAAGACACTAGATCCTGTCTTCAAAGGCGCGAGAGCAGAGGGATTACTTGCAATATCCATAATACAAGTTACTAAGGCAAATATACTCTCTTCAAAGGTAGCATTGGTGTTCATAAAGTAGTTGAAAGTAATCTATAAGAAATCCATGTCAACCTCTCACATGTTTTGGTCAAAAGAGGAATTTAGAACCATCATTTGGCACACAAAAATCAGATGCAAGATCACCCAGAAAGTTGTACTACTAGTACTAGTACTGCGTGTTAGATGAAAAACATGATCAAGATCGAGTAAAATATCGTCAAGAAGAGATATTACCTGGACTTGCTTAACGAGGGATCCCGGAGAGGGTGGCTTGGACAATGCGATGGCTTTGAGCTTGTCTGCCGTAGTCTCGAGGGGTGCTTGCGCTTCTTCGTACCATGAGCCTCGACGTTTTTGGCCAGAGCCATAGACATCACTTCGTCCGGTGCTCCAACGTCCATCAAGAAAATGTCAAATAGAAATAAAAGAAAAAAAGCCATAATCACAAACCCAAAAGAAGAACAGAGAGGGAGTTATAGGATCAGTCTCGGGGTTGCAAGACCGGGCCTTGGCCAGAATCAACACCATTGATGCGCTCACCTTTCCTTCTTTGGGAGAAGAACAATCAGCAGAAGCAGGTCGGGGTTTTCTTGAAGAAATGAGAAGCAAGATGAGGGAGAAGTGGGTTGGGGTTTTCTTCAAGAGAGGAAGCTGAGGGAGAAGAGTGAAACGATGGTTGCTTCGTTCGTCCAACTTACTGTTGGAAAGGAGGGGTTTTGTGATTTGACATCTCATTGGGCATTACTGCAACGCTTCGATCGGGGTAGTCTACCGTGCAGTTGGGCACTCTACTACGGAGTAATTTAGTGCATGGCTAGTAGACCCCGATGCTGGCTGTCCCACACGTCGGCGAAAGTGAGTAGCAAGGTTCCCGACGACTGTCGAGGAGGATCCGCATGGTAGAGCGTGTCCACTATTTTTCTGAAGAAAGAAAAATGATTACAGCAAGCGTTTCCACTCTTACGACGGAGGAGTGCGAAACACGACAGCCACTTGAACTTACACATTGCTCCCACTACTAGGCATGTGCAGTGGTTCATACGCCAGTACTACATAATTTTGTTGCTAGTGTAGTAAGATATGACGATAACAAATGATGTTGTGCGCATGTCAACTATATGAACAGTAATGTAACATAGTACCCCTTTTTTGACTATCCGATCGAGAATGAACGATGAGATCAATGTTAACCATACTAGGTCTACAGCGCACGGAGAGTACGATGCTACAGTACTCCACGGAACATGAACCATATGAAGCACGAATCAGTGTTAGGCAGGGTGCACGAGATGGGAGAAAACGTTCCCTTCTCGGCCCACTTTTGGGTGTTTGGCAGAGTGCATGAAGGGTGCATGAGTCCACACTAGTAGGTTAACACAAATACACTAGGAGCATGCATGAAGAGGGGTGCTGAGATGAGCATGCATGAAGAGGGAACAACTATATTGAGATGAGAATGCAACCAAACACACCCAGACACTTTGTGCGACAGTGACTGATCTGCACCGTCTGATTTTGATCCAACGGTCATGTTGCGCAGAGACATGGACATGTCCATGGAGAGGACACCTAAACACCACCGAAGTCCCTCTGCTTCTCGAGGCGCATGACGTCGGTGATGCAGGGTGTAACCGCCCGCAGAGCCCGCTCCTGGTCAACTCGTCAAAGACGGCATCCAATGGCACGAATGGATTCCGGTGACGGCGCCCTGAGAGGATTCGCCTCACAATGGAGATGGCAGCTCGCAACCCCTCCTTGTCCAGCTCCGCCCCCACCATCGCGCAGCGACAACTCAGCTCCTCGAAGATATAGGTGAAGAAGGAGACCAGGTCAGGAAGTCGCTGCTCGTTGAAGTCGACGGGGTGGTCGAACGGGTTTAGCTCGACGGCCGACATGGTCGCGCTGTCATGATGGTAGGCATCACGCAGCCGCAACACATGTGTGGCAACATGGTCCACCAAGTGGCCGAGGCGATCCTGGACCTCGTCATGATCGGCCCGCTCATGCTCCAGCCGGCTCACCTGATGGCCTATCATATCTCCCGCTTTCTGCAGCAACGCTGCCGATGCCTCGAGCATCTTTGTGGTGGACGCCTGCCGCTTTTGAAGCTCCATAAACTCCCGCACATAAAGGAGGAGCATGGAACTCCTCTCCTCCTTGAGCTCACGGAGCTCCACGTCCTTGGCCCTGAGCTCCGCATCCTTGGCCTGGAGCTCCCGTATCAGGCGCCTCACCTCAGACTCTGTGATCTGCTGCGCTGCCATGGCACTAGGTAGAAGCAATGGGGAGAGGAAGCAAATCAGGTGAAACGGCTGAAAATCAATGCAATCTACCGGAAGGCGGAGGGAGCCAGCTGAGGAGCGGGGTGAATCTTTTGGTTTTCACCATGGGAAAACACCAGTCGATGACTTTTCACATCCGGGAGCAGTGGGTTTTATAGGCGGGGTCATCATGACTAATTGCTGCCGCGCCTGCTCTGTCAATCAAAAAATAAAAATCCTGTCGTGCCTCCTCCTGTGAATCAAAAAATTAAAAATCCTGCCACGTCTACCGCACCCAAAGACCAGAGCAACACCGCGGTGGATATTTAAATTTACCTGCCAGCAAGGAGATAAAAACGGGGTGAAAAATCAAATGTGGCGGTGGCCTAGCTAATCAGTCGCACTAGCCCAACTAGCTAGCCACCGTGCTTCACTGATGTACTCAGCGGGAAAGGTGGTCTTTCGTGATTTGACGACTCGTTTACTTGCTTCGGCACTACGATCGAGGAGGACCCAGAAAACGCGCGGTAGGGCATCCCACGTCTCCGCAAGGAATAATATATGTGCACCGCCCAGGAGGACCCCGAAACCATGCGGTAGGGTGTGCCACATCTTGGCACGGAGGAAAAATGTGCATGTAAAAATATACTGTATCAGACGTACTACATATGGTTCGACCTCGGGACCCAGCCAATCGGTCGAAAACACCCCACTAGCCACACAGCTTCATCATGCTAACGTGGCACGGAGGATAGCTGTGGTTAGCTCCGTCTCGACCAGCCACAACGTCTGTTGTTCTAGGTGATTCTTCTATTTTTCCAAGCTTTTTTTAGTTATAATAACACCAAGGCAAGCTAGCGCCGCTTTTTGTGTGTGCCCGTGCGTCTAAAGGTTAGACGATGGAGAGGAGAGAGAGATTGCAGAACTGGGACCCACCAGTAAGTGAGTTAACGATCATGCACGTGTTGACAAGCCACTCCCTCTACTCTACTCAACATAATTCTACTTTATTCTTATAAAAAATAGAGTTGGTCATGATGGTGTGCCTGGCATCCTGCAATATAGGCCGTCTGATTTATATCTGACGGATAGGAAAGAAACTATGGCAATTTTGCAAAAAGGTACCCGCACCCCTCTCCACATTTGCAAATAAGGCCTTCCCTCGTTCATCCTTTTCTCTTACAAGATAAACTTCTCATACAAATGCATCTTGATGTTACGTGCAAGGCACATGCATCTTGCTAGTACTGTATAAAATCAAGTTATGGGACAAAGCCAACAGCCATTGTTGTTTCAGGCTATCGACTTACGCTTTGTAGTCCAGGTTGCCAATTCGAATCTCGTCTTTTAGATTTGTTAGTTTTAGGTCCAAAGTTGATCAATGACAAGTGGGACACCCGTGTGTTCTTCTGATATTTCAGTGTAGGGTGTTTTTTTTAACAAACACTTTGCATGGTTAGACAAGTAACGACACGAGTTACACGTATTTTGCAAGTTTAGGAACAAAAATGACAGCGACATAGAATATCACATCCACCCTGCAGCTTAGATGCTATGGTGATACGAGTTTTTACGTCGTTGGAACTGAGATCCAATGGCTTGGGAGTAGTCTTTGTAATTATGCGCATTTCCAAACTCTCCAAGGATTTTTTTTGCAAATAAAACATTCAGGCCTCATGTGTGCCACTGCATCTTGGATCCAACGGCTCCCTGTTTCTCATATTAGGTGCTCCCCGTAGCTTAATTAGCCACTACGGTGATACGAACATCTAGGTCGCATGATCTGTGATCAGATGCCACATGCGTAGTACTTGTACTTTCTGCGCAATTCCCAAACTCTCTCAGGCTTATATTGCTAAAACATTCAAACCTCCTACTGTGAGCCGTTAGATCTCTGGGAACTCGTATCACCATAGAATCTAAGGTGCGGGAGCACCTCATATTCTCCCGTGCGAGAAAACATCAGATGCTCTCGCAGCTTGGATGCTATGGTGGTACGAGCTTCGAGGTTGTTTGATCTGAGATCCAATGGCATCTAAGCATTCTTTGTGCTTGTAAGCAGTGGCCGGACTATTCGGGGGATTTTCTGCAAAACAACATTCGAACCACCATGGAGTGGTTGGATCACAAATCCAATGGCTCCGAATAGCTTGTATCACCAAAGCATCTAAGGTGTGGTAGCACATGATATTCTCACATACAAGAGAATATGAGCTCCTCCTTCATCTTAGATGCTACGGTGATACGAGCTTCGAGGTTGTTGGTGCTACCTCGTGAGCTTGCGTTGGTTTTCCCTTGAAGAGGAAAGGGTGATGCAGCACAGTAGCGTAAGTATTTCCCTCAGTTTTGAGAACCGAGGTATCAATCCAGTAGGAGATAGCACACAAGTCACCTAGTACCTACACAAACAAACAAGAACCTCGTAACAAACGCGATAAATGGGTTGTCAATCCCTTCACGGTCACTTACGAGAGTGAGATCTGATAGAGATAATAAGATAAATATTTTTGGTATTTTTGTTGTATTGATTGGGAAATAAAGATTGCAAAATAGAAATAGAAAATTGATAGGAAAATAATATGATGGAAGATAGACCCGGGGGCCATAGGTTTCACTAGTGGCTTCTCTCAAGATAGCAATTTTCTACGGTGGGTGAACAAATTACTATCGAGCAATTGATAGAAAAGCGAATATTTATGAGAATATCTAGGCATGATCATGTATATAGGCATCACGTCCACGACAAGTAGACCGAAATGATTCTGCATCTACTATTATTACTCCACACATCGACCGCTATCCAGCATGCATCTAGAGTATTAAGTTCATAAGAATAGAGTAACGCATTAGGCAAGATGACATGATGTAGAGGGATAAACTCAAGCAATATGATATAAACCCCATCTTTTTATCCTCGATGGCAACAATACAATATGTGCCTTGTTGCCCCTGCTGTCACTGGGAAAGGACACCGCAAGATTGAACCCAAAGCTAAGCACTTCTCCCATTGCAAGAATGATCAATCTAGTAGGCCAAACCAAACTGATAATTCGAAGAGACTTGCAAAGATATTTAAATCATGCATAAAAGATTTCAGAGAAGAATCAAATATTGTTCATAGATAATCTTGATCATAAACCCACAATTCATCGGATCTCGACAAACACACCGCAAAAAGAATTACATGGAATAGCTCTCCGAGAGAATCGAGAAGAACTTTGTATTGAGATCCAAAGAGAGAGAAGAAGCCATCTAGCTAATAACTATGGACCCGAAGGTCTGTGGTAAACGACTCACACATCATCGGAGAGGCTATGGTGTTGATGTAGAAGCCCTCTGTGATCGATTCCCCCTCCGGTGGAGCGCCGGAAAAGGCCCCAAGATGGGATCTGACTGGTACAAAAGGTTGCAGCAGTGGAAATAGGGTTTCGTGGTGCTCCTGGATGTTTTCGGGTTATATGGGTATATATAGGAGGAAGAAGTACATCGGTGGAGCTGTGAGGGGCCCATGAGGGTGGGGGCGCGCCTGCCCCCTGTGCGTGACCCCTGTCTCGTGGCCTCCTTGCTTCTTTCTTGACGGCCACTCCAAGTCTCCTGGATCACATTTGTTCCAAAAATAACTCTCCCGAAGGTTTCATTCCGTTTGGATTCCGTTTGATATTCCTTTTCTACGAAACACTGAAATAGGCAAAAAAACAGCAATTTGCACTGGGCCTTTGGTTTGTTGGTTAGTCCCAAAAATAATATAAAAAGGTTACTTAAAGCCCATTAAGCATCCAAAACAGGTAATATAATAGCATGGAACAATAAAAAATTATAGATACATTGGAGACGTATCAAGCACCCCAAGCTTAATTCCTGCTCGTCCTCGAGTAGGTAAATGATAAAAACATAATTTTTTATGTGGAATGCTACCTAGCATAATTCTCAATGTAATTTTCTTTATTGTGGTATGAATGTTCAGATCCGAGAGGTTCCAGAAAAAAGTTTAATATTGACATAAAAATAATAATACTTCAAGCATACTAATAAAGCATACTACATGATCATGCAAAGCAATATGACAATGATGAAGCGTGGCATAATAAACGGAACGGTGGTAAGTTGCATGGCAATAATCTCGGAATGGCTATGGAAATACCATAATAAGTAGGTATGGTGGCTGTTTTGAGGAAAGTATATGGTGGGTTTATGGTACCGGCGAAAGTTGCGCGGTACTAGAGAGGCTAGCAATGGTGGAAGGGTGAGAGAGCGTATAATCCATGGACTCAACATTAGTCATAAAGAACTCACATACTTATTGCAAAAATCTATTAGTTATCAAAAAAAAGTACTGCGTGCATGCTCCTAGGGGGATAGATTGGTAGGAAAAGACCATAGCTCGTCCCCGACCACCACTCATAAGGAAGACAGTCAATAAATAAATCATGCTCCGACTTCATCACATAACGGTTCACCATACGTGCATGCTACGGGAAACACAAACTTTAACACAAGTATTTCTCAAATTCACAACTACTCAACTAGCATGACTCTAATATCACCATCTTCATATCTCAAAACAATCATCAAGTATCAAACTTCTCATAGTATTCAATGCACTTTCTATGATAGTTTTTATTATACCCATCCTAGATGCCTATCATATTAGGACTAATTTTATAACCAAAGCAAATTACCATGCTGTTCTAAAGGAATCTCAAAATAATATAAGTGAAGCATGAGAGATCAATAATTTCTATAAAATAAAAACACCACCGTGCTCTAAAAAGATATAAGTGAAGTACTAGAGCAAAATTATCTAGCTAAAAAGATATAAGTGAAGCACATAGAGTATTCTAATAAATTCCGATTCATGTGTGTCTCTCCCAAAAGGTGTGTACAGCAAGGATGATAGTGGTAGACTAAAAAGCAAAGACTCAAATCATACAAGACGCTCCAAGCAAAATGCATATCATGTGGTGAATAAAAATATAGCCTCAAGTAAAGTTACCGATGGACGAAGACGAAAGAGGGGATGCCTTCCGGGGCATCCCCAAGCTTACGCTTTTAGTTGTCCTTGAATTTTACCTTGGGGTGCCTTGGGCACCCCCAAGCTTAGGCTCTTGCCACTCCTTGTTCCAAAATCCATCAAATCTTTACCCAAAACTTGAAAACTTCACAACACAGAACTTCAACAGAAAATCTCATGAGCTCCGTTAGTATAATAAAACAAACCACCACTTCAAGGTACTGTAATGAACTCATTCTTTATTTACATTTGTGTTAAACCTACTGTATTCCAACTTCTCTATGGTTCA
>NC_041382.1:187388791-187483032 GCF_002162155.2 Triticum dicoccoides | reverse complement strand
ACACGAAAAATAGAATCTGTCAAAAATAGAACAATCTATAGTAATCTGTAGGTTTCGAATACTTTTGTAACCCCAAGAATTCTGAAATAAATTGGTGGACGTGAGGAATTTGTCTATTAATCATCTGCAAAAATATTCAACCTAATCGCACTCTCCAGTAAAAAAATGGCAGCAAATCTCGTGAGCGCTAAAGTTTCTCTTTTTTACAGCAAGGTCACATAAACTTCCCCCAAGTCCTCCCAAAGGTTCTACTTGGCACAAACACTAATTAAAAGCATAAAACCACATCTAAACAGACGCTAGATGAATTATTTATTACTAAACGGAAACAAAAAACAAGAAACAGAAATCAAATTGGGTTGCCTCCCAACAAGCGCTATCATTTAACGCCCCTAGCTAGGCATAAAAACAAGAATAGATCTAGGTATTGTCATATTTGGTAGGCAATTCTTCAATATAACACTTATAACCCTTAGGAGTTTCCTTCTTTTTATTAATGATCAAACTCCTAGGCAAGAAATCAAGGAAATCATTCAGAGCAAAAGGTTCCTTAATGATAGTGAAAAAGTTGGGGTGAACACTTATTGCTTTAAGATCCGCATTTTCCTTACTAGAAGATTCACCCTTTTTATTTTTAGGCACATACATAAACTTGGCAACTCTAGTAGTTGGAAGATTTGGAGTGTTTTTCACGGAAGTAAAGGCAGACCCTAAGTTGGTAATAATATCCTCAAGTTTATCAATTCTTGTGGAATCTTGATCTATTTTTTCATTGACTATGGGTTCTTTTTCTTTAAAAAAATTCAGAGTAACTCCTACCTTAGATCCATATTGGGTAATCTAGTTGTGGATCTTTTTATCCAAATTCTCAATCAACTCTACTGTGGCAACTTTATTTTCAATAATTTCAAGCCTTTACATCACATGTTCCAAAGTTAAAATAGTTCCATTAACCAAGAGAGGTGGTGAGCTAAACAAATCTATCATAGCATTATAAGAATCAAAAGTATGGCTACCCAAGAAATTCCCTCCGGTAATGGTATCAAGAATATATCTATTCCAAGGGGTGATGCCTACAAAAAAATTGCGAAGAAGAACGAAGTGGATTGCTTCCTAGTGGATCTATTCTGAGCATTGCAAATTCTATACCAATCATCTTTTAGATTTTCTCCTTCCTTTTGTTTAAAGTTAAGAACTTCATGATCAGCAGTACTAACGATGATAGAAGGGCTAGACATAATAGAAAAACCAACACTCTAACACACGGATACACAAGAAACAAGTAAAAAGATACGAACGAAAAAGAGGGAGCGGAAAAGAGGGCGAATAAAATGGCAAGGGTGAAGTGGGGGAGAGGAAAACGAGAGGCAAATGGAAAATAATGTAATGCAAGGGATAAGACTTTGTGATGGGTACTTGGTATGTCTTAACTTCATGCAACCTCCCCAGCAACGGCGCCAGAAATCCTTCTTGCTACCTCTTGAGCTTGCGTTGGTTTTCCCTTGAAGAGGAAAGGGTGATGTAGCACAATAGCGTAAGTATTTTCCTCAGTTTGAGAACCAAGGTATCAATCCAGTAGGAGATAGCACACAAGTCACCTAGTACCTGCACAAACAAACAGGAACCTCGCAACCAACGCGATAAAGGGGTTGTCAATCCCTTCACGGTCACTTACGAGAGTTGATCTGATAGAGGTAATAAGATAAATATTTTTGGTATTTTGTTGTATTGATTGGAAAATAAAGATTGCAAAATAGAAATAGCAAATTTATAGGAAAATAATATGATGGAAGATAGACCCGGGGGCCATAGGTTTCACTAGTGGCTTCTCTCAAGATAGCAATTTCTACGGTGGGTGAACAAATTATTGTCGAGCAATTGATAGAAAAGCGAATAGTTATGAGAATATCTAGGCATGATCATGTATATAGGCATCACGTCCGTGACAAGTAGACCGAAAAGATTCTGCATCTACTACTATTACTCCACACATCGACCGCTATCCAGCATGCATCTAGAGTATTAAGTTCATAAGAACAGAGTAACGCATTAGGCAAGATGACATGATGTAGCAGGATAAACTCAAGCAATATGATATAAACCCCATATTTTTATCCTCGATGGCAACAATACAATACATGCCTTGCTGCCCCTGCCATCACTGGGAAAGGACACCGCAAGATTGAACCCAAAGCTAAGCACTTCTCCCATTGCAAGAACGATCAATCTAGTAGGAAAAACCAAACTGATAATTCGAAGAGACTTGCAAAGATATTTTAATCATTCATAAAATATTTTAGAGAAGAATCAAATATTGTTCATAGATAATCTTGATCATAAACCCACAATTCATCGGATCTCGACAAATACACCGCAAAAAGAATTACATCGAATAGATCTCCAAGAGAATCGAGGAGAACTTTGTATTGAGATCCAAAGAGAGAGAAGAAGCCATCTAGCTAATAACTATGGACCTGAAGGTCTGTGGTAAACTACTCACACATCATCGGAGAGGCTATGGTGTAGATGTAGAAGCCCTCCGTGATCGATTCCCCCTCCGGCGGAACACCGGAAAAGGCCCCAAGATGGGATCTCATGGGTACAGAAGGTTGCGGCGGTGGAAATAGGGTTTCGTGATGCTCCTAGATGTTTTGGGGGTATATGGGTATATATAGGAGGAAGAAGTACGTCGGTGGAGCTGCGAGGGGCCCACGAGGGTGGGGGGCGCGCCCCCTGCCTCGTGGCCTCCTCGCTTCTTTCTTGACGGCCACTCCAAGTCTCCTGGATCATGTTTGTTCCAAAAATAACTCTCCCGAAGCATTCATTCCGTTTGGATTCCGTTTGATATTCCTTTTCTGCGAAACACTGAAAAAGGCAAAAAAATAGCAACTTGCACTGGGCCTTTGGTTAGTAGGTTAGTCCCAAAAATAATTTAAAAAGGTAAATTAAAGCCCATTAAAGATCCAAAACAGATAATATAATAGCATGGAACAATCAAAAATTATAGATACATTGGAGACGTATCACTTGGATATGGGATCCAAGGGCATCTGAGTACTTTTTGTACAAATTGTGTGCAATTCTCAAACTCATTAAGGTTTCTGTAAAAAATATTAAGATATCATGTGAGCTGCTATATCTCAGATCTACAAGCTCCAAGCAACTCATATCAGCATATAGCATCTAAGGTGTGAGGATACATGATATTCTCCCGAGGAGGGGAGGTGCACAACCAATCGGTGTTTGGGAGGCTGGGGACAAATATAATGTTCAAATAATACAATCTAAACAATCCTAAACAGATCTTCACAATTTTATCTAAGGTCAAGGGGTTAACCCTGTCGAATGTGGGGTTCCGGCGAACCCCTAAGGTTCGAACACTAGGGTGCACGCGTAGTCTCTCCCTCCTACCGATCTATGCTCTAGCTCGCTAAGATCTTGCGAACGAACTCGACGAACTCACAACACAGAAAGACACGTGGTTTATACTGGGTTGGGCCACCGTTGTGGTGTAATACCCTACTCCAGTGTGGTGGTGGTGGATTGCCTCTTGGGCTGATGATGAACAGTACAAGGGAAGAATAGCCTCCTGAGGTTGGGGTGTTCTTGTGCATATGAACTTGTGGTGTGGATTCCCTCAAGCTAAGATGAGATGAGATCCCCCCCCCCTAATATAGTGGTGACTAGTCCTACTTATAGAGGCCCTGGTCCTCTTCCCAAATATTGAGCGGTAAGGGAGCCAACAATGGCGGGCTAATTTGAAGGGGGACAGCTAGTAGAAGCTATCCTGACAAAGGTAGCCTGCGCTTGTGAAAGGCTCTGGGGTGATGCCGTCTTGGCCTCCACGATGACCTCCACCTTGCCGTCCGCCTGGTCTTGGTCTTGTTGCACCAAAATGGCAACCTTTGCCTGATGCCTCGGTACTCCGCGGCTGCGCTTGCCCCTTTGCACCAAAGAGGAAACAAGGACGCTGTGCGTGCTGGCGCCCGCCTGGCGCCCGCCTGGTGTCGATCGTCATGGCTCACGTCACGAGAGTCTCATGAGGTTCGCCTCACCTTGATATCCCCGCCCCTCGCGAGGCTGCCTGACTAGGCCGCTCGGGAGGAGGTCTTGCATCGTCTTCCTCGCGTGGCTTGGCCCCTCGCGAGGGTCTTGGGCACCTTGTTGGTGAAGACGGGCCGTACGGCCTGCTGCTTGGACACGCCGCTGGCCACGGGCAGGCAAGTCTGGGGACCCCCATTCCCAGAACGCTGACAGTAGCCCCCGGGCCCAAGGTGCACTCGGGCTTGGCTTCGCGGCGAAGCCAAGGGTCAAGTTCGGAGCACCGCGGGCCCCAAAAGCCTGCGGCCTCGGTCGACGCGTGGCGGTTGATTGGACGTGGGCGTCTCCGCTTCCCCACGCCACCTCGGAAACTACACGACTTGACAAGCCCTGCGACATGCAAGGGAAACCATCATTACCTGCAATCGTGGGAGGTGCCGGTTGGCCTTCTTCCGCTAGAAATGGAGAGGGGGCGGAGCCCCCATCACCCATCTCTTCCTCGCTCGCTTGCTTCTTCCTCCTTGCTCTACTTCTTGCTCCAATGGCGCCTATCAGAAGGTTCTCCGCCGAAGAGAAAGGGAAAGCCCCCCGAGATGTCTCAGAGCCACTCCCGCCGAAGAAGAGGTCGATCCATCGCCGTGACGAAGCGGCGATGCAAGTGGTGACACGAGGCCTTGGTGCGAGCGGCCTCCTCCGGGGTATCCGCTACCCCTGTACGCCCAAGCCGAGGGCTCGGGGGGACGAAGTGACGAGCGGCGCCGCCCGCGCCACATCTGGGGTCGCCGCGCCACGACGACGTGTGTCGTCCATGTTGCGGACTCCTCGCGCGAGTTGGTGCTGTGGGCGTCGATGCCTCCAAGCTCATGGATCCGCTTCCCGCGGTTCTTCTCCGACGTGATGCCGCCGAGGGGGCCTCTCGAGCTGTGGCTGCAGCACCCCGACTGCAGCGCTCCGGCGACTGGATCGGAGATCGAAGCGGTCCCCACCAACAAGATCTTCATGACCCGCGGCTGGGGGGAGATCGCACGGGTCTGCCGTGCGAGGGGCGCCCTCGTGATCCACTTCGAGTATGACGGCACCTCCACGCTCTTCTTCAAGGTCTTCGATGCCAAGGCCATCGCCTGGAGTGCTGCTCCGGAGAAGAGCGCGAGGCTTATGCGCGCTCCGCTCGCGACAACTCCAGCAGCAGTAGCCCTTGGGAGTCCAGCAGCTCTCCTGAGCTCTACGAGACTCGAGAGACGAGCGACGACAGCTACGTGCCCCCGAGCTCTCGCCGCACTCAGAGCAAGGCCGCAGCGTCCGGCCGCCGCCGCCGCTGATCTGGATGGGGTTGGCGCCGGCCTCCCGTGGCCCACTGTTGATGATGGCGTCCGCCACGGAAGGATGTAGATAGGATTCCCCTTAGCATTAGCTTTTGTTTCCTGCGAAGAATCATGAATCACCCCGTGGGGGCATGTAAGGATCTGCAATGCCTTTGTACATATCTTCCTTGTTATGAAGATTTGATGAATGCGTGTCCCGTTAAGGCTCGGCCCCTCCTTTCTTTCCTCGCTATGGCTTGTTGCTCTATGCTGACGGGTCCCGGTCCCAAGGCGGCTACATCGTTGCTGGTATGCCAGGTCGCGATGCCGTGGTCAAGGCCAGAAGGTGCACGGCCCGAGGTCCAGTAAGAGCCCCTGAGGCGCGATGCTTAGGAGGTCCCCCTTAGCGCCCAAGCGGCCATGGTAAGGAAAGAAAGGAAGATGACTTGGCCGCAACGGGGCTGCGACATGGTGTGAGCGACTACTAGGCCCGAATATTTAGCCGATCCGAGGACGAGACTTATCTTGCTGACTTCGCTGTGATTCCTGATGTTGCGCTAGGGCTGCGCGCCAACTTACGTGACATATCTAGGCAGGTCTGTACAAGTTTTCCTTCTCCCGAGCTCTTCTTAGTGCTCTACATCCTCAGGTCCTGGCCCTCGAGCGAGCTCAGCCACCGCTGGTATGCCAGGTCGCCATGTCGTGGTCAAGGCCAGGGGGTGAGGGCTGGAGAGCCAGTAAGAGCTCCTGAGTTGCGATGCTCAGGAACCCCCCTTTTGACGTGCAAGAGAGTCGCACGAGAGAAATGGAGACTCGTGGTGCCGCCTGCTATCCTTACCATGGTGTCCCTGTGGACAGGCACAAGAAGAAACATGGTTTGCCGTTACTACCGCCTGCCTGCCGCTGGTTGGTCCGGATGAAGTGAAGGCACTGAGGGCCTGGTGAGGTGACGTGCACGGCACTTGCCGCGAGCCAGAGCTCGACCACTTAGATTTGTCGGTCATGGCAGGGACGGACCCATGCACCAGTGCCGTGCCTGTGTAGAGGCCCTGAGGGAGGCGATGATCGAGCAGGTGATAGTAGTTGGCAGGTTAAGCATGAAGAGCAGATCGACTTGGATAAATGCAGGAAGATACATGCCACTGGGTCTGGCCCGAGCGGCGTGGGGATGATGCAGCCTGAGGGGCGCCCCTAGCAAGGTAAGCTAAAGACATAAGCAAAAGGGATACATGCCACAGGGACGGGCCCATGTGGCCTGGGAATAATGCAGCCCGAGGGGCGCTCCCAGCTTAAATGAACTTGGAAGATGTCACCTGGTTCTGTAGACGAAGCAGAGTTGGTGCAGCTGAAGCCACGCGTTGATGGAATGGCTCCTCATGAGCCACCGGGACCCTGAGCCTCGGGAGGCTCTGGGGGCTCAAGAGGTTCCCTGAAGACCGTCCCCATCTCCTCCATAACGGTGTGGAACCTGGCCTCCTGAGCCGCCAGGACTTGCCGCATGTTGCGCTGATAGGCTGATGCCACGCTCGGCAAGCCGAAGGGCATGCGAACGTAGCTGTGTGGTGTACCCTCACAGCGACCCGCACGTGATGGCCAGAAGCATTCCTGAGATGCGGCCCTATTGAGCCCTGGGACGTCAACGCAGACGCGCAGCTCAGCACCCTCGCCTGGATGGTGAGCCGCACTCCGTGAGCGGCTGTCGCCGCGCATGGCTCTTGCGTCTTGTAGATCTTGGGTGGTCTTGGTGATGAACTCCTGGGTGGTGGGCATTCTTTGCCCTGTGCTCACCTGAGGAAGGTGTGCCGTGAAGCATGCCTCCAAGTGGTGCCCAAGCGCCTCCCTCATGAGGTTGACAAGGTCCGAGGCCCTCCAGAAGAGAGCCCCCGAGTCCTGCCTGAGGAGGGCCCGGGCACGCTTTCCTATGCGGTGGAGGGAGGCTCCCCTAGAGCGGGCGCTGATCCTGATGAGGCTCCTGACGCGACTCCATCTTCTTGGGGTCCTGCGCGACGCGGCTGCTTCTTCTTGGGGATGGTCTCCGGATGGTCTTCACTTCTGCTGTCAGGGTTGTCGATTGCTACGGCTTGGAAGGCGCGCTCAAGGGAGCACATCACATTCCTTTCTTAACATGGGACCGTGATGATTCCCCCGCTTCCTGGCATCTTGAGAACAATGTAGCCGTGGTAAGTGACTGCCATGAACTTGGCCAGGGCTGGATAACCGAGGATGGCATTGTACGGTAGGCGGATGTGCGCGACGTCAAAGTCGATGAGCTCGGTGCGGTAGTTCTTGCGCTCCCCGAAGGTGACAGGCAGGCGGACTTGCCCTATCGGTGTGGTGGAACCGTCAGTCACTCCTGAGAAAGGCTTGGTTGGCTGGAGCTGCTCATAGGGCACTTGGAGGTTGTCGAACGTGTCGACGGATAGGACGTTGAGCCATGCGCCGCCGTCGATGAGAGTCTTGGTGACTTGCACATTGCTGATGACTGGGAAGCACAGCATAGGAAGTGCGCCAGCGGTGGCTGCACACTTGAGCTGGTCGGCCGAGTCGAAGGTGATGGCGCATTGGGACCACCTGAGCGGGCGCGTGGCCTCGAGCTTGGGGAGCGCCGTGTTCACCTCGCGAGCGAACTGTTTGAAGATGCACTGAGAGGCTGGGGCCTAAGCACCGCCCAAGATGCAAGCGAACGCACGCGGCTCCTGGAAGCCCCCAGCCCCCTCGTCCTGGTGGTGGTCGTCGTTACTTCTTGGCGGCGGCAACGGGGGAAGACCGGCGTTGCCCTGGGGGCGATCCTCACGAGGCGGGTCCCTCCAGGCGCCCTCGCGAGGTTGGTCCTGCCAGCGGTCCTCACGAGGCCGGTCGCGCCACTCCTGGCGTGGGCCACGATCGTCCCAGCGTCCGCCTCCGCGTCCTCCTCCAGGGCCGTACCCCCGGTCGTTGCGCACGGGGCGTCGACCGTAGCGTCCTTCCCGTATGGCTCTGATCTCTTGGCAGTCGTTGGTGTTGTGGGTGTTCAGGTTGTGGAAGGCGTAGAACGGATGACCGTTCTTGGATGACTCGGGCTGATCTCTGCCTCGCTTGGTGTTGGGCTCCGCTGCGAGCACTATTGCCTCTTTGCGCTTCACGTCCTTGGCCTTCTTCTCCTCCACTCCTTCAGCTGGAAGCTCAAGGAGAGAGAGGCGCCCCTCCTCAGCTCTTGCGCACTTGGTCGCCAGATTGAACAGCTCCTGAGATGTGCAAAGCTCCTCATGGATAGCCAGATATTCCTTCATCTTGACGTCACGGATGCCGTCTGAGAACGCGGAGATGATGGCTTCGTCCGTGGCCTTGGGGATCTTGAGGCGGGTGTTGTTGAATTGCTGGATGTACTTCTGGAGGGTCTCTCCTGGCTGTTGTTTGATGTGGCGTAGATCGCCCGCGGCCGGTGGGCCGTCGCGAGTGCCCTGGAAGTTGGCGACGAAGCGGTCACGCATCTTGTCCCAGGAGGAGATCGAGCCGTGCTGCAGGTTCAGGAGCCAGGAGCGGGCGCCATCCTTAAGAGCGATGGGAAACCAGTTCGCCATGACTTTTTTGTCACCGTTGGCCACTTCGATGCTCAATTCATAGAGCTGCAGGAACTCCGCGGGGTCGGCGGTGCCGTCGTATCGAGGAGGTAGATCTGGCTTGAACTTGCCTAGCCAGGCGACGCTATGCAGTTCGGGGGTGAAGGCACGGCAGCCAGCCAGTTCGTCTTGGGGTGAGTGATGGAGTAGCGGTGCGGCCGTCCTGCCGCACTGAAGGATGCAGCGAGGACGCCTGCTGCTCGTTCCCCACCGGGCTGGTGGCAGCGTTGGCGGCGGGAGACGGAGAACGGCGAGGCGGCCCACCGACGGGAGCCGTCTGAGCGACGCGGGCGGCAAGGGCATCCCGACGCTCAGCTCGAGCATGGCGAGCGTCCGCCATGGAGACGACGGAGCGACGGAGCAACGGAAGGGAAACTACAGCGCACCCCTACCTGGCGCGCCAAATGTCAGATATGGGGTTCCGGTGAACCCTTAAGGTTCGAACATTGGGGTGCGCGCGTAGTCTCTCCCTCCTACCGATCTATGCTCTAGCTCGCTAAGATCTTGCGGACGAACTCGACGAACTCACAATACAGAAAGACACGGGTTTTTTACTGGTTCAGGCCACCGTGGTGGTGTAATACCCTACTCCAGTGTGGTGGTGGTGGATTGCCTCTTGGGCTGATGATGAACAGTACAAGGGAAGAACAGCCTCCTGAGGTTGGGGTGTTCTTGTGCGTATGAACTTGTGGTGTGTAGATTCCCTCAAGATAAGATGAGATGAGATCCCCCCTACTATGGTGGTAGCTAGTCCTACTTATAGAGGCTCTGGTCCTCTTCCCAAATATTGAGCGGGAAGGGAGCCAACAATGGCGGGCTAATTTGAAAGGGGACAACTAGTGCAAGCTATCCTGAAAAAAGGTAGTCTGCGCCTGTGAAAGGCTCTGGGGTGACGCCGTCTTGGGCTCCACGATGACCTCCGCCTTGCCGTCCGCCTGGTCTTGGCCTTGTTGCACCGAAATGGCAACCTTTGCATGAGGCCTCGGTACTCCGCGGTTGCGCTTCCCCCTTTGCACCAAAGAGGAAACAAGGACGCTGCGCGCGCTGGCACCCGCCTGGCGCCCGTCTGGTGTCGATTGTCATGGCTCATGTCACGAGAGTCTTGTGAGGTTCGCCTCGCCTTGATATCTCCACCCCTCGCGAGCCTGCCTGACTAGGCCGCTCGGGAGGAGGTCTTGCGTCGTCCACCTCGCGAGGCTTGGCCCCTCACAAGGGTCTTGGGCGCCTTTTTGGTCAAGACGGGTCGTACGGCCTGCTGCTTGGCCACGCCGCGGGCCGCAGGCAAGCAAGTCTGGGGACCCCCGTTCCCAGAACGCCGACAAACTCCCGACAATCTACATAGCTCGGCCTAAACACAACATTTGCATGTATGTAGTACTAGACTTAATATTCATGTTTTAGTTTCCTGTTCATTTTAAATATTGAATTGAGGACCATGCATGTCTTACATTTTACTCCCTTCATTCCTAAATATTAGTCTTTTTAGAGATTTCAAATGGACTGCCACATACGGATGTATATAGACATATTTTAGAGTGTAGATTCACTCATTTTGCTCCGTATGTAGTCACTTGTTGAAATCTCTAAAAGACATATATTTAGGAACATAAGGACTATTTTTGAATTCGTGCCATACATGCATGGTTTGGAAAAATAGATGCACAATACTTACTGGATTTTTGTTGTATTCGTGTGTGTGTGGTCATATGCTTGATACAAAGCTTTCTCACCACCATACCGTTCATCTTTTAAATTTGAATTTGCAATGAAAAACTTACTAGGATACCATGAAATGTGAAATCCACATTGAGATCACTATATCACAAACTCACTCTAATTCAAGAACTCCTCATAAATCAATTACCACATTTAGATTACCATTTGCAAGGAAAATACGAGCATTGTAATACACATAGATTCGTTCGGCAATTTAAAAGATTCCTTTCGTATTCTCGAATGGTAGGACCCAACAGCATACCAGCCATACTTTGGCTCATATTGATCCTAAAAGAACAAGGCCCGTGTCCTTCTGGTGGCGTGTGTGGTACGCACATTAGCCAACCCCAACTAGCCGAGCCTCCGTATTTCGAGTCAAAATATCTGGCGGCCAGAATTCCATCCCTAGGAAATTCCCCTCATGTCCCCGGTCCATAATGACTACCGATGAACAATGGAGGGATGCTTTAGTAACTAGACAACATTACCTACCGTGCCGAGCACGGTTCAATTCCCTCGGTCGTCGCTACCCAAGGTCACCCATCAACTCCATTGCCTAATACTAATAGGAGTACTACACCAGGATGAGCACAGAATTGAGCCCGTTTGTTCATGCCTACTACTTGAGTTAATATATGAGGCAATGCACTGGTACGGAGGGATTATCCTTTTACTCTCCATATATAACTTGTCTAAAGTCTAACTAAGCAAAATGTTTCACCAAATCCTTTCTTAAGAAATACAACAGGAAAGATATATCGCTTGAAAATTTATTGCATGATGCAGGTTATGATATTGTTTCGAATCCTGGATTTTAAATTTCCGAAAATCCAAAAGTGACCGGAAATTCATGAAACTGAGAATGGTCTCGTGATATGGCAAAAATATTCCTACGCAATTTTTTTTCTTCAATTTGAGACAAGTTGCTTATGAGAAGTTGCACAAATGAAGAGCCAATATATTTTGGAACAAAGACCTATCACGTTAAGGCGAATGATTTCACTATTAAAACCATGGGCATTTACGTGCCGCCATGAGTCCCACTTCTTACCGGCAGGTGCCGTCTGAGCAAGCATGTGAGTCGACGGGAGGCGTGCAAGCAGACCGTTGTGCAGGCTCACCGGGAGGCGAGCCCTTTGACCAGGCTCCGCCTCCCACCTTTGTCCCAACTACCCCCACTTTTAATGGCACTGGCGCCGCGTTTTAAAATCAACCCCGCACTACCCGGTATCGCTGCAATCTTGTCTCTTCCTCTCCGATTCTCCTGTCATCTACCTCCAACCAGCCTGACCTAACCGTACGCCATGCCGCATCACGATGGTCTGCCCTTAGTCTTCCAGTTTCCCGAGGAAGACACCCAGCCGGAGTCTCAATAACATAAGGCGCTTTGGGACGAGCTTGAACCGGCCTTGTGGGAAGACGCCGCGCCTGTCCACGCTCCCGTTCCAGCTCCCGTCGCACCGACTGCGCCAGCGCTCATCCCCGTGGCATTGATGGGCTTGAAGCCACACATTGTCGCCAAGCTCGATGCCACGGGGTTCCACGAGGTCCCCGCCGACTTTCACGCACCCGTGCACCTGCCAGCGCATGCGCCTACGCGTGCACTGACGTGCGCGCCCGTGCCGGTGCCCATGCACCTGCCAGCGCATGCGGTTGCGCGTGCACTGACGCGCGCGCCCGTGCCGGTGCCCGTGCACATGAATGTCTCCGCCACACCGTTGCCAGTGCCTGTCCCCGTGTAGGTGCCAATGCCCCCCTCAGCGGCATGGATGGCCGCCGTCGACCGCTTCCTTGCACCAGCGCAGTCGCCTCCTCCGGCGAGTTGACTCGTACGTGGAGACAGAACTCCAGAACATTGTGGCCTTCCTTGAAGCTAGGGCCAACGTCCAGGAGTACGCCAACAACGGCGCAAGACGCTGCGTCACCATCGGTCAGTGGCCTGACGACACACAGAGCATGGCAGAGGAGCCACTTCCCACCGCAAGACGTCCCCGCCGCTACAGCATAATCTAAATTTGCCATGAAAAATGTTCGGATTGCCATGCTTAAAATCCGAATGTTTATCATTCCCGTTTATTTTAGATCGATCGTCGTATGAATGTAAAGTCGGAGTCAGACTGAATGAAATCTATGGTTTGATCAATTGAATGTTCTGCTAGAGCCGTATCAAATTAAATATAATACGTCATCAAGCCACATGTATTCCTTCTCATCCAATGACCTAGACTGCTTCAATGTCAAGCGCTCAACACGTTTAACATGTAGTTAATTTCATGCCAAAATAGTGCTAATCACATAATAATATGCAAATAACATCCTACTTAATATCCGCATGCAGTTAATATACTTCCAAATTAATGTGCATTGCATGTACACATTGACTAGTACTACTAGTACGTGAAACTGGTGCCGTAACTTGTGAACGCATCCAGATATGGTCAACGGCAACATCGCCCGCGAGTTCTTCATGTTTGCCCATGCGTCTAAACGGGGAGGAGAGAGAGAGAGCAAACATGGAACCCACCAGTAAGTGAAGGCGAATAGTACGTGCTAACGAGCCGGTCCCACTAATGTACTAAAAATAATATTACATGTTATCCATTAATTAGGTTATGGTAATATAAAACATTATATGAACAAAGGGGAGTACAACAAACATTGATGTACTACATATGTTGTCTACTGACGTGCGGCTTGAAGGCCCTGGTCGCATGTTCGATCCTCATCCTTCTTAATTTATATATGGGTCCAAATTTGTTTCGTGATAGGTGGGCCCCTCGGTGTGTAGTTTGTAGCACTTTAATTTGTGGGTCGAAATTTGTTCCATTACACGTGGACTATTGGTGTATAGTTTTGTAGCTTATTTGTAATAATTAAAGAGAACAACGGAGTTTTTTTGCAAAAATACCATGGTGCGATGTTGAAGGCGAGAAATGACGTGGAGAGAGCAATGACCGAGCCAGAGGGAAATGAATCGGGAGAGATGCGGGGGTTGCAACGGTATTTGGAGTAGTTGTGGCCAAGTGCTACGAAAATATAATCTAAACCCACCGGAATAAATGCCTACACAAACTAATCCAAGGTTGGAGTCCCCCTCGCAATTTAAATAGCTCCGACTTTGTGAGGGATGGAGAGGTAGCTTCAATGTGTGGAAGATACGGCGTGAGAAAGCAAGGTAAATCGAGACACAGATAGATAGAGAGACAAAGTGAGTGTGGTTCGACATTCATTGAAAAGATATATATGCTTTGGAGAAATATTGCCCGATTGAGCTTTTGGGAAGGGTGAGGGCTGTAAGATAGAGCTTGAGAGATGATCCATTCACAGACATGTAGATACATTTTGTGCGTGGGACGAAGCAAGGTCAATCGATTACATATATAAAGGGAGAGAGATTGAGCGAGTGTGGGTCATTGTGTGATCGAAAGAGTGAGACGGGTTGGAGAGAGTGACCTAGATAGACGATGTGCATGAGAGAGTATACAATATGAATATGTCAAATTGGGCTCAAACATGGAGATATATCGTTTGTGTCCGAGAAAGAGCGAGGTCAATCGAGACACACACACACACACACACACACACAGAGAGAGAGAGAGAGAGAGAGAGAGATTGAGCGAGCGTGGCCTACCATGAGGTCGAAATAGTGGGGGCGGTTTGGATGGACTGACCTAGATAGACAATCTGCGTGAGAGAGTATAGAGTGTGTCGATCGAGGCCCAAACAGGGACATATTTCATTTGTGTGTGAACGAAAAGCGAGGATAATCGAGACTCAGATAAAGAGAGCGAGATTGAGCGAGTGTGACCCACTGTGTGGAAGAAAGAGTGAGACAGTCTCGAGGGAGTGACCTAGATAGACAATGTGTGTGCGTGCGCACGAGAGGTTGGGGGCTAGATAGGCAATGCATGTATCTAGCGAGAAAGGGTGGGAGGGGAGAGAGAGAGCTAGAGAGAGAGAGAGAGAGCTCGCATGGGGTGCAATGGCGGGTGTGTGAGGTAGATACATTTGGTAACAAAGTGGAAAAGGGGTTTTGTAGTTGAGAGAGTTAGAGATCGAAACATGGAGAGAAAGAATGAAGTGTGTCGGAAACCGATAGCTTCCTAAGGTGGTTAGGAGAAGAAGATTGACTGATACAGGAAGTATGTAGCATGTGTGCCGAGGGGGGTGGGGGTGGGGCTAAAAACAACATTTGAATGTAGATAGTACGAGACTTAATTTCGATGTTTCAACTTAGTGTACATTGTAAGATTTGAAATGAGGACCATGCATATGGGTAATTATTTCGAATTCGTGCCATACTAGGTTTGGAAAAGTTGAAATTGACTCGATTGTTGTGCTATTTTGTAGGTCATATGTTTGAATCCATCCAATGTTTTCTCACCACCATAGTGTTCATCATATACATATGAATTTATATTAAAAAAGTAGCATGGATACCGTGAAATGCGAAATCCACGTTAGAATTGGCGATCGCTATGTGACACACACTCTAATTCAAATAACTCCTCATTAATTAATTTATAGTATCTCGCTTCGAATGACTAATTATTTGCAAGGAAAACACGGGCATGGTAATACATACAGACTCGTTTGCAAATGAGAGAAGATACGTTTGCAAATGAAAGAAGATTCGTTTGCATTCAAATGTAGGCGCACCAGGCAGACCAGGGTTGTGTCGTGGTGGTCACGTGTGTCGTACGGACGCTAGCGCCCAGCCACCATCCCCCCCAAAAGAACGACGACAAAATAATTTTGTGCTTACATGTTTAGGATTGAAATATCTGGTGGCCCCAATTCTAGCCCTGCAAAATCTCCCTTCTCCATCATCCCCTTCCATGCCCAGATTGCACAATCCTAATTCACCGCCAACCCAGGTAAAGTTTGACTTGCCCCTCATCTCATCTCTTTCCCCACCTCTGTGTCGAACGACGACGACGACGAAGATGACGGTCGGACTTCACCACCGCACCGGAGCTACCTCATCTACGCCCTCGCCCACCACACCGGGTGGTCCACCGACAATGTCGGCCGCCGCAACCGACGTGCCTCACAGACACCGACTTCCACCGCATCAGGTGCGCTTCACTGACGCCGTCTCCCACCTCACCGGGGCTACTTCACCAAGCACATCGTCGCACCTCTGTCCCCCGTGGCCGTTGGGTCTTCACCAACGGTCTCGTCCATCGCATCACAGCACTCCGCTGCCACTCAAGATCTGCATCCGTGCGCGGCCAGCCAACGCCAGTGCATGGCCCTAAATGGCTCTGAAGTGACCCGCACTCTAGCTAGGCGAGCATGCCCAAACGTCGGCCTGAACTATGTATCCACATATCACTCCCTTGTGCACTGTTCCGATGATTTTTGGATATCCTTTCACTGCTCTCTTAGCTTACACGCCTATGCAACTCTGACTTCAACTCTTATTTCTTCTGGAGATATCATCTAAAACAAGCAAAAGTATTTTTTAGCGAAGCATGACGGCGCTACGGGATCTGGTACACATCCCGCACACCGTATAACCTTGTAAGTATCTGTCCTCTGGTACAATAGCAAGGTCGATTCCTCTTATTTGATCAACCATTTGCCGTGTCAAAAATGCAGAGGGGGATGCAAGGAGCACAAGGCCTTCATATCCAAGTAAGTGGTAACATGGACTTGTACATGGAACAGCCCAAGCGCAAGCAGAGCTGCAGTGAGCCTGTACAACGAGCTAGCGTAAGTCCCTGCATTTCATTTAATTCGTACTGGCTGGCATGTATGATTTGTGTGCAGTGGCGGATCCACAAATTCAAGTTACCAGGGGCAAAAAATTAACTTAAAAATACAAAGGCACTTGCACTTCGGAAATCAACATAATTTGAGAAATGTGAAGCTACATGCACTTTGAAAACTAGCTAATGATCCAAAATAGTTTAGATTATAAAACACTAAATGATGTAAGCATCACAAAACACAAAATGCAACATGGTGTACAAGGACTACTAACATGGTCTCTGCCTGCTTGAATTATTCGTTCTCTGGCTGAAAATATCGAAGTGTAATTGCACCTATAACCAGTGTGCAAACTGCATATCAATATATCTATCCTGCACAAGTATGCCAATAGTTTCAAACAACAGATTAGAAAAGTATTTATGCTATGTTGCCATGATACGGGGACTTTCTGGTAGATGGCCTCGACGTTTCCTCAAGCCATGAAAATGTACTATAATTTGTTTGTCATCAATGCCTGCAAATCTCTATGTCTCTCTCAACATAGCAGATCATCATTAGACACTAAATCCTTCAATGGGAGCTTGCAAAATGCTTGCATTAAATCCCTCATTAGACACTATATGTTCATCATGAGGAGCATGTGAAATGTTTGCATCAAATCCTTCATTAGCAGTCTGTTCATTAGACACTTTAGGCTCAAGAACAACATGAGCTTGTATGTTTGCACCGGAAACTTGATTAGATACATCAGGTTCGGTCAGTTCAGTATTGATTGGGGGAGTTATAAAATAAGCAGAAATTGGTTTCATTTTCTCATAGATTCCCTACATACATGCAGTTTTACAACACCGTCAGGTTTAACTATTGGCCAGAAATTGAACAGTTGAATTAGATATAATCAGGGATATGATGTACCTGCTCGTTGCGCATGCTTCTCTTGCAAGCTGCGACTGTCCGTTTGCGCAAGCTTGATGCCATGCTCGTGCTGCCGCTGCCTCCCACGTAGGCTACACCCAGGGTTGGATCTTCATCTTCTTGTCCTTTCATTTGCTTGAAGCCCGGTGACCGCCCACCAACGAGGGCGCGAGGAAGTGTTGTGTCGGTCTGTCCAGTGGCGGCTAGGTTAGGAGTGAACCAGACTGGAGGCTGGAGCAAACCAATTGGGATTTTTCCTGCTGTTGATTGATATGGGAGGCACTCATTTGGGTCGCGAGCCTGCTATAGGGCCTGCCTTCCACTTACGTTATTTGCCCATCCAAATTGAAACATTTTTCTACATTTTTTACATTGTCTGCCCGTGTGTTGGGACGAACAAAACTAGCCTTGGCCAACCTAGACGACTCAAACTAGGTGCACACTTTCCAGCCACGCGAGGCGGCCGCCCATACCAGCCCCTATGGTGGCGTCGCCCCTTTTTGCGTGTATGATTGGGGTAGTGAAAAATATTGCACTGATGCTTTTGATTTACCCACAGAATGGTTGAATTGCTTGTTTCTATGAATTGATTTTGCCAATAATGTGAAGGATGCCAGTCTTTTCATCCTATTGTAGATTGCTTAGATCTCGATATGCCAAATGTAATTGCATGAAATATATAGTAAAAGCCAGTGTGATGTGTGTGGCTACAACTAGTCTGACAACCCGTCCTCATATAACATATCAAGGACGCACCATCTTATCAGATTAACCATTCGACTTACCAATGCAGTGAGGGAAGAAAGAAGTATTGTGACTGCGTATCCAAGCAATTGATGCCATGGACTCCTTCGTAGAACCTTGTAAGCGAAAAAGAAGTTGCAGTGTGCCTGTACAAAGAGCTAGCGTAAGTTCAGTTACCTGCTTTTAGGAATTTTAGTTAGCCACTTATTGCAAAATTGTTCAATTATGTTGCTTGGCTTAATTATAGTTTGCTACTGATTACATAATGCCATAGCCTGTTAATCGTATTATAGACTGCGCCTATCTTTGTGTTTGATACTTACTGTTAATAATTACCTATTTGCCTGAACTTAAATAGCTACTTAAGCATGCAGATAGTGGGTCATATGTACTTCTAGGGTGCAGCAGAATTCATGTGTAATTTATGTTCTGATACCCTGTATGTTTAAATGGTTTTCTATTATGACTTGTAGCACTAGTAATGTTTGCATGTTCATAGATAGACAACTGTCAGGTTTATATGAGGGACACCGTCTTTTTAACTTATATATGTGTGTTGGAATCATTTTGCTTACATCAAAGAAATTTACAGATGTCTGTGTTGCTGGTAAACGGTATCGACTTGTTACTTTAATACGTTGCCAAGAACTTGTTAGTTTTACTAGTTCATGTGTAATTAAATACGTTGCCAAAACTGGTTAGTTTTACTAGTTTGATGTTAGTTTCTTATGGCTCTTGCAACACTTTATTTATGATTGCTAACATTCAAGTTTGCAGGATCCAACTGAAACTCCATTGGCACAATAGGTATGTTTTCAGAAAATTCCTTGTTTACCTGGTTTGCTGCTGTAACTTGTTCCTATAATCATCCTACCAACTTCAAGTTTTCAGGATCCAATTGGAAGTCCAATTGCACAGCAGGTACATTTTCAAAAAAATATTTGTGTAACAGGTTTGCTGGTGTAACTTGTTGCTCTAATCAAGTTACTGACTACTCAACTTTTCAGGATCCAAGAGAAACTCCAATGCCACAACAGGTTCCTTTTGCAAAACTTGTTTGTTTAACTGCTTTGCTGCCGCAACCGGTTGCTCTAATCACATTACTGGCTACTCAACTTTTCAAGATCCAAGAGAAACTCCAATGCCACAATAGGTACCTTTTGCAAAACTTGTTTGTTTAACTGCTTTCCTGCTGCAACCGGTTACAATGATGTTAATAACTACTTTTCAGCATCCAATTGAAACTCTTTAATTCCTTATTTGTTTAATTGGTTTGTTGTTATAACTCCCAGTTGAGATGTTTTGTAACTTCAACTTTTAAGAATCCAATCGAAACTTTAATGGCAAAACAAGTTAGCCCAAGATCAAAGAGTGAGGTCCCCATGAACGTTCATCCCACAGCAGTGGCACCAGCCCAATCGTGCATCATGAATTGTCAACTGCTGATGCTCTAAAGGCTAAACTATTGGTAGAAAGAGATTCTGCTTCTGCACTTAGAGATGAAGTTGACATGTTGAGGAAGCAAACAACACAATCACATGTAATACTCAAGACAACCATTAAATATTTCGTGGATTTCAAAACGAAGCAAGCTGAGATTGACCGCATTGTTAAGGTCCTGAAGGAAAAAAGGAAATTAAATTCCCACTTGGTAAATCATAGGTGAAATGTTATCTCCATCGTTGAATAACCTTTGTGTTGTTTGTTCATGTAATTGATCAAACCACTTGTTTTAGTGATCATGTAATTTTTTTTGTTTTTTGGTTTGTAATTTTTTTAGCACAAGTCTGTATTAATTTATAAGACTCTGAGACATTTCATTTTGATTGCTGTGCCAGACCTAGAAATATGCCAATCGGGCTGAATGTGCATTCAGCAATAATAGTGCTCCGTAGCATAGATGGACCTTAAGTAGCACGCATCGGAAAGGGCCAAGATGTTGTACTAGCTTCGCTAAAAAAGGATGCTCTTCCAGCAAACAAAGTACATCGGCCCAACTTACGTATGTTAGTTGATATTATTGATCCATATACTCTATAAGTGTTTATATGTCTGTTAGTTTTGTAAATTATTGGTTGATTGACTCGGTATTTGAATCTTGATACATCACTTGTGTACATATCTAAATGGGAGTACACATTATGTTGTGTGTGACACTTGAGTTGGACATAAAGTGGTTCCAAATATTCGAATTCACCTTAAACTGGATTCTTGCTTCTGAATTCGAGTATAGGCATTTGTAAATCATATTCATATATGACAGTGGAATACATCTTTGTCGTGCTTTTGAAGATATATAAAAACACATATAATGATTTATAAAGATTCATATAGGGATACAAAATGGATTCGAATTTAGTTGCCAGGGTTAACGTGGATGCTTATTGTCCCAAAATTCGAAAGAAGCGGCAAAATGTCCACTCCCACGTTGGCTGCCCGAAGCCAGTGTTTGGAAATTACTGCCTACCCCTTACACAGACAATCCATTGGCCCGATCTCCACTGCTCTCAATAGGGGTAGGTTAGTACCTTCAATTAAACGTGACACGGCCGCCTCTGAGCCAATTCCTACATGGTGGGTGCCAAACATGGGCGATAAAACACATTTGATTCAATCTCGTCCGAAAGACCTCTATCTCTCCCTCCATTTCCCCATTCATACACGGTGGGTGGCAAAACAAACTCGACTCAGCCGAAATCGATGTAAGCAAATATTTTCAATAGGGGCAGGTTTGTAACTTTACTCAGACATGACACAACCGCCCTACCTGTCAGCCCTTTCATACACCGTGGGTGCCAAAACACCCGATCCTCGCCCGAAATCGCTCTGGGCAAATATTGGCGAGATGCGAGATTACCGTCCTATCCCCAACCGATGAGACATCCAAATTTTAAACGGGGTCTAAGTTCGTAACTTTCCCATATTTCAGATAGGTGTGTCCCAAAAACATGGTTCCCCGTACCTCTCCCTCCATTTTCCCATTCATACACCGTTCGTGCTAGAACGCCATCCCCACATCAACCTCCTCCACCCGCCACCCCATCCATCGCCGCCATCCTCCACCCCATCCATCGCCACCGTCCTCCACCATGCCAGAGCGCCTACCAAGATAACGTCTTCCACTGTTAGAGATGGACGTTTCTCATCCACGGTAACGGACCAGGAGCCTTGTATCGCGTCCTCTCACTTCATTGGCGCCAACGTCCTCTTTGTCGGGGCCGCTCACACGACCTTTGTTGGGGAACGTAGTAATTTCAAAAAAAAATCCTACGCACACGCAAGATCATGGTGATGCATAGCAACGAGAGAGGAGAGTGTTGTCTACGTACCCTCGTAGACCGAAAGCGGAAGCGTTAGCACAACGTGGTTGATGTAGTCGTACGTCTTCACGGCCCGACCGATCAAGCACCAAAACCACGGCACCTCCGAGTTCTAGCACACGTTCAGCTTGTCGGGGGTTTGGTGCGACATATGCTAACGGATGGCTCATCATGGTGGGGGCGAGTAGAACGTCGCTGGTGCCTGGAAATGGGATGAGGCGAAGACATGCACGCCGGTGAATCTTACCCAGCTTCAGGGCTCTCCGGGGAGATAATACCCCTACTGCTGCTCTGCGGGGTCTCCGCATGATCACTATGGCCAAGTGTTTACACGGTGGCTCCTTAAGCTGTTTCTGGTGGTAGAAGAGGGCAAGGCTAGCTTTCTCCTTCTATCTGGTATGGTCTAGAACTACTGGGATCCAACCCCTTGCATGGGTGCCCTGAGGGGTTTATATAGGCCTACCACCCAGGGGTACAATAGTAATTCGACTGGGCACGGGCCCAGCCGTCAGTGCCTCCGACCTTCGACTTCTCCGCCGACTGCTCGGGCCCACCGACTGGTGGGCCCCGCCGACTGGTCTGGTACGGAGCCGACAGGCCGCGTCCGCCGCGGGCGGGTCTTGCCGGCCGCTGATTACTGTAGCCGTGCTTCTGATGATGCAGGCTTGGTCGTGGGGTCATGGCAACAGCCCCGCCGCCTGGCGGGCGATCACTATGGCCACTCCCCATCTCATCTTGATTAATGGCACGTGGGCCCCGGGGGAGGGCTCGGCCGACTCCCCCAGGCCGACTCCCGACGGGTCCGACTGGCGGTTCTCCCGCCGTCTCCCGAGGTCTCGCTGACTGGTGGGCCCCGCTGCCTCCAGGCCGTACAGACAAGCCGTCGTGGGCGCAGGACTTGGTACTGTGGTGCTGATGTCAGGACCGGCCGCGCAACAGTGCCACGCCGCACGGAGATCTTCCCGGGTACGGCGTGCTGTGGCCATGCATGCCCTTGGTAAGGGGCGGGAGTGGGCTTCACTGTAGCCACGCCTTTGTCCCGTCCCCTTTGATGAGGTAATGGGTTTGCTGGAGTCGCCGGCCGACTCCCCAAAGCCGGCTTCTCTGGAAGTCGTCCCTGGAACTCGGCCGTGAGCGCACAGCCGGCCGCCCTGCCGTTGACTCCTCAGGAGATGGCTCTTCGCCCTGGGGTCTTGAGGGGCGCAGCCTGCCCCGATGTCTTGAAAGGTCATGGGACTCGGGTTGGCCTACCCGTGGTCCATTACTCCGTCAGTAGTCACCGAAGCTGGTGAAGCGCCATGGACGATCGGCCGAGAAGCCTCAGCAGTTTCTCTTTCCGGGTGCTCAACACATGGTCTTGATTGACTTCTGCCGGGCCGTCTAGAAGGAGTCAGACTTGCTCAACTCGGACTTCACTTAATTTCAACTTGCTCGGTATTTCGAACGTCGCGATGGGATTTTAAGTGGCGTGCTAGCTAAGTCTCCAGGCCGCCGCCCGTTCTTGGCCTGTCACGCGAGGGCACGTGGCTAGGCCGTCCTGCCAGCCCACGCATGCGTCGAGACAGGCCCACAGGCGGGGGCCCGCCACTACCTCGCCTCGGCGCCCGAGCGGATCCGCTGCGGCCCCGGTGGACGGTTTGGATTCCCGTGGAGTTACTGCATGCAGTAACTTTACGTGGATCGTGGGGGTCATGGGGTTGTGGGCGCAGTAAATCCCCACGTCCGCCCCCTCGGCTTCGCAGCCCACAGGGCTATAAGTAGGGGGAAGAGGGGGGCACGCGCGCCCCTCCTTCCCACTACTCCTCGCTCTCTTCCTCCTTGCCGCTCCTTGCACTCCTCCTTCCTCTTCTCTTCTTCGCTCCGCCGCACGCCCAAGCTCCGGCGAACGCTGCGGCGACAGCTCGCGATGAGTTCTTCCTCCGCTGCCGCGCCTCCCCCAGTGCGTATTACAGAAGCACTTAGGGGCTCACAACGAGCTAGTCAACTAGAGGCTCACCTAACGAGCTAGTCAACTAGAGGCTCACTAGGGACATATTGTGGTCTATGTATTCACACGTGTATTACGATTTCCGGATAATACAGTTATAGCATGAATAAAAGACAATTATCATGAACAAGGAAATATAATAATAATACTTTTATTATTGCCTCTAGGGCATATTTCCAACAGTCTCCCACTTGCACTAGAGTCAATAATCTAGTTCACATCGCCATGTGATTAACACTCACAGGTCACATCGCCATGTGACTAATACCCAAGAGTTTACTAGAGTCAGTAGTCTAGTTCACATCACTATGTGATTAACACTCAATGAGTTTTATGTTTGATCATGTTGCTTGTGAGAGAGGTTTTAGTCAACGGGTCTGAACCTTTCAGATCCGTGTGTGCTTTACAAATCTCTATGTCATCTCCTAGATGCAGCTACCACGCTCTATTTGGAGCTATTCCAAACAACTGTTCTACTTGTAGCTATTCTAAATTATTGCTCCATTATATGTATCCGGTCTCTCTACTCAGAGCTATCCGGATAGGTGTCAAGCTTGCATCGTCGTAACCTTTACGACGAACTCTTTTACCACCTCCATAATCGAGAAAATTCCTTAGTCCACTAGTTACTAAGGATAACTTTGACCGCTGTCCTGTGAGCCATTCTTGGATCACTCTTGTACCCCTTGACTGACTCATGGCAAGGCACACTTCAGGTGCGGTACACAGCATAGCATACTGAAGAGCCTACGTCTTAAGCATAGGGGACGACCTTCGTCCTTTCTCTCTATTCTGCCGTGGTCGAGCTTTAAGTCTTAACTTCATACCTTACAACTCAGGCAAGAACTCCTTCTTTGACTGGTCCATCTTGAACACCTTCAAGATCATGTCAAGGTATGTGCTCATTTGAAAGTATTATTAAGCATTTTGATCTATCCTTATAGATCTTGATGCTCAATGTTCAAGTAGCTTAATCCAGGCTTTCCATTGAAAAACACTTTCAAAATAACCCTATATGCTTTCCAGAAATTCTACGTCATTTCTGATCAACATGTATTCATCAGAAATTCTATAGTGCTCCCACTCACTTCTTTGGAAATACAAGTTTCTCATAAACTTTGTACAAACCCAAAATCTTTGATCATCATCAAAGCATACATTCCAACTCCGAGATGCTCACTCCAGTCCTTAGAAGGATTGCTGGAGCTAGCATACCTTTTAGCATCCTTAGGATCGACAAAAACTTTCTGATTGTATTACATACAACCTTTCCTCACGAAAACTGGTAAGGAAACTCGTTTTGATATCCATCTGCCAGATTTCATAAATACAGCTAATGCTAACATGAATCCGACGGACTTTAAGCATCACTACGGATGAGAAAATCTCATCGTAGTCAACTCCTTGAACTTGTGAAAAACTTTTCGCCACAAGTCGAGCTTCATGGACGGTGACATTACCATCCACGTCCGTCTTCTTCTTAAAGATCCATTTATCTTAATGGCTTGCCGATCATCGGGCAAGTCCACCAAAGTCCATGGATCCGTTCTCGGATTTTATGGCCTCGAGCCATTTATCGGAATCCGGGGCCACCATCGTTTCTCCATAGCTTGTAGGTTCATTGTTGTCCAGCAACATGACTTCCAAGACAGGATTACGTACCACTCTGAAGTAGTACGCATCCTTGTCATCCCACGAGGTTTGGTAGTGACTTGATCCGAAGTTTCATGATCAATATCATAAGCTTCCACTTCAATTGGTGTAGGTGCCACAGGAAAAACTTCCTGTGCCCTGCTACACACTTGTTGAAGAGACGGTTCAATAACCTCATCAAGTCTCCACCATCCTCCCACTCAATTCTTTCGAGAGAAACTTTTCCTCGAGAAAGGACCCGATTCAAGAAACAATCCATATTGCTTTCGGATCTGAATTAGGAGGTATACCCAACTGTTTTGGGATTCCTATGAAGATGCATTTATCCGCTTTGGGTTCTAGCTTATCAGCCTGAAACTTTTTCACATAAGCGTCGTAGCCCCAAACTTTTAAGAAACGACAACTTAGGTTTCTCTAAACCATAATTCATACGGTGTCATCTCAACGGAATTACGTGGTGCCCTATTTAAAGTGAATGTGGTTGTCTCTAATGCCTAACCCATGAACAATAGTGGTAATTTGATAAGAGACATCATGGTACGCACCATATCCAATAGGGTGCAACTATGATGTTCGGACACACCATCACACTATGGTGTTCCAGGCTGTATTAGTTGTGAAACAATTTCCACAATGTCTTAATTCCGTGCCAAACTCGTAATTTAGATATTCATCTCTATGATCATATCATAGGTATTTTTATCCTCTTATCACGACGATCTTCCAACTTCACACTGAAATTACTTGAACCTTTCAATAATTCAGACTCGTGATTCATCAAGTAGATATACTCAACATCTACTCAAATCATCTGTGAAGTAAGAACATAACGATATTCACTGCATGCCTCAGCACTCATTGGACTGCACACATCAAAATGTGTTGCTTCCAACAAGTTGCTATCTTGTTCCATCTTACTGAAACCGAGGCTTTTCAGTCATCTTGTCCATGTGGTATGATTTGCATATCTCAAGTGATTCAAAATCAAGTGAGTTCAAACGATCCATCTGCATGGAGTTTCTTCATGCGTATACACCAATAGACATGGTTCGCATGTCTCAAACCTTTCAAAAACGAGTGAGTCCAAAGATCCATCAACATGGAGCTTCTTCATGCGTTTTATACCAATATGACTTACATGTCAGTGCCACAAGTAAGTGGTACTATCATTACTATCTTATATCTTTTGGCATGAAAATGTGTATCACTACGATCGAGATTCAATAAACCATTCAGGTTTAATACTAATCTTGATGGTAGAGGGAGCGTGCGATGTTTGATCACATCAAACTTGGAAACACTTCCAACACATATCGTCAGCTCACCTTTAGCTAGTCTCCGTTTATTCCGTAGCTTTTTATTTCGAGTTACTAACACTTAGCAACTGAACCGGTATCTAATACCCTGGTGCTACTAGGAGTACTAGTAAAGTACACATCAACACAATGTGTATCCAATATACTTCTATCGACTTTGCCAGCCTTCTCATCTACCAAGTATCTAGGGTAATCCTGCTCCAGTGGTTGTTCCCCTTATTACAGAAGCACTTAGTCTCGGGTTTGGGTTCAACCTCGGGTTTCTTCACTAGTGCAGCAGCTGATTTGCCGTTTCATGAAGTATCCCTTCTTGCCCTTGCCCTTCTTGAAACTAGTGGTTTCATCAACCATCAACAATTGATGCTCCTTCTTGATTTCTACTTTCGCGATGTCAAACAACGCGAATACCTCAAGGATCATCATCTCTATCCTTGATATGTTATAGTTCATCACGAAGCTCTAGCAGCTTGGTGGCAATGACTTTGGGGAAACATCACTATCTCATCTGGAAGATCAACTCCCACTCGATTCAAGTGATTGTTGCACTCAGACAATCTGAGCACAAGCTCAACGATTGAGCTTTTCACCCTTAGTTTGCAGGCTAAGAAAATCGTCGGAGGTCTCAAACCTCTTGACGTGGGCACGAGCCTGAAATCCTAATTTCAGCCCTCGAAACATCTCATATGTTCCGCGACATTTCGAAAACGTCTTTGGTGCCTATACTCTAAACCATTTAACTGAACTATCACGTAGTTATCAAAACGTGTATGTCCGATGTTCACAACATCCACAAACGACGTTTGGGGTTCAGCACACTGAGCGGTGCATTAAGGACATAAGCTTTCTACTGATCGCATAATCGCTACTATCAACTTTCAACTATAATTTCTCTAGGAACATATCTAAAACAGTAGAACTATAGCGCGAGCTACGACATAATTTGCAAAAGGTCTTTTGACTATGTTCAGGATAATTAAGTTCATCTTATGAACTCCCACTCAGATAGACATCCCTCTGGTCATCTAAGTGATCACATGATCCGAGTCAACTAGGCCGTGTCCGATCATCACGTGAGACGGACTAGTCATCATCGGTGAACATCTTCATGTTGATCGTATCTACTATACGACTCATGCTCGACCTTTCGGTCTCCGTGTTCCGAGGCCATGTCTGCACATGCTAGGCTCGTCAAGTTAACCCTAAGTGTTTTCGCTGTGTAAAACTGTCTTACACCCGTTGTATGTGAACGTAAGAATCCATCACACCCGATCATCACGTGGTGCTTAGAAGCGACGAACTGTAGCAACGGTGCACAGTTAGGGGAGAACACTTCTTGAAATTGTTGTAAGGGATCATCTTATTTACTACCGTCGTCCTAAGTAAACAAGATGCATAAACATGATAAACATCACATGCAATCAAATAGTGACATGATATGGCCAATATCATTTTGCTCCTTTTGATCTTCATCTTCGGGGCTCCATGATCATCATCGTCACCGGCATGACACCATGATCTCCATCATCATGATCTCCATCATCGTGTCTTCATGAAGTTGTCACGCCAACGACTACTTCTACTTCTATGGCTAACGCGTTTAGCAATAAAGTAAAGTAGTTTACATGGTGTTCTTCAATGACACGCAGGTCATACAAAAATAAAGACAACTCCTATGGCTCCTGCCGGTTGTCATACTCATCGACATGCAAGTCGTGAATCCTATTACAAGAACATGATCAATCTCATACATCACATATATTCATTCATCACATCCTTTGGCCATATCACATCACATAGCATACCCTGCAAAAACAAGTTAGACGTCCTCTAATTGTTGTTGCATGTTTTACGTGGCTGCTATGGGTTTCTAGCAAGAACGTTTCTTACCTACGCAAGACCACAACGTGATATGCCAATTGCTATTTACCCTTCATAAGGACCCTTTTCATCGAATCCGTTCCGACTAAAGTGGGAGATACTGGCACCCGCTAGCCACCTTATGCACCAAGTGCATGTCAATCGGTGGAACCTGTCTCACGTAAGAGTACGTGTAAGGTCGGTCCGGGCCGCTTCATCCCACAATACCGTCGAAACAAGATTGGACTAGTAACGGTAAGCATATTGAACAACATCAACGCCCACAACTACTTTGTGTTCTACTCGTGCAAAGAATCTACGCATTAGACCTAGCTCATGATGCCACTGTTGGGGAACGTAGCAGAAATTCAAAAAATTTCCTACGTAACACCAAGATCTATCTATGGAGAGACCAGCAACGAGTAGAAAGGAGAGTGCATCTACATACCCTTGTAGATCGCTAAGCGGAAGCGTTCAAGTGAACGGGGTTGAAGGAGTCGTTCTCGTCGTGATTCAAATCACCGATGACCAAGTGCCGAACGGACGGCACCTCCGCGTTCAACACACGTACAGCCCGGTGACGTCTCCCACGCCTTGATCCAGCAAGGAGAGAGGGAGAGGTTGAGGAAGACTCCATCCAACAGCAGCACAACGGCGTGGTGATGATGGAGGAGCGTGGCAATCCTGCAGGGCTTCGCCAAGCACCTACGGGAGAGGAGGAGGTGTCACGGGAGGGAGGGAGGCGCCAAGGGCTCAGGTATGGATGCCCTCCCTCCCCTCCACTATATATAGGGGCAAGGGAGAGGGGGAAGGCGCAGCCTTGCCCCTTACTCCAAGAAAGGGTGCGGCCAAGAGGGGGGGGAGGAGTCCATCCTCCCCAAGGCACCTCGGAGGTGCCTTCCCCCTTGAGGACTCTTCCCTCTAGGGTTCCCTAGGCGCATGGGCCTCTTGGGGCTGGTGCCCTTGGTCCATGTAGGCCAAGGCACACCCCCTACAGCCCATGTGCCCCCCCGGGGCAGGTGGCCCCACCCAGTGGGCCCCCGGGACCCTTCCGGTGGTCCCGGTACAATACCGATGACCCCGAAACTTGTCCCGATGGCCGAAACAGGACTTCCTATATATAAATCTTTACCTCCGGACCATTCCGGAACACCTCGTGACGTCCGGGATCTCATCCGGGACTCCGAACAACATTCGGTTACCACATACAAGCTTCCTTTATAACCCTAGCATCATCGAACCTTAAGTGTGTAGACCCTACGGGTTCGGGAGACATGCAGACATGACCGAGACGTTCTTCGGTCAATAACCAACAGCGGGATCTGGATACCCATGTTGGCTCCCACATGTTCCACGATGATCTCATCGGATGAACCACGATGTCAAGGACTCAATCGATCCCGTATACAATTCCCTTTGTCTATCGGTATGTTACTTGCCCGAGATTCGATCGTCGGTATCCAATACCTTGTTCAATCTCGTTACCGGCAAGTCACTTTACTCGTTCCGTAACACATCATCCCGTGATCAACTCCTTGGTCACATTGCGCATATGATGATATCCTACCGAGTGGGCCCAGAGATACCTCTCCGTTTACACGGAGTGACAAATCCCAGTCTCGATCCGGATAAAACAATAGATACTTTCGGAGATACCCGTAGTGCACCTTTATAGTCACCCAGTTACGTTGTGACGTTTGATACACCCAAAGCACTCCTACGGTATCCAGGAGTTACACGATCTCATGGTCAAAGGAAGAGATACTTGACATTGGCAAAGCTCTAGCAAATGAACTACACGATCTTTTGTGCTAGTCTTAGGATTGGGTCTTGTCCATCACATCATTCTCCTAATGATGTGATCCCGTTATCAACGACATCCAATGTCCATAGCCAGGAAACCATGACTATCTGTTGATCACAACGAGCTAGTCAACTAGAGGCTCACTAGGGACATATTGTGGTCTATGTATTCACACGTGTATTACGATTTCCGGATAATACAGTTATAGCATGAATAAAAGACAATTATCATGAACAAGGAAATATAATAATAATACTTTTATTATTGCCTCTGGGGCATATTTCCAACAAAGACCACATTGAGTTCCTCCGCCGAACCCGTCAACTTCCCGGCGAGGATCGCGTGCAGGTTTGTCTTGCGCCAGAGGGGGAGATTTCCCCCGCCCCACAGGAGGGCGAGCGGGTCATCTTCCGCTCGCACTGCCTGCGTGAGCTGGGGCTGCCGGCGAGCAGCTTTTTCCGGTCTTTCTTGGAGTTCTACAGCCTCCAGCCGCACCACCTCACCCCCAACACAGTGGTGTTGCTGTCCGCCTTCGTGGCCTTGTGCGAAGGCTTCCTCGGAGTCCTCCCCACCCTCGAGCTCTGGGGGGAGTTCTTCTTCTCCAAGCTCGGCACCCAGGCCACGGGCGTGCCGGCTCAAAGCGGCGCCTTCATCGCCGTGCGAAGGTCAGGGGCCGACAACCCCTTCCCCTCCATCTCGCTGATAAAGTCGGTGAAGATGTGGCAGAGATCCTACTTCTACGTCAGGAACGTCGCCACGAGGGGCGACTGGGTCAATCTGCCGGCTTTCGAAGCCGGCCCGCCGGCTGGGAGACTGCCCAACTGGTCGTATCGGGCCAGGTCGTTGACGTCTACGGGAGCCGGTGCCATCACGCGACTCCGTGTGCTGACGCAGTCGGAGGGTTTGACTGGTCCGGACCTGCTGGCCGCCTTCGTTTTGCGCTGAGTTCTCCCACTCCAAGGCCGCCCTCACATGATATGCCAGATGAGTGGGCGCCGCGACCCAAGTCGGATTTGCACCAAGGACATGCCTCACGAAGAGGTGGCCCTCATGGTGAACTACCTCTCAGACAGCAGGCTCCCAGAGGACTGGCGATTCGGCAAGGAGCCGTACTCCCGCGCCAACCCCCCGCCAGTGGTGAGTCGCCTTTCTTTTCTTTCTTTAGATTGTCTTCTTCTTGTCGGGTTTTGTTTTGACCAGTCGGCTTTGGTTAGAATCCCCTTCTTCATCCACCAGCCGGCACCTCGGGGCCGGCCCGTGAGTTCCTCACCGACCGGGCGGAGAGCGACATCGACGACCCCGATCTGGGGGCGGCGGCTCTGGAAGACGACGCCGAGGGAGGAGGAGGGACAGCAGGCGACTTCAGGCCTTCGCCGACTGGCCTGAAGACAGCGTCGTGGGAGAAGTCGCCCCTCGCCATTGGCCAGGAGCCAGCCAGCCTGGCGCGGGCTCTTCTGCCGCGCCGGGTGCTCCAGGCGGCGGGAAGAAGCGCAGGGCCGTGCCGACCTTGTTCGGCAGTCGGCCAAAGAAGCCCAAGGGCTCGGCTGCGGCGACTCGGCGGGACGAGGCAGCCGCGAAGGCCATCAACTTCCGTAAGGAAGTGAAGAAGCCGGCATTGGTCTCCGTGTAAGTATTCTGTCTTCGAAGTTTTATTCTTTCTTCGTGATTTGTCTGAGTCTCTGCTTGCCCCTCTTTCTTCAGGGCTCCCCTCTCTCTTGAGCGGGTCGCCGCCGCCTCCGTCATGGGGTCCGCGGAGACGTCCGCCACCACTCGGCGGATTGACCCCGCTGCTGACCTCCGGGAGGCGACGGAGCGGAATGCGCAGGAGAGGCGCAGTGAAGAAGAGGCCCTCCGCCTGGAGAAGACGGAGGCCGACAGGGCGGAGGCCTCCGCTAAGAAAAAACTAGCGGAGGCCAAAGCCGCCGCCGCGGCGAAGCAGCAGGCTGAGGAAGCCACACGCCGTCATTCGGCCTTGCTTGTCACCCCGCTGAACTCTGCGCCGCCGCCTCCGGAGTTCACGGGGCCAACTGGACAAGCCGGTGGGGAGAACCTCGTCGAGGAGAGGGAAGGCGGCGACCCCTCTACTCCGGACGCGCATGTTCCGCCACCGCCTCCACCGTCGTCTGAAGGCGCACAAGGTGAGCAGCCAGCGGACCCTCCGGTGCCGCCGACCGAAGACGAGGCCATGGCGAGGCTACTCCTCCAAGTCGGCTCGCCAACGCGCTGTCGTCTGGAGAAGGCGACTTCGGCACCCCGCCCCCTGGAAGCCGGCACCGCCAGCTCGGCGGCCCCAGATGCCGAAGCGACGAGCGTCGCACCTGTTGGGTGGGTGCGAGGAGGCAGCACAGGGCCGCTGAACCGGGCGCTCCTGGACGTCCAGGCGAAGCTCTGTGCTGAGGGCGACGCTCTCCAGAGTTGCACCAAGGCGTTCCTAGCATCGCGGGCAGCCGTCCGGCTATGTTTTTTTTCTTTGGTCTTTGTTTTCTTGCTCCTCTTTGTGGGGGCGCGCCAGCGCACCCACTGGGTGTAGTCCCCGAGTTTCGGGCCGGCTGCTGAGCAGGCGGCCCGGAACTCCAAATGATGAACTTCTGGGTACTAACTTTGTCTGAAATGCTTGTCGCAGGATTACCACAACCTCCACGTCACTGCCTTCAACCGTAACGTTGAAGAGCTGGGCAAGCGGACCGCCGACTTGGCGGAGAGCCGGAGTAAGTCCCCCCTTTTTTTTCTCTGCGGGGGCACGCTAGCGCACCTGCGGGCTGTAGTCCCCGAGATTCGGGCCGACTGCTGAGCAGTCGGGCCAAATCTCTCCGGCGACCTACTTTATTGACGACTATTATCTTTCTTCCTTTCCGTCAGGAGCCAACGCTGCTCTTCAACAGCAGCTGAGCGAAGCCAACTCCACCCTACGCGCCAAAGGGGAGGAGTGCAGTAAGCTCGCCATAGAGGGCGATCTGCTGGCCACTCAGTTGGCAGAGCAGAAGGAGTTGCTTCTGAAGTCGCACAGGGAGGCGGAGGAGACAGAAACCGCCCTCTTGGCCGAGTTCGCGAGCGAGCGCTCCTCCTGGTCTGACAAGGAGGCGCTGTTGTCCTCCGGCTTCCACGAGATTGAAGACATCATTGATGGTGAGTCTCTTTATTTTCTTTCTTCGAGTTGCCGACTTAGATCGTGCCGACTCCTGGTTTTTGACTAGCTTCTTCGTTTCTTCGTGTCTGTGCAGACTTCTTCCCTGGGCAGTCGCAGGCCGCCATCCAAGCCATCGAGGCAGACCGTGAAGGTCGGAGGGCGGAGGGCGCAGAGATCGCCGCCGATGCCCCCCAAACTCTTGACGAGCACATCCTGAGCATCGAGGCTCGCCTCTGGCCAGCTCACCGGATGCTGCACCGGCTCCAACGCGCCGGTGCCCAGGCGATTGCTGCCCTTTGGCCGGATATGCCGGCTCTGCGCACCCCCAGCCTGACGGCCAACTGGCTGGAGGTCGCGGCTGGTTGTCTTGAGGCCTGGAAGGGCTCTTCGGCCCGGGCTGGAGCGCGCCAGGCCTTGGAGTTCATCAAGGCATGGTACCCGGGGCTGGATCTACACCGGTTGGCCACGCTTCGGTCGGAGGCCCGGCCGGAGCTGGCGGCTGTGGAAGACGCCCTCATCAAACGTGTTGCGGCGATCGCCGAGTACACTGACACCAGCATCTTCGTCCCCGAGCAGTCTGAAGACGGCGAGGAGGTATCGCCGGAGTGGTTTGGGATGAACCCAAACTACGGCGAAGACTCGGCGGAGGTGATTGGCTCCAGCGTCGAGGAGGAGGACGAGGCGGAGGATGGGGGCGAGGCGGAGGCACCAGAAGGCAGAGCAGACGGCCAGCCTCAGCCCGACCGCACCTCCAGCAAAGAGCCGCGTGCGACCGAGTCGACCGCCGCCGGAGGTGATCAAGCCGAGACTAGCCAGCCGGCCGCCCCGACGCCTGACGCTGGCGCCTCCTCTGACCCTCCGAATCCGTCTGCTGCCTCCTGAGTTGCCGCTGTATCTTTTATTTTATCTGCTTCAGTAGTCTTTGAAGAACTTGTTAATTCGCACAATTCCACCTGTGGGGTGTATTTTGAACCTCTACTCGGCAATTCGGCCAAAGGCCTATGTTATGTAAATATATATATCTATCTTTTCTTGCTCATTGTTCTTTTGGCTTTTTTCCTTTGCCGCTTTCTCTTAGTTGCCTACCTTGCCAATCGGACAGCCGCTCTACGGACTGTTGCTGGATCAAGTGCTAGGCTACTTTGGGAAAGCAAGTACTTAGCCGATTTCAAGATTGTTTGAGCAAGTTGGATAGAAGACGACAATCCGACTATCCGAGAGTCGGTTTGCGAGAAAGGCTGGAAGCCGTCTTGAGCTATGTTTTATGCTTTGAGCCCTTAACCCTTTTTCATGCGAACACCCATTCTACCTTACCTCTGCCCACCGTACAGTCGCTCTGCAAGCTGCGGCTTCTGAAAGAAGACGGTTTAGGTGTTTACACACTACTTGTCCGGCTGCAGGAAGCATTTCATAGTGCAAGGCGGCAAGTCCCCGGGTCGACTTGTCGAGCCCGGTGCCAAGCGGCATGAAAAAGAGTAACATACTTGTAGGCATAATTTTTATCATACAGACAAAAGAGGGCAGTCCCCGAGCTCGTCTCGGGGGGCCCGAAGTCTTGGTACTTTAATACAAAAGGTAGCGTGGTACATACTGCATCAACTATAAAATCTTCGGAGGAGATTTGCATTCCATGGCCGCTTTGTCTCCTTGCCGGAGTCGTCCCTCTTGCATGCTTGGGGCTTCTGAGTGTCGATCAGGTAGTAGGAATCGTTGCCCAGTACTTTGTTGATGATGAAAGGGCCTTCCCAAGGCGCCGACAGCTTGTGCTGGTCGGCTGTTCGCTGGATCAGCCGGAGCACAAGGTCGCCTTCTTGGAAAGATCTTGGCCTGACCTTCCTGTTGTGGTATCGGCGCAGGCTCTACTGGTAGATGCTGGACCGGCTGAGTGCCAACAGCCGGCCCTCTTCCAGCAGATCGACGCCATCTTGTCGTGCTTCTTCTGCTTCCTCCTTGGTGTACATGGTGACTCATGGGGAGTCAAACTCTATGTCCGTTGGGATGACGGCTTCGGCACCGTAGACGAGGAAGAAGGGCGTGAAGCCGGTTGACTTGTTTGGAGTCGTGCGCAGACTCTAGAGGACAGCTGGCAGCTCGTCGAGCCAGCAGCCAGCCGAGCGCTCCAGAGGCTCGATCAACCGAGGCTTGATGCCGGACAGGATGAGGCCGTTTGCTCGCTCCACTTGGTCGTTTGACTGCGGATGGGCGACGGACGCTAGGTCCAGTCGGATGCCCTTTGTTGCGCAGAAACGCGCCAAGGCGCCTTTGGCAAAATTTGTGCCGTTGTCGGTGATGATGCTGTGTGGTATGCCGTACCGAATTGTGATATCGGTGATGAAGGTCACGGCAGTCGGACCGTTCAGTTTCTTAATTGGCTTCGCTTCCACCCACTTGGTGAACTTGTCCACTGCGACAAGTAGGTGAGTTAAACCACCTCGTGTTGTCTTGAATGGTCCCACCATGTCTAGACCCCAAACTGCGAAAGGCCAAGCAATGGGGATGGTCTTGAGCGCAGAAGCCGGCTGGTGCGGCTTGGAGCTGAACTTCTGGCACCCTTTGCATTTTTGGACCAACTCCTTGGCCTCTTCCAAGGCAGTCAGCCAGAAGAAACCGTGCCGAAAGGCTTTGGCGACGAGTGCTCTTGAAGCCGCATGGTGGCCGCATTCGCCTTGATGGATGTCTTTAAGAATCGTCTGGCCTTGCTCTGGCTCTACGCAGCGCTGGTAGACACCAGTGACGCTGTGCCTGACCAGCTCTCTGTTGATTTTGATTATGGTATAGGCTGCCCCCCGACGTTGTACTTGCCGAGCTGAGGTCTCATCAGTTGGTAGCTCTTTGTTCACCAGGAATTTGAGGATGGACTGGGCCCATGAGGGTGCTGCTATTTCTTCGACTACCAGAACTGCGACTTGGACGAGGGCGGCTGGGTTGGGAGGCGGCAGGTTGGAGTCAACAACCGCTTGCTGGGTTGATGAAGTCCCCAGGCTGACTAGCGCGGTCCTTGGGCCGAGTTCTGGAATCTTCGAGTCCGCCACCGCAGTCCCCGGGCCGGGCTCGACTGTGGAGGCTTTGGAGTCATCCGCCAAAGTCCCCGTTCCGTCTGCCGGAGCTCTGGAGTCGGATCTGCCATCTTCGGGAGGAGCCGACACAAAAATGGAGTCTGATTCTGGTGAAGGCTTGACAGACGGCTTGAGGAGGCGTTGAAGGGCGACGCTAGATGGTATTGCTTGGCGGGTAGAGCCGATTCGTGCCAAGGCGACTGCTTGGTCGTTGTCGTTTCTTGGCACATGGAGGAACTCGCACCCTTCGAAATACCCGCTGAGTTGCTGCACGAGGAAACGGTAGCTCGCCATGTTTGCGTCTTTCGCGTCCCAGTCGCCAAATGACTGCTGGACCACTAAGTCCGAGTCGCGATAACACAAGATCCGGCGGATGCCAAGTTCTTTGGCAAGCTAGAGCCCATGAATGAGCGCCTCGTACTCGGCAACGTTGTTGGAGGCGGAAAAATGGATTTGCAATGCATACTTGAGCTTGTCGCCTTTGGGAGAGGTGAGGACGACGCCGGCTCCCAAGCCGGTGCGCATCTTGGAGCCGTCGAAGTGCATCCGCCAATGGGTGGAGTCAGGCGCTGGAGGCAGGTACTGGGTCTCGGCCCAGTCGACGAGGAAGTTGGCCAGTGCTTGTGATTTGATAGCGGTGCGGGGCTGGTAGTCGATCATCAGCCACACTGGTGAACACCACATAGGCTTCATGCTCTTCAGGGTATTCGTCTTGTACTGCGCCAACTGGCCTGACTATCGGCTGCTGTGGCGGAGGCGGAGGCGGCTGCCCAGCAGGCGGGGGTGGCAGGAGGCCATCTCCCTTAGCGATCCTGGTGAGCCAGTGGCACTTCCGGGTGGTGTGATTCGACGGCTTCGCGCCGATGTGGAACTTGCAAGGTCCATCCAAGGTCTGCTCATAGGAGAAGGCCGGCAACCAGTTCGGCTTGCCGGCTTTCTGTCGCTTGGGCGGAGGCTGTTCTTCTGGCTGCTGGGCTTCAACGGTCGCGACCTGCCGGCTGCCGGAAGCCGGCTGCGGGGCCTTGCGCTTGTTGTCGCCCTGCTGTTGTTGCCGGCCGGCGTCTGCCACCGGAGTTCTTGGAGCCTGAGGAGCTACTTTGCCAGTCGTGCTGATTTGAATTTCCGCCTTCATGGAGGAGTCGGCTGTGGCGTACTGGTCCGCTTTGATCAGCAGCTCGTCGAGGGTTTCTGGCTCGTCGCAGAGGAGCTTGTGCTTGAGGAGGGTGCCTTCTCGGCACCCGGCTGTGAAGTACTCGATGGCCTGCACCTCGTGCATGCCCTCGCAGGAGTTCCGGAGCTCAGCCCAATGCGTGAGGTAGTCGCGAGTCGACTCGTCAGGACCTTGCACGCACAAGAAGAGCTGGCGAGGCTTGGGAGGACGCTTGTACGTGCTGGTGAAGTTGCGGATGAATGCTTTAGTGAAGTCGACCCAGCTGTTGATGCTGCGGGGCTTTAGGCTGTTCAGCCATGTCCGAGCCGTGCCCTGGAGCATGAGCGGAACGTACTTTACGGCGACACGCTTGTTGCCGTTTGCTATGCTGACAGCTGTGCAGTAGTCGACTAGCCAGTCTTCCGGCTTCACGGAGCCGGTATACTTGGGCGTATCTCTTGGGAGCGTGAACCCTCTGGGAAAGGGCTCGTCCTGAATGCGGGGCCTGAAACAAGGCGGACCCAGGTCGTCTTCTTCTTCCAGCGCCAGGGACCGGTGAAGTCGATCGATCCGGTGGCGGGCATCATTCTCTCCAACTCCCTCTCGGCGGCCAAGGCGGTCACCGAGAGTCGGATGGTCAACAAGCGGCGGGGAGACTCGCCTCTCCTTGCGGGGAGGGGGAGGCGGACAGTCGTCCTGTCGTTCCACTGCTCTCGGGCGGCCATCTTGGTCGCGCTCTATGGTAATGCGAGTCCGGCTGTGGCTGACAGCCGGCTCCTTGTCCTTTCTTCCTCGGGCGCCGCCAGTCGGCGCCCGAGACGTCGCGCCTTGATCTCGGTGCGGGTCGTCGTTTGGCCACTGCGGCGCCTCCGTGCGGCAGCCGGCCTCGTTCTGCGCGGCGGCCGCGTTAAGGAGCCGCTGGACTCGCTCCATCATGAGGCAGCGATCTTCGCCCTCGAAATTGTCTAGCTCATCCGCCGCTGCCTGGGTGGCTCGGATGTTCTCCGCCGATGTAGCGTACACGGGGCGGCTAGCCCCAAACAGGCTGGCGATGGCTACGCCGCGCTGCTGGACCGCGCCAAGGCGGCTGGGCCCTGCCGGGGCCGGCGAGCCGCCAACGGCGCGATACATCTCCCGCTGGTAAGCTTCTGACAAGCGTCTCATGCTGGCCAGCTTATTCGCGCCTTCAACGAGCTGAAGGCGGCGCACTTCTAGCGTCTCCGCGTCAGCACCTTCCGGAATAGGCGCAGCTAGGTCTTGCAGCGCCGCGCCGAGTGAGTCGGGCGCTCCTCCGCCAGGGAACTCGTCATGACTGATGACTAGCACCTCAGTGACGGTGCTTCCGTCGCTCTCTGCATGGGGGAGAGGCTCGTCGTAGACCACCACGTTGGTGGGGAATGCGTCGATTGACGCGGTGTCGGAGTTGACCAACATCGGGTCGGTGAAGCCTATGGACTCCAAGTCTACGGCAAGCTCGCCGGAAACGTGGAGTTGATCGAGGAGGCCCGCGAGGAGGTTTTCGGGGCCGCCCTCGCCTGCATCGGACGCAGGTTCGTCGGAGAGGTGGACCTCGCCGACAAGTTCGGCCAAGGAGCTGGCTGCGCAGGCGATATCAACACCACGCAGCGCGTCGATACAGACTTCGCCTGGCGTGCCTGGCTGGCTGCGCTCGCCAGGGAGGAAAAGGGTTCTCGTCCAGAACAGATCTCTGAACAGTGATGCACCAGGCCCCACGGTGGGCGCCAAATGTCGCGGATTTGGTGCGACATATGCCAACGGATGGCTTATCATGGTGGGGGCGAGTAGAACGTCGCCGGTGCCTGGAAACGGGATGAGGCGAAGACATGCACGCCGGTGAATCTTACCCAGCTTCGGGGCTCTCCAAGGAGATAAAACCCCTACTGCTGCTCTGCAGGGTCTCCGCATGATCACTATGGCCAAGTGTTTACACTGTGGCTCCTTGAGCTGTTTTTGGTGGTAGAAGAGGGCAAGGCTAGCTTTCTCCTTCTATCTGGTATGGTCTAGAACTACTGGGATCCAACCCCTTGCATGGGTGCCCTGGGGGTTTATATAGGCCTACCCCCCAGGGGTACAATGGTAATTCGACTGGGCGCGGGCCCAGCCGTCAGTGCCTCTGACCTCCGACTTCTCCGCCGACTGCTGGGGCCCGCCGACTGGTCTGGTATGGAGCCGACAGGCCGCGTCCACCACGGGCAGGTCTTGCCGGCTGCTGATTACTGTAGTCGTGCTTCTGATGATGCAGGCTTAGTCATGGGGTCGTGGCAACAGCCCCGCCGCATGGCGGGCAATCACTATGGCCACTCCCCATCTCATCTTGATTAATGGCGCGTGGGCCCTGGGGGAGGGCTTGGCCGACTCCCCCGGGCCGACTCCCGACGGGTCCAACTGGCGGTTCTCCCGCCGTCTCCCGAGGTCTCGCTGACTGGTGGGCCCCGCTGCCTCCAGGCCATACAGACAAGCCGTCATGGGCGCAGGACTTGGTACTGTGGTGCTGATGTCAGGGCCGGCCGGGCAACAGTGCCACGCCGCACGGAGATCTTCCCGGGTACAGCGTGCTGTGGCCATGCATGCCCTTGGTAAGGGGCGGGAGTGGGCTTCACTGTAGCCACGCCTCTGCCCCGTCCCCTTAGATGAGGTCATGGGTTTGCTGGAGTCGCCGGCCGACTCCCCAAAGTCGGCTTCTCTGGAAGTCGTCCCTGGAACTCGGCCATGAGCGGGCAGTCGGCCGCCTTGCCGTCGACTCCTCAGGAGACAGCTCTTCGCCCTGGGGTCTTGAGGGGCGCAGCCTGCCCCGATGTCTTGAAAGGTCATGGGACTCGGGTTGGCCTACCCATGGCCCATTACTCCGACACAGCTCGATGACGATCCCCGGACTCCGATCCAGCAGAATGCCGGGGAAGAGTTCCGTCAGCACGACGGCGTGCTGACGATCTTGATGTTCTACCGTCGCAGGGCTTCGCCTAAGCACTGCTACAATATTATCGAGGATTATGGTGGAGGGGGGCACCACACACGGCTGAGAGATCAATGATCAATTGTTGTGTGTATGGGGTGCCCCCTGCCCCCGTATATAAAGGAGCAAGGGGGGAGGCGGCCGGCCTAGGAGGAGGGCGCGCCAAGGGGGGAGTCCTACTCCCACCGGGAGTAGGACTCCTCCTTCCCTTGTTGGAGTAAGAGAGAAGGAAAGAGGGGGAGAGGAACAAGGAAAAGGGGGCTGCACCCCTTGTCCAATTCAGACTAGAGGGGGGGCGCGCCTCCTTCCTTTTGGCCTCTCTCCTCTATTCCCGTATGGCCCAATAAGGCCCATATACTCCCCGGCGAATTCCCGTAACTCTCTGGTACTCCGAAAAAATATCCGAATCACTCGAAACCTTTCCGATCTTTACGTCTTGACCATTTCGAGACTCCTCGTCATGTCCCCGATCTCATCCGGGACTCCGAACTCCTTCGGTACATCAAAACTCATAAACTCATAATATAACTGTCATCGAAACCTTAAGCGTGCGGACCCTACGGGTTCGAGAACAATGTAGACATGACCGAGACACGTCTCCGGTCAATAACCAATAGCGGAACCTGGATGCTCATATTGGCTCCCACATATTCTACGAAGATCTTAATCGGTCAAACCGCATAACAACATACGTTGTTCCCTTTGTCATCGGTATGTTACTTGCCCGAGATTCAATCGTCGGCATCTCAATACCTAGTTCAATCTCGTTACTGGCAAGTCTCTTTACTCGTTCCGTAATACATCATCTCGCAACTAACTCATTAGTTGCAATGCTTGCAAGGCTTAGGTGATGTGCATTACCGAGAGGGCCCAGAGATACCTCTCCGACAATCGGAGTGACAAATCCTAATCTCGAAATACGCCAACCCAACAAGTACCTTCGGAGATACCTGTAGAGCACCTTTATAATCACCTAGTTACGTTGTGATGTTTGGTAGCACACAAAGTGTTCCTCCGGTAAACGGGAGTTGCATAATCTCATAGTCATAGGAACATGTATAAGTCATGAAGAAAGCAATAGCAACAAACTAAATGATCAAGTGCTAAGCTAACGGAATGGGTCAAGTCAATCACATCATTCTCCTAATGATGTGATCCCGTTAATCAAATGACAACTCATGTCTATGGTTAGGAAACACTAGTCATCAAACCCGTGCGTTCACACGGGCTTTGTCTGAAGTAGATAGCACGGGCTTTGTCTGAAGTAGATATCATATTCATGGAACATGATTGACTTTAAAGATGCCTTGTTGATGAAGAGGTAGACACGTGAGACTCAAAATCTCTTGCTGAAGAGCTTCAAGCTTCCAGTCCTCCAATGAGCATTCCCAGTAGAAGTATTCTGGAAATCTAGGCCTGTGATAACATCTATCTTCTGAGGTACGTAACCATCTCCATAAGGAAAATAGATAGGAAAATCAAAATAGACTAAATATTGCTTGAACGGTCCTCATATTCGTTGAAAGAGATAATAAAGAGCACAAAGAAGATGGGAGCCTAGTGGGGAAAGGTGGTCTTAAGAATTCAAGAGAGGATGCTCAGAAGATAGATCTATCCCAACATGTAGTGCGCTCACGAAAAGACTCTTTCTTAGTACTCCCTCTCATATTAATTGTCACTCACTTAGTACAACTACAATAAAAAGTTGTATTAAGTGAGCGAACAATTAATATGGATCGCAGGGAGTAGTTATATTTTATGTGTGATAATTATATTTTTAGTAATGTATCACATTTGATCTGAATCTTTTCATCAAAGCCGTACATACAGACAGTCTTTGAATGTAGTACTGTATTTGATAATTATACTTTTGCTAATATATGAATTGTCTATATTAGTGTATCGGGCCAGTGTGACATACCCTAGTATATTTTTCTTGTTTTCGTTCGTACTGACATGTTATGTTTAATGGATTGCTCACCGAGATCTTGCTACCGGGTACAAAAATATTCTTTTGAAATTGATAGACATATACCTATTGATTTTATACTACCATGAAAAATTTGTACCTGAGCATAATATTTTTCTTGATTATTTTTTCTTATCTTTTTTTGTTAATAATCAAAAAATTAATAGCAGGCTATATGGGTGCGATCGTGTTTTTAACATAGCCCCGCTAAATGGTGTCTACGTACAATTTAGCAATTTTGGCCGCATAGGGCACCATGTAGTGGAACACAATATTCATTTAGCTTATTTTGAGGTTGTCACTATTTACCATAGTCCAATATTTTAAACTTTATTAACTACATACTCCGTATTATAGCTACATATTGCTAAATATATAGCATATGAAGTAGGAACCACATACTATGTCATAGAAAATCAACTGATTATTTGGTGCGCCGGTATAAGTTCGCAAATTTACATCAAGTATAGATATTAGTATGTATTACGATTTTTTTACATCGATTTAGAACTATTTTCTCAGGACTAATTTGATCATTTTTTCAGAGAACACAAATTAAGTGAATCGTGCCTACAGACCTAGGTTTGATTTGAAAAGGATCTTGGTGAAGTATGCACATGTATGCACTGGTAGGTGTGTACGTAGTGATTTATTTTAAAAATGTATAATGACATGCATGTACGTAAAAGAGAACGCTGATTGATTTGTGATTGATGGCTCCGTTGTACATGCCCTGACATCTTAGCCTTTGGGACATTTAACATTGCACGTTTCCATGTATAGAAGTATTGTATATGGACTCTATGGTGAATCATCTATGGCATGAAATAGACCATGTCATATTTTTTTCCTTCAAATTTGGAAGAAGTACTATCGCTTGAAAGTTGTAGGCATCCAGGACTCTAGAGTTTGACGTACGCATATTTTCTTTTGATTTTTTTTCTTTTTTTGTGGTACGCAGATTTTTTTTAATCTTAGACGTAAAATTAAAATTTAACGGTTATTGTTGGCAGTTTTCTAGGATTAACGTGGAGGCTCGAATGGTGCCTTCAATTAGTAAATATAAGATAACCATCTTTGATCAACGAGCTAGTTAAGTAGAGGCATACTACTGACACTCTGTTTGTCTATGTATTCACACATGTATTATGTTTCCGGTTAATACAATTCTAGCATGAATAATAAACATTTATCATGATATAAAGAAATAAATAATAACTTTTATTATTGCCTCTAGGGCATATTTCCTTCAGTCTCCCACTTGCACTAGAGTCAATAATTTAGTTCACATCGTCATGTGACCTACACCCAAAGAGTTTACTAGAGTCAATAATCTAGTTCACATCGCTATGTGATTAATACCCAAAGAGTACTAAGGTGTGATCATGTTTTGCTTGTGAGGAAAGTTTAGTCAACGGGTCTGCCACATTCAGATCCGTATGTATTTTGCAAATTTCTATGTCAACAATGCTCTGCACGGAGCTACTCTAACTAATTGCTCCCACTTTCAATATGTATCCAGATTGAGACTTAGAGTCATCTGGATCAGTGTTAAAACTTGCATCGACGTAACCCTTTACGATGAACCTTTTGTCACCTCCATAATCGAGAAACATATCCTTATTCCACTAAGGATAATTTTGACCAATGTCCAGTGATCTAATCCTAGATCACTATTATACTCCCTTGCCAAACTTAGGGCAGGGTATACAATAGGTCTGGTACACAGCATGGCATACTTTATAGAACCTATGGCTGAGGCATAGGGAATGACTTTCATTCTCTCTCTATCTTCTGCCGTTGTCGGGTTTTGAGTCTTACTCAACTTCACACCTTGTAACACAGGCAAGAACTCCTTTTTGACTGTTCCATTTTGAACTACTTCAAAATCTTGTCAAGGTATGTACTCATTGAAAAACTTATCAAGCGTCTTGATCTATCTTTATAGATCTTGATGCTCAATATGTAAGCAGCTTCACCGAGGTCTTTCTTTGAAATAACTCCTTTCAAACATTCCGTTATGCTTTGCAGAATAATTCTACATCATCTCCGATCATCAATGTGTCATACATATACTTATCAGAAATGTTGTAGTGCGCCCACTCACTTTCTTGTAAATACAGGTTTCACCGCAAGTCTGTATAAAACTATATGCTTTGATCAACTTATCAAAGCGTATATTCCAACTCCGAGATGCTTGCACCAGTCCATAGATGGATCGCTGGAGCTTGCATATTTTGTTAGTACCTTTAGGATTGACAAAACCTTCTGGTTGCATCATATACAACTCTTCTTTAATAAATCCATTAAGGAATGCAGTTTTGTTTATCCATTTGCCAGATTTCATAAAATGCGGCAATTACTAACATGATTCGGACAGATTTAAGCATAGATACGAATGAGAAACTCTCATTGTAGTCAACACCTTGAACTTGTCGAAAACCTTTTTGCGACAATTCTAGCTTTGTAGATAGTAACACTACTATCAGCGTCCGTCTTCCTCTTGAAGATCCATTTAATCTCAATGGCTTGCCGATCATTTGGCAAGTCAATCAAAGTCCATACTTTGTTCTCATACATGGATCTCATCTCAGATTTCATGGCCTCAAGCCATTTCGCGGAATCTGGGCTCATCATCGCTTCCTCATAGTTCGTAGGCTCGTCGTGGTCAAGTAACATGACCTCCAGAACAGGATTACCGTACCACTCTGGTGCAGATCTCACTCTGGTTTACCTACGAGGTTCGGTAGTAACTTGAGCTGAAGTTACATGATCATCATCATTAGCTTCCTCACTAATCGGTGTAGTAGTCACAGGAACAGATTTCTGTGATGAACTACTTTCCAACAAGGGAGCAGGTACAGTTACCTCATCAAGTTCTACTTTCCTCCCACTCACTTCTTTCGAGAGAAACTCCTTCTCTAGAAAGGATCCATTCAAAGCAACGAATATATTGCCTTCGGATCTGTGATAGAAGGTGTACCCAACATTTTCTTTTGGGTATCCTATGAAGACGCACTTCTTCGATTTGGGTTAGAGCTTATCAGGTTGAAACCTTTTCACATAAGCATTGCAACCTCAAACTTTAAGAAACGACAGCTTAAGTTTCTTGCCAAGCCATAGTTCATACGGTGTCGTCTCAACGGATTTAGATGGTGCCCTATTTAACGTGAATGCAGCTGTCTCTAATGCATAACCCCAAAACGATAGTGGTAGATCGGTAAGAGACATCATAGATCGCACCTTATCTAATAAAGTACAGTTATGACGTTCGGACACACCATTATGCTGTGGTGTTCCAGGTGGCGTGAGTAGTGAAACTATTTCACATTGTTTTTAACTGAAGGCCAAACTCGTAACTCAAATATTTTACTTCTGCAATCATATCGTAGAAACTTTCATTTTTGTTACGATGATTCTCCACTTCACTCTGAAATTCTTTGAACTTCTCAAATGTTTCAGACTTGTGTTTCATCAAGTAGATATACTCATATCTGCTCAAATCATCTGTGAAGATCAGAAAATAATGATACCTGCCACGAGCCTCAATATTCATCGGACCACATACATCAGTATGTATGATTTCCAACAAATCTGTTGCTCGCTCCATTGTTCTGGAGAACAGAGTCTTAGTCATCTTGCCCATGAGGCATGGTTCGCAAGCATCAACTGATTCATAATCAAGTGATTCCAAAAGCCCATCAGCATGGATTTTCTTCATGCGCTTTACACCAATATGACCTAAACGGCAGTGCCACAAATAAACTGCACCATCATTATTAACTTTGCATCTTTTGGTTTCAATATTATGAATATGTGTATCACTACTATCGAGATCCAATGAACCATTTTCATTGGGTGTGTAACCATATAAGGTTTTATTCATGTAAACAGAACATCAATTTATTCTCTTACTTAAATGAATAATTGTATTGCAATAAACATGATCAAATCACATTCATGCTCAACGCAAACACCAAATAACACTTATTTAGGTTCAACACTAATCCCAAAAGTATAGGGAGTGTGCGATGATGATCATATCAATCTTGGAACCACTTCCAACACACATCGTCACTTCACCCTTAACTAGTCTATGTTCATTCTGCAACTCCCATTTCGAGTTACTACTCTTAGCAACTGAACCAGTATCAAATACCGAGGGGTTGCTATGAACACTAGTAAAATACACATCAATAATCTGTATATCAAATATACCTTTGTTCACTTTGCCATCCTTCTTATCCGCCAAATACTTGGGGCAGTTCCGCTTCCAGTGACCAGTCCCTTTGCAGTAGAAGCACTTAGTCTCAGGCTTAGGACCAGACTTGGGCTTCTTCACTTGAGCAGCAACTTGCTTGCCGTTCTTCTTGAAGTTCCCCTTCTTCCCTTTGCCCTTTTCTTGAAACTAGTGGTCTTGTCTACCATCAACACTTGATATTTTTCTTGATTTCTACCTTCGTCGATTTCAGCATTACGAAGAGCTCGGGAATCGTTTCCGTTATCCCTTGCATATCATAGTTCATCACGAAGTTCTACTAACTTGGTGATGGTGACTAGAGAATTCTGTCAATCACTATTTTATCTGGAAGATTAACTCCCACTTGATTCAAGCGATTGTAGTACCAAGACAATTTGAGCACATGCTCACTGCTTGAGCTATTCTCCTCCATCTTTTAGCTATAGAACTTGTTGGGGACTTCATATCTCTCAACTCGGGTATTTGCTTGAAATATTAACTTCAACTCCTGGAACATCTCATATGGTCCATGACATTCAAAACATCTTTGAAGTCCCGATTCTAAGCCGTTAAGCATGGTGCACTAAACTATCAAGTAGTCATCATATTGAGCTAGCCAGACGTTCATAACGTCTGCCTCTACTCCTGCAATAGGTCTGTCACCTAGCGGTGCATCAGAGACATAATTCTTCTATGCAGCAATGAGGATAATCCTCAGATCACGGATCCAATCCGCATCATTGCTACTAACATTTTTCAACATAATTTTTCTCTAGGAACACAATAAACTGGGAGCAACATCGCGAGCTATTGATCTACAACATAGATATGCTAATACTACCAGGACTAAGTTCATGATAAATTAAAGTTCAATTAATCATATTACTTAAGAACTCCCACTTAGATAGACATCCCTCTAATCCTCTAAGTGATCACGTGATCCAAATCAACTAAACCATGTCCAATCATCACGTGAGATGGAGTAGTTTCAATGGTGAACATCACTATGTGATCATATCTATTATATGATTCACGCTCGACCTTTCGGTCTCCGTGTTCCGAGGCCATATCGGTTATATGCTAGGCTCGTCAAGTTAAACCTGAGTATTCCGCGTGTGCAACTGTTTTGCACCCGTTGTATTTGAACATAGAGCCTATCACACCCTATCATCACGTGGTGTCTCAGCACAAAGAACTTTCGCAACGGTGCATACTCAGGGAGAACACTTGTACCTTGATAATTAGTGAGAGATCATCTTATAAAGCTACCGTCGAACTAAGCAAAATAAGATGTATAAAAGATAAACATCACATGCAATCAAAATATGTGACATGATATGGCCATCATCATCTTGTGCCTTTGATCTCCATCTCCAAAGCATCGTCATGATCTCCATCGTCACCGGCATCACACCATCATCTCCATCATCTTGATCTATATCAATGTGTCATCACATGATTGTCTCGCCAACAATTGCTCTTACAACTATTGCTATCGCATAGCGATAAAGTAAAGCAATTATTTGGCGCTTGCATCTTATGCAATAGAGAGATAACCATAAGGCTTTTGCCAGTTGCCAATAACTTCAACAAAACATGATCATCTTATACAACAACTTATATCTCATCACATCTTGACCATATCACATCACAACATGCCTTGCAAAAACAAGTTAGACGTCCTCTACTTTGTTGTTGCAAGTTTTACGTGGCTGCTACGGGCTGAGCAAGAACCGTTCTTACCTACGCATCAAAACCACAACGATAGTTTGTCAAGTTGGTGCTGTTTTAACCTTCGCAAGGACCGTGCGTAGCCACACTTGGTTCAACTAAAGTTGGAGAAACTGACACCCGCTAGTCACCTGTGTGCATAGCACGGCGGTAAAACCAGTCTCGCGTAAGCGTACGCGTAATGTCGGTCTGGGCCGCTTCATCCAACAATACCGCCGAACCAAAGTATAACATGCTGGTAAGCAGTATGACTTATATCGTCCATAACTCACTTGTGTTCTACTCATGCATAACATCAACGCATAAAACCTGGCTCTGATACCACTGTTGGGGAACGTAGTAATTTTAAAAAAAATTCCTACGCACACGCAAGTTCATGGTGATGCATAGCAATGAGAGAGGCGAGTGTTGTTACGTACCCCCGTAGACCGAAAGCGGAAGCGTTAGCACAATGCGGTTGATGTAGTCGTACGTCTTCACGGCCCGACCGATCAAGCACCGAAACCACGGCACCTCCGAGTTCTAGCACACGTTCAGCTCGATGATGATCCCCGGATTCCGATCCAGCAGAATGTCGGGGAAGAGTTCCGTCGGCACGACGGCGTGGTGACGATCTCGATGTTCTACCGTCGCAGGGCTTCGCCTAAGCACTGCTACAATATTATCGAGGATTATGGTGGAGGGGGGCACCGCACATGGATAAGAGATCAATGATCAATTGTTGTGTGTATGGGGTGCCCCCAGCCCCCGTATATAAAGGAGAAAGGGGGGAGGCGGGCGGCCTAGGAGGAGGGCGCGCCAAGGGGGGAGTCCTACTCCCACCGGGAGTAGGACTCCTCCTTCCCTTGTTGGAGTAAGAGAGAAGGAAAGAGGGGGAGAGGAACAAGGAAAAGGGGCCTGCACCCCTTGTCCAATTCGGACTAGAGGGGGGCGCGCGCCTCCTTCCTTTTGGCCTCTCTCCTGTATTCTCGTATGGCCCAATAAGGCCCATATACTCCCCGGCGAATTCCCGTAACTCTCTGGTACTCCAAAAAATACCCGAATCACTCGGAACCTTTCCGATCTCCGAATATAGTCATCCAATATATCGATCTTTACGTCTCGACCATTTCGAGACTCCTCGTCATGTCCCCGATCTCATCCGGGAGTCCGAACTCCTTCGGTACATCAAAACTCTTAAACTCATAATATAACTGTCATCGAAACCTTAAGCGTGCGTACCCTACGGGTTCGAGAACAATGTAGACATGACCGAGACAGGTCTTTGGTCAATAACCAATAGCGGAACCTGGATGCTCATATTGGCTCCCACATATTCTATGAAGATCTTTATCGGTCAAACCGCATAACAACATACGTTGTTCCCTTTGTCATCGGTATGTTACTTGCCCGAGATTCGATCATCGGCATCTCAATACCTAGTTAAATCTCGTTACCAGCAAGTCTCTTTACTCGTTCTGTAATACATCATCTCGCAACTAACTCATTAGTTGCAATGCTTGCAAGCCTTAGGTGATGTGCATTACCGAGAGGGCCCAGAGATACCTCTCTGACAATCGGAGTGACAAATACTAATCTCGAAATACGCCAACCCAACAAGTACCTTCGGAGACACCTGTAGAGCACCTTTATAATCACCTGGTTACGTTGTGATGTTTGGTAGCACACAAAGTGTTCCTCCGGTAAATGGGAGTTGCATAATCTCATAGTCATAGGAACATGTATAAGTCATGAAGAAAGCAATAGCAACAAACTAAACGATCAAGTGCTAAGCTAACAGAATGGGTCAAGTCAATCACATCATTCTCCTAATGATGTGATCCCGTTAATCAAATGACAACTCATGTCTATGGTTAGGAAACATAACCATATTTGAATAACGAGCTGGTCAAGTAGAGGCATACTACTGACACTCTGTTTGTCTATGTATTCACACATGTATTATGTTTCCGGTTAATACAATTCTAGCATGAATAATAAACATTTATCATGATATAAGGAAATAAATAATAACTTTTATTATTTCCTCTAGGGCATATTTCCTTCAACCTTCTTGTCCATCGCAACGGGGCTTATCCCTTGATGCAGCGGTCTACCATCGCAGATCTGCTTCAACGCCACCGACAGCCATCGGACCTCCGATGCCTACATGGTGCCGCAAGAGAGGTGGTACTTCATATATCCTCAACTTTTTGATCTCAGCCAGAAAATAGATCGTAACTTGTTTACTGTACTTTCTTTTCAGCTCTTAGAATCTAGTTCTTAGTTCGAAGCAAACAATTGGGTTTAATTGATCATGTTGGTTCTGTGGTGGTTTCTTTAATAGAAATTAGAGGGGAAACCCTCTTTTGCTCAATTTTTTTCTTAGGGTTTCCCCCTTTTATGATCACTATACAATCAACATACGTGCTTCGTGTCATAATAGCACTGCTCCACCCATCAAGCTAAACAAGCTTAGTTGTTCAAATACGAATATGATATTATTAAAATAGAGTCGTTTAATTGGTCAGCTAAATGTTCCTAATTTAGTTTCGAAAATGCATGTTCACCACTCGGGTGTGTATCTCTACAGGGTGCCCACGGTGGGCCGTGACCCACCCTGGGACTTTGGGTCGGCCCAGGCTCGGATTCCCCTCTGTTCTGCTACGCTTCCGATCTCTACTCGCCCCCAGCCGCTTGCCTCATCAGCGACTTGCCGTCCCCAGATGGCATAACTCTAGGAGGGGACACCTGACAAACAGGAGGTCAGGAGCCGCTCGCCCAACAACGTCACAGCTGCCCGGGCACGCCGCCGTGCCTACCTTCCCAGTCCGTTCAAGGCTCAGGCGTGCAGCAACCACTAAGCCAACCCGATTTATCCTGAGATACGTCCTCAACACTCAGCAACCACTCCTCATCACCCATTTTCTAATTGATTCATTACTCATTAGGCAGGACTGTCATTAGGGTTTGTTGTGTACCGAGTGCTACCGCTACCTGTTGAGCACTGCGTTGATTTCCTCGAAGAGGAAAGGATGATGCAGCAAAGTAGCGTAAGTATTTCCCTCAGTTTTTGAGAACCAAGGTATCAATCCAGTAGGAGGTTGCGCGCGCGTCCCCTAGTACCTGCACAAAGCAAATAACTCCTCGCAACCAACGCGATAAGGGGTTGTCAATGCCTTCACGGTCACTTACGAGAGTGAGATCTGATAGATATGATAAGATAATATTTTTGGTGTTTTTATGATAAAGATGCAAAGTAAAATAAAGGCAAAGTAAAAAAGCAAAGGAAATAACTAAGTATTGGAAGATTAAGATGATGAAGATAGACCCGGGGGCCATACGTTTCACTAGTGGCTTCTCTCAAGAGCATAAGTATTTTACTGTGGGTGAACGAATTACTGTTGAGCAATTTACAGAATTGAGCATAGTTATGAGAATATCTAGGTATGATCATGTATATAGGCATCACGTCCGAGACAAGTAGACCGACTCCTGCCTGCATCTACTACTATTACTCCACTCATCGACCGCTATCCAGCATGCATCTAGAGTATTAAGTTCATGAAAACAGAGTAACGCCTTAAGCAAGATGACATGATGTAGAGGGATAAATTCATGCAATATGATAAAAAACCATCTTGTTATCCTCGATGGCAACAATACAATACATGCCTTGCTGCCCCTACTGTCACTAGGAAAGGACACCGCAAGATTGAACCCAAAGCTAAGCACTTCTCCCATTGCAAGAAAGATCAATCTAGTAGGCCAAACCAAACTGATAATTCGAAGAGACTTGCAAAGATAACCAATCATACATAAAAGAATTCAGAGAAGATTCAAATATTGTTCATCGATAAACTTGATCACAAACCCATAATTCATCGATCTCAATAAACACACTGCAAAAAGAAGATTACATCGAATAGATCTCCACAAGAGAGGGGGAGATCATTGTATTGAGATCCAAAAAGAGAGAAGAAGCCATCTAGCTAATAACTATGGACCCGAAGGTCTGAGGTAAACTACTCACACTTCATCGGAGAGGCTACGGTGTTGATGTAGAATCCCTCCATGATGGATACCCCCTCCGGCGGAGCATCGGAACAGGCCCCAAGATGGGATCTCATGGATACAGGAAGTTACGGCAGTGGAATTAGGGTTTTGGCTCCGTATCTGATCGTTTGGGGGTATGTAGGTATATATAGGAGGAAGGAGTACGTCGGTGGAGCAACAGGGGGCCCACGAGGGTGGAGGGCGCACCTGGGGGGTAGGTGCGCCCCCCTACCTCATGGCCTCCTCCTTTGTTTCTTGACGTAGGGTCCAAGTCTCCTGGATCATGTTCAGCGAGAAAATCACGTTCCCGAAGGTTTCATTTCGTTTGGCCTCCGTTTGATATTCCTTTTCTTCGAAACCCTAAAATAGGCAAAAAAACAGCAATTCTGGGTTGGGCCTCCGGTTAATAGGTTAGTCCCAAAAAAATATAAAAGTGGAAAATAAAGCCCAATAATGTCCAAAACAGTAGATAATATAGCATGGAGCAATCAAAAATTATAGATACGTTGGAGACGTATCAGCTACCTACACTTAATGGTTCTGATGTATTTGAGTAATCTTTAGTACCTATAAATTTCACAGGGTTCCAAAATTCCGACCCTAGGAATAGACACTAGTCATTTTGGATTGCTGGTCATAGTGACATTGACCCAGATTACTACTGCAGGCCAGGTTTGTTGACAATTTTACTTGTCTTTCTTACTCATTCGATATGATATCCAATTATTCACGTCGATTAGTTGCAAACAATAAGTGCTAGACCAACTTCTTGATTCAGATTTTGGATGGTCTCTTACTGCAGTTACAATTCTGCATACTTGTCCTAGTAAGCTCACAAGTAATAATTGATTCACTACATCTATGCTTGCCTTGTCATATTTGTTGTCAATATTCTTTTAGGGTGGACCACCCTGTTTTAAAATACTGGAACCGCAAACATGAGTGAATAGTATTTCTTTGTGTGATCTTTTCCATCATGTGTGGGCAATGAACACTGCATTGTATAGAAAGAAAGTGTCATTTCCATCTTTTAAATAGATTACGATATTTTACATGGAATACAATCTGCCTACTTGCTTTGTGTCACACTACCAGCACTCCACCCTTGAAGCTAAACATTATGCCACTCACAATTCCTTAGTTTATTTGTTCAAATACGAATTTGATATGATTCTAATGTTCCTACTTCAGTTTTGAAATGTGTGTCTGCCTGTTATAGAGACATAAGAGGTTTGTATTTCTGTGTGTGGTCTGGTTCTCACGGTTGGGGGTGAACTTTGCATATGCAGGGGTTTATAGGGGGACACTCTTCGAGTTGAATCCGCAATGCATTCCATAGATAATCTGACTACTTTTTCTGTTTTCATGAATCTCAGATACTAAACATCATCATAATGATTATGAGCTTGCGCGCATGAAAAGAATAAAGCAGAACAATGCAATGGCTGTCAAACTTGGCATTAAGGGACTGAAATCAAGTCTGGATGCAATGCAATGCAAACGCTCTCCACCTACAGATTCATGCTCAGAATATGATCCTAATAGTGATTCTGAGCTAGAGGGAGACCTAAGTCAATGTAGCTCCCTAGTGGAGGAGTCATAGGCAGATGCCCTGTCTTATTCACCCATCAAGGTGCTTGCTCTAACTTTCCAAGGTTATATTGGTCGCACATATCTTGCAACTGATGCTTTGCATTGCTTCTACTTTGTTGCACTGCCATTAGCTTTGTTTACACATCGTGTATGTGAATACGCCCTGCCTATCCATTTTCGGTACATATTCCATCTGTCATCATACCATATTTATCCATTCAAATGTTGTTCTTGTGTATCAGACGTTCAAAAGGAAGAGGGTGATTGCTGATCGCGGAGGAGCACGAGCAAAGTATTTGGAAAAGGTAGTGACACCTAATAAATGAAATAGCCCATTAGGTGTAGTTGCAATATCACCTGACCCACAAAACACGGCCCCAACTCTAGCAGATTCTAGCCCTACTACACTGGTCATCTTTGATGCCCCAACTCAGCACACCCCAACTACAGCAAACAGCATGATGATGCCAGTTGACATAGCACCAACTCTACGATGCAAAAACCCCATTCCCGCAAAGAGTACATCAAATCCAGTTGCCAAATCCCTTTTCGAACCAGAGAGAGCCCCCAATTGTACCAAATAGGACCCCTATTCCATTTCTTCCTAGTTTAGACGATGAATCTTATATTGTTGTCAGGAACTTTGTGTGCATCTTTCCTTCAAGATTATACCACAGACATAGAACAATTTCCAGTCTTCCTCCACAACTTACACGTAAGTAATGTATTAATGTTATTCATGGTAATTACTGCATATGTTTCTGCTGACAGAAGACACAAGGTTTCATTCTTGTAAATGGGCGAGGACCAAACTGGATTGTCAAGACGAGCAAGGGTTGGTTGCGCTTTTCAAGCACTCATTGATGAAGTATCGTTCCTACCCGAGGCAAGCGCACTTCGATGGCAAGCCTCTAAACAAAATTTCTGTAAAGTCTCCGGTGCTACATTTATCAGACAGTGACTAGAATAATCTTGTTACTCATTGTTCTCGTCTGTAGAGTGAGGTACTGTCTATGATATCACATCACAATTTGAACTACATTTCTGCATGTGCCTTAACGTCTCACTTGTACGAAAACTGTTTACAGAAGAACATTCATTCTCAAGGGACCATAGAATCTCGCAACTATACTGCACACTGCATTGCTCTTGTGAGTACCTCTTACCCTGTATGACCATACTTACTTTCATAGTTGTTTGATTATGTAGCATCACTGCACATGTTAGCCTCGTTATCGTCCATTTGGTGGACATTATAAGATCTGTATGGATTCTTACATAAATTTAGAATCAACCCAATGCTTTTGAATAGGTTTACCTCTGCAGTCCTCTTGTAAGGACTGAACGTCATCTATCACTGTACTTACATTAATAGCTACTCCCTCCGTCCCATAATATAAGAACATTTTGTATAGTACACCAGTGTTCAAAACACTCTTGTATTATGGGAAGAGGGATTGGTTCATTGTGTAGCATTCTGCATCTTATCTCCCTCGTCCACCATTTACTAAAAATATCAGATCTATATTTAATCTTACCAAAAAGTTGAATATACACACAATGCCAGTGTGGATGTGTGTCCCATTGCTCTTGTCAGAACATTTTGTCCTGTAACGCTTGTACTTTCGGGGATTGGTAGTTGATTATGTAGCACCAATCTGCATCTTATCTTCATTATCCTCTATCCCTTCCAGTATTATCATATCTATAATTACTCTACAAAATGTAGAGTATAGGAAATGCTTATGAAGAAGATTTTGTGCTGAAATTCTTGAGTTATCCTTCCCTTGACATGGAGAAGGGCATTATAAAGACGGTGTTAACTGTTAATGTAAGTCAGTTCTTCTAAAGCCTTTATCCTCAACTGTTGTTTAATTTGCTCATACTCCCTATCGTTAACTGCTGTTTAGTTTTCTATTTCTATCAAAATGCATGTTCGCAACAACAGTAAGTTCCAAGTTTTACTTGTAAAACCAAATTCCGTATTCATACCATGCACATTACTCAATACTCCCTATATGTATGCTTGTTTTTGTGGATCTATAATCCAGTGTGTGGTGAAGCAGCCCACGTTCGCACCTTGTCATCTTCTGTTTTATCTTACTGATGTGGCTGATGATATGAACAACATGACATGCACATTAACCAAAATAGATACAATGATTGTCTTTGCCCTTCATCTATCTTGTTATGTTGACATGGTAATTCAGTAGTGTGGTGAAGCTCCACGCATTATGAACAATGGAGAATTATGCTATTGATATTTTGAGCTTACTCTTTATTTTCTAATTTGAAATTGGATGGAATTGACAGCACGGTTATCATCTTTGTTTATACACGTGTAAAACCTGTCATCTCTCTGCTTGTTTCAGGGTGATATGCCTGATGGCATGCACAAGTCTGCTGAAGGGTGTGAGACAAGCCCAACATATATTGCAGCAAAGAAGGCAAAACATCTTGAAGATAGCGAGACAACCCCAAAGTCTTGTCTTGATGCAGTGTTCAAGTTAGTTGAGACTAGCAGGTAGACAAGCTCACATAATTTGATGTCTGAATCAGTTCGACTTCTTCAGTCCCAAGTTCTAGCAAAAAGGCATTCTGCAACTCAACTTCGACTTGAAGTCCTATCTCTAAGAAAGATTGCGGAGAACACCAATGAGAACCTCATTGCTAAATAGCTACACCTGGAAGCTATGACCGTCATGCTAGACCGGTCTCACAGCCTTGCTCAGCAGCTTGCACAACATTTCTCGCATAAGGCTAACCTTTCTTGAACTGTCTTGGAAGTGGTCTTGGTTCATTATTATTTTGTTATGCTGCAATGGTGCCTGGTTTTTATGCAGACTAAGGCATAGCCTAGTGGTGGGAAGGGGTTGATGCCTTCCCACCCACCCAGGTTCGAGGCATGGTACTTGTAATTTGGGTTTGTTGCACCAATTATACTGTAGGGGGTTCCCTTACAGTCTTCCTGTCAAAACAAATGGTGCCCAGTTTTTGTAATCTGCTTCTTTGTTGTGATTTATGATCACTGGTGGCGAACTTCGATGCCCAGTGGATGTAATATACCATAAATCCTTTATTGTATAGTGTAGGTTTATTCTAAATTACTATGTCGTAATTCTTTATTGTATAGAGTAGGTTTGTTCTTAATTTCTACTAGTTACTGCCATCATTCGCTATCTGCAAAAAAATCTGATATAGTCGACCGGGCCAAAACATTTGCCTCTAATGGGCCTGCTTTTTAGCGGGCCAAATTGGGCTGGCCTGCAACTTTATTGGGCCTGAAAGGCCATTGGGGCCTTCACACTTCGTGCCAGGCCCACAACTTACACGGGCCTATATTCGGCCCAAAGTTTAGTTGGGCCTTTAGTGGACCCAACGCTTAGTTGGGCCCATGTAGCTTTGGGCCATTAACAGGCTGAATATTCTGCTGGCCTGTTACAGTCCAGAAGAAACCATGGGCCTTTAGCAGGCCGAAATGCATGTTGGGCCTCAATTTTCACTAGTCATCGACGGGCCTTCAGCAGGCTGAAATGTAGACCGAGCCTTTTTTGGCCCAGTTATATGACGGGCCATTACTAGGCCGAAACATATCTCGGGCCTTAGTTGGCCCACTGATATCATGGGCCTTTAAGACGCTGAAAGCTTAGTACAGGCATCAACGAGCCCAATTATATGACATGCCTTTAACAGGCCCAAAGTCACATTGGGCTGAACTGTTTCCACCTTTATCATGGGTCGTTAGAGGGTCGGATGTCGCGTCGGACCATATATGGCCCATGGGCAGCACGGGCCATTCCCAGGCGGAAAGACACACCGGGCTGAAATGGGCCCATGTCTACATCGGGCCTCTAATAGGCCGAAATGTCACTGGGACGTAATTGGGCCCAAATATTCGACGAACAATTAACGGGCCAGATCTGGCTTCGGGCCGTAAATGGGCCATATTTAAATAGGCTGTTATTGGGCTGGCCCACCAGTACCTGAGTAAATACTACAAGCCTTTGATTGGGGTGCCCTTTTTAACCTATATGGGCCTCTGTTGGGCCCTGCCACGTGTCGACGAATCATAGGCGCCTTCTGTCCAATAAGAGGATGACATCTGTCCCAGCGGTGAGCCGACACGTGGTTCCTCTAGCCATTGAGAATTTTACACGTGGAAAATCCCCATTGGTCCGGGCTGTTAACGGGTTATCGGATCCAAACCGGAACCCGATAGGTTAACAGCGACCCGTTACGGTGGATGCCACATGTCGGTCACCCTTGACAAAAGCACTTTTGTGACGCGTGATTTATCGTCATGGAAGTGGACACTTCTGTGATGATAATTTTGGTAATGTCATGGAACACTTCACGGCAGCACAGGTATGACTATCTTGATTATGTCATAAAATCGTCATGGATGTACATGCATGACACAAAATGTGACCTACTGTGACAAACACGTATCATCACGAAAGTGTATTTTTTTGTAGTGCATGGGCATACAATGCCTAGAGGTGCGCAGGGATTCAAACCTCGCGATACCCCAAATAAATGGAGAGTTTGACGCAAAAGATCCAAAAATGGCGGCATATCGAAATGTCATACTCAAAATATCAGCTCAGTTCGAGGGGTTCAAGTTCCATCACGTTGCTCGTGACAGTAACTAGGCAGCGGACATCCTCGCTCGAATGGGCTCCAAGCGCGATCTCGTACCACCTAACACCTTTGTAGAAAGGCTCCTTAAGCCATCCGTGGTATGGCAGGACGAGAGTGGAAATACTAGTCCGGACCCAATCATACCCTCAGCAACCGAACACACTACAAATATCATAGGAGGTTCAGCCACCGAAATAACACCTTCCCCCATGTAATCATGGTCGTTATTGCTCCATGGACCGAACCCTTCCTGGCCTACCTTAATAGGCAGGAGCTTCCTGATGATCAGAATGAGGACCACCGAATAGTTCGGCGTTCTAAAGCCTATAAAGTTCACCAAGGTGAGCTTTACAAGAAAAGTGCTACTGGAGTTATCCAAAGATGTATCTCTGAAGAGGAAGGATGGCGGCTCTTGGCTGAAATACATGCTGGCCTAGGCGGCCATCATGCTGCAGCCCGGGCCCTCGTAAGCAAGGCCTTCCGTATAAGTTTCTTTTGGCCAACGGCCCGAGCAGACGCACAAGCCCTTGTGCAGCGTTGCGTGGGATGTCAGCTTTTCGCCAATCATAGTCATATGCCTCCCACCGCCCTACGAAAAATCCCCATTACTTTCCCCTTCGCGGTCTGGGGGCTAGATATGGTCGGACCCCTTAAAGAAGGAAGCCACAAGAGGAAGTATTTACTGGTTATGGTAGATAAATTCACTAAGTGGATATAGGCCAAACCAGTAAAAACGGTTGAAGCAGGACCAGTGATCGACTTTATATCCGGCAGGGTACACCGTTATGGTGTCCCACACAGCATCATCACTGATAACGGCTCCAATTTCACAGCCGATGAGGTAAAAAAACCGGTGTGCTAACTTGGTCGTTAAGCTCGATTATGCATCGGTCTACCACCCGCAAACTAACGGTCAAGTTGAACGGGCCAACGGTCTAATAATGAGTGTCATTAAACCCAGGCTGGTGTGCTCGCTATAGGAGTCAGATAATCATTTGGTCGAGGAACTCGATTCCATACTCTGGGGGTTGCGTACTACGCCTATCCACATGACCGGATATACACCTTTTTTCATGGTGTATGGTGCAGAAGTTGTCTTGCTCTGTGACACTATTCATGATTCACCTCGAGTGCGCATGTATGAAGAGAGAGAAGCCGAGCTCGATCGACAGGACAACCTGGAAGGCCTTGAAGAGGAGTGCAATATTGCATGAGCCCATTCCGCATTTTATCAACAACAGGCTAAGAGATACCAAAGCAGAGAAGTGCGGGCAAAGACTTATAATGTTGGTGAACTTGTTTTATGCCTTCTTGAGAAGAACAAGGATAAGCTCAAACCAAAATGGGAGGGGCCCTTCATCATCGATGAAGTTCTCATGGGGGGGGGGGGAGCCTATCGCCTTCGTAATGCATCAGACAATCGCATGCTACCTCTTGAGCATGTGTTGGTTTTCCCTTGAAGAGGAAAGGGTGATGCAGCAAAGCAGCGTAAGTATTTCCCTCAGTTTTTGAGAACCAAGGTATCAATCCAGTAGGAGACCACGCGCGAGTCACCTCGTACCTACACAAACAAATAAGAACCTCACAACCAACGCGATAAAGGGGTTGTTAATCCCTTCACGGCCACTTGCAAGAGTGAGATCTGATAGAGATAATAATAATAATAATAATAAGATAAATATTTTTGGTATTTTTATGATATAGATTGAAAGTAAAGATTGCAAAACAAAATAGATTGAAAACTTATATGATGGAGAATAGGCTCGGGGGCCATAGGTTTCACTAGTGGCTTCTCTCAAGATATCATAAGTATTATGGTGGGTGAACAAATTACTGTCGAGCAATTGATAGAATTGAGCATAGTTATGAGAATATCTAGGTATGATCATGTATATAGGCATCATGACATGACAAGTAGACCGACTCCTGCCTGCATCTACTACTATTACTCCACACATCGACCGCTATCCAGCATGCATCTAGAGTATTAAGTTCATAAGAACGGAGTAACGCTTTAAGCAAGATGACATGATGTAGACGGATAGACTCATGCAATATGATATAAATCCCATCTTTTTATCCTCGATGGCAACAATACAATACATATCGTTTCCCTTTCTGTCACTGGGATCGAGCACCGCAAGATTTAACGCAAATCTAAGCACTTCTCCCATTGCAAGAAAGATAAATCTAGTAGGCCAAACCAAACTAATAATTCGAAGAGACTTGCAAAGATAACCAATAATACATTAAAGAATCCAGAGAAGATTCAAATATTGTTCATGGATAATCTTGATCATAAACCCACAATTCATCGGATCTCGACAAACACACCGCAAAAGAAGATTACATCGAATAGATCTCCAAGAGAATCGAGGAGAACTTTGTATTGAGATCCACAGAGAGAGAAGAAGCCATCTAGCTAATAACTATGGACCCGAAGGTCTGAGGTAAACTACTCACACATCATTGGAGGGGCCATGGAGTTGATGTAGAAGCCCTCTGTGATCAATGCCCCCTCCGGCGGAGCGCCAGAAAAGGCCCCAAGATGGGATCTCACGGGTACAGAAGGTTGCGGCGGTGGAATTAGGTTTTCATGGTTGACGATGTCCTGGACTAGGGGGTACTCCCCACGTCATCTCCCGATCTGTTAGATTGGGCCGAGGACCCCCATGGCCGTATACTCATGGGCCAGTTCGGACAGCTGCCGCATACATGGAAGATTTCTACAAGACTTGGTGATCAAGACAAGGACTCCTCCCCACCGGCGTATTCGGCTAGGACTCTTGTTATCCTAGGCCTCTGGTGCATTATATAAACTGAGGCCAGGCTAGCCGATAGATCATATACATACAATCATACCATAGGCTAGCTTCTAGGGTTTAGCCTTTCCGATCTCGTGGTAGATCAACTCTTGTAATACCCATATCATCAAAAGTAAATCGAGTAGGACGTAGGGTTTTACCTCCATCAAGAGGCCCCGAACCTGGGTAAAACATCGTGTTCCCTGCCTCCTGTTACCATCTGCCTTAGACACACAGTTCGGGACCCCCTACCCGAGATCCACCGATTTTGACACCGACATTGGTGCTTTCATTGAGAGTTCTGCTGTGTGATTGGCAAAAGGATCGATGGCTCGTTTGCAGGTCAACTGCGATGCCGGCATCTTCGTCGCCGGCTCGACTAGTCACCTTGGCTCGACTGAGGACCGTGATCCATCTCCGATCGTCATGTTCGGACGAGGGCCTTCATCAACATCAACTCCGATCTCTATGAAGATCATGGAGGAATCATCCATGGAGCTCGGGGGCTCAACGTCAACATTGCCCTCGGGCGACCGTGCTGTTTTTCCGAACAGCAAACTTGTATCTGCTACGACCACCTCTTAGAGCATCGCTTCGATGATCCATTTGGTGTAATTGTGCAGAATTGAGTCTACAACAGCCATGTAAAATTTCGTCGAGTTCTGATGGAGGAATCTCCGACAATCTACGATATACCGGAGCCCTGTCAAATCTGGACGGAAATCTGGACGAGTTTAGGGCGTGGTCTCCAATGCCTAGCTCGGAGGTCCTTTGGAAGATCCAACCGTTCATCTACTGCGGAATTCCCATATCTACCACCCCCTCCAAATTTCAGCTCGATCCGACGGTTCAAACTCCAGGAACCTTCCGATGAGTGGATCAATTTTCGGATCCATTTTCTGCGCGAATACGGATCTGACCCGAATTCATGTTTCTTTATGAACGTGACATCGGACAACCTTTTTAGAGGAATTCTATTCTAGGGTATTGTGCGTTGTTTTTAAACACGTGCCCATAAATTTTTAAGCCTCCCCTGAGGTCGCCTTCATCATCATGCTGGTGTCAAACCAGTCCGGCGATATTGCTCCAAGGGTGCCGACCTGCGCTAGACACGTCGTCACTTTGTTGAGCCGAGCTCAACTTCTTCAGATCATCATCTCGGCAAGCCGAACAAGAGTCCGGCATCGCGAAGGATAAATCATCACCAACATCGCCACCCCACGGATTACACGGAGCGGGCATACCGGCATCGTCGCACGGTCACTTCATCAAGCCGGCATCGACCACATCACGACCTGCATCGGCATGGCCGCACTATTGCTTCTTCAAGCTGGTGTCCATCACGCCGACCTACTTAGACTCATCGGCTGACATCGAGGCTTCGACATCTCGGCTGGATCGGGGGCTTCGCCATCTCTTCATCAACCTACTCTGAAGACTTCGGCGTCACTAGCCGACCAGCTCTGTCACGTTAGCTGGACCGAGGGCTTTGCCTCGGCGAGCCAACCTTTGCCAGCATCGTCATACCCTCGCTTTATCGCCCATCAGGCAATGGGTGTGCGGATCGAGTCCCAATTTTGGGAATCACCTTTCTTCGGATTGCTACAACAAATAAACCAGGTGCTATTAATCCTAGTATTTTTTGCTTGTTTGGGTTTATTTTTCCCAAGGAATTATTACTCTGTTTTGTCCATCATCTGTACACAGGTATATCAAATGATGGCCGCATTAACGACGGTCGCGTGGTGGTTCGGTCAGTTTCCGTACATAGTCCGGCGAACGCCGCATCCGGAACTCGGACCAACCTGTGAATTCAGGCTTTGCCACGCCTTTACTACATCACGCCGATGCCCTGCATCGACATTGACTTCGGCTCCAGGCCATATTTCTTTTATTACTCACTTTGCATAAATTATTTATTATGCAATGATTTTTTAATTATTATTATTACTATTATCTCCGGTTTGCACTATTTTCTGTGCACAGGAAAATGATCCGGGGACTTCGTCGTCACTCTGCCGGTCTGCATTGACCGTGGTATGTCACCACTTCGGCGTGTCGAGCTCTCCGCTCCGCCACCTCGGGACCGGCTTGGGGGATGGAACCTTGTCCCGCATCAAGCTCGGACCGCATCATCAATGCCAAACACATTAACCAGCTAAGTCGCTTTCATGCTCAAAGTTTTAATTTTTAACTTGTGTTCGGTTCGACCAAGCATTATACTTTTTGGAAAAAAGTTGCTTGTAAAAAATTTCCTTGTCCAAACTTTATTTGTGACACACATATTCAAATACCCGGTTTATTTGGGGGCTTCCTTTATGAAGTTTTTCCTCTTGCATATGATTATACTTGTACGACTGCGTTCCTTGTTCATGTATTACGCCACAATATGCACCATATTGACTTAAGCGATTTGCAAGCTGGGTTGCCTGGCTCCTGTGCTTACCCCTACGTTCCCGATTGTTCGTCTAGGGAGTAAAGGGAGCACCTCTGCGATTGTCACGACCGGGTCCTCCGAGCTCTGACCTCAGACTGGATGAAGCCGAAAGCTAGCGCTCTTATTGTTTTCAATCATGGTCGGCACACAACGGAACTCATGAGTACAAAAAATCTATTGCACAAGTCTCATAGCAATAATGAGCACCAAAGAAAGGTATCGGTGGGGGTACTATTTTCTTCGAAGATGCTTCTTACACTTCGTCTGTAATATAGCATAAGTTCCATGAGCGCGCTTTGTCTGTTACAGCCTTATGTCCGAGTTGCCTGGTTATCGGAAACACTGTCGATATTCTCGACAGGTGGAGTACATAACACTTTTCGGTCCTTGACCAAAGAGGGAGAAGCCGATGGTCGGTTAAGACACGTTTAAAGTTCGGTTGAACAAATATATGATATAAGTACTTCGGTACATACAGTCATTATACATAGAATTCTTTTACCCAAGTCACTTGGGGGCTCTTAAAATTTATATGAGCTATTTTATAGTAAATGTGTTTTCTTCTTGGTTGTTGCAAAGTCTTTTTCTATCGCTACTTTTTTGATGTGAGTGTGTGGTCAATAGCCAGATAATCCATTTTCTCTCTAGTGACCGCTCGAGTTTAGTTCGCTAAACTGGTCTAATGAGAAGCACTCCGCCTTCGGGATAGGAGGCTGCAGCCGTAGGATGACCCGCTTGAAGTCTTGAGATCGGATGTGTAATATTAATGCACGACAGAAGCACAATTTTTTCCCCAATTTTCGGATTGGCACCGAACACTTGATCTTGTTCAGACGTCAAGATCAAGTTTTTACTGACGTCATTATGATCCTCAGGTTGGTCGGCCGCACCCAACCTGAGTCTCGAGGACTCTGCACACCGCTTTTTGCGTCCTGAAGTATTCTATTGAGCTAGGAGTTGATCCTTAGACCGATTTTGCAAATCAACCTGAGTCGCAGTGGCTACTGGGATCGGCGGTCTTATGTCATCCTTCAGGTGCATCTCGGGTTTTAGACCGATACACACCTTGAGGGCTACTAGCTATATATATCGGCACAGAATAAATTGCACCAATCAAAAATATTGACAAAAAATTGGCCCATAGTCGGGGTGGTGCACCACCTCTGAAGCAGTCCGGCATAAAGCTCGGGCGCTAGTGGCTGGCTCCATAGAGGGCATTTCCAACATTAAGCTCGGCTAAACTCCTTCAACTCTCTTGGACCAAGATGATCTATGACATCTTGGATATAGTCCGGCGTTGGAGCTTGGACACAGTCCGGCGTTGGAGCTCGGATACATTTCGGCATTAGAGCTCAGAAGCAGTCCGGCATTGGTGCTCGGCTGCAAAAGATACCTCGAATGCAGTCCGACGTTAGAGCTCGGACGCAAGAGGACACTACCTCCCGGGAACAACTTCAAACCCGAGGTGTGGCATAAAAATAACAAGGCATTGATAAAGGCCGGAAACTTAAAGGGGCTCCTCGGATACCCGACGTGTAAACTCGTCGAATGCATTTCGGCAATCCTCAAGATCGAAGATGGGAAGATTTGTTGAACCAGTTTCCAAGACTGACAACCGAAGATGAAGAACGGTTCAGAAGAATCGAGGAGCGTCTCTAACTTGAAGACCGGTTCAGGGGGCAACTGACGGTGTCCTGGACTAGGGGGTACTCCCCACGTCATCTCCCGATCTATTAGATTGGGCTGAGGACCCCCATGGCCGTATACTCATGGGCCAGTTCGGACAGCTGCCGCATACATGGAAGATTCTACAAGACTTGGTGATCAAGACAAGGACTCCTCCCCACCGGCGTATTCGGCTAGGACTCTTGTTATCCTAGGCCTCTGGTGCATTATATAAACCGAGGGCAGGCTAGTCGATAGATCATATACATACAATCATACCATAGGCTAGCTTCTAGGGTTTAGCCTCTCCGATCTCGTGGTAGATCAACTCTTGTAATACCCATATCATCAAGAATAAATCGAGCAGGACGTAGGCTTTTACCTCCATCAAGAGGGCCCGAACCTGGGTAAAACATCGTGTTCCCTGCCTCTTGTTACCATCCGCCTTAGACGCATAGTTCGGGACCCCCTACCCGAGATCCGCCAGTTTTGACACCAACAGTGGTGCTTCCTGATGTTTCCAAGGTACGTAGGTATATATAGGAGGAAGAAGTAGGTTGGTGGAGCCACGAGGGGCCCACGAGGGTGGAGGGCGCGCTTAGGGGGGTAGGCACGCCCCCTACCTCGTGGCCTCCTCATTGGTTGCTTGACGTCCACTCCAAGTCCTCTGGATCACGTTTGTTCCAAAAATCACGCTCCTGAAGGTTTCATTCCGTTTGGACTCCGTTTGATATTCTTTTTCTATGAAACACTGAAATAGGCAAAAAAACATCAATTTCGGTTGGGCCTCCGGTTAATAGGTTAGTCCCAAAAATAATATAAAAGTGTATAAATAAGCCCATTAAACATCCAAAACAGAATATATAATAGCATGGAGCAATAAAAAATTATAGATACGTTGGAGACGTATCAAGCATCCCCAAGCTTAATTCTTGCTCGTCCTCGAGTAGGTAAATGATAAAAACAGAATTTTTGATGTGGAATGCTTCCTAACATATTTCTCAATGTAATTTTCTTTATTGTGGCATGAATGTTCAGATTCGAAAGATTCAAGATAAAAGTTTAATATTGACATAAAAATAATAATACTTCAAGCATACTAATTAAGTAATCATGTCTTCTCAAAATAACATGGCCAAAGAAAGTTCATCCCTACAAAATCATATAGTTTGGTCATGCTCCATTTTCGTCACACAAACACAAGAATGCTCTCATCATGCACAACCCCGATGACAAGCCAAGCAATTGTTTTATACTTTAGTAATCTCAAACTTTTTTCAACTTTCACGCAATACATGAGCGTGAGCCATGGATATAGCACTATGGGTGGAATAGAATATAATGAAGGGGGTTATGTGGAGAAGACAAAAAAGGAGAAAGTCTCACATTGACGTGGCTAATCAATGGGCTAGGGAGATGCCCATCAATTGATGTCAATGCAAGGAGTAGGGACTGCCATGCAACGGATGCACTAGAGCTATAAATGTAGGAAAGCTCAACAAAAGAAACTAAGTGGGTGTGCATCCAACTTGCTTACTCACGAAGACCTAGGGCACTTGAGGAGGCCCATTGTTGGAATATACAAGCCAAGTTCTATAATGAAAAATTCCCACTAGTATATGAAAATGACAAAACAAGAGACTCTCTATCATAAAGATCATGGTGCTACTTTGAGGCACAAGTGTGGGAAAAAGGATAGTAGCATTGCCCCTTTATATATATATGGGGCATTTTTTTTATTTGGCCTTTCTCCCTTTTTTTGGAGAATGCTCTATTAATGATGATCATCACACTTCTATTTATTTACAACTCAATGATTACAACTCGATACTAGAACAAGATATGACTCGATATGAATGCCTCCGGCGGTGTATCAGGATGTGCAATGACTCATGAGTGACATGTATGAAAGAATTATGAACGGTGGCTTTGCCACAAATACGATGTCAACTTCATGATCATGCAAGGCAATATGACAATGATGATGTGTGTCACAATAAACGGAACGGTGGAAAGTTGCATGGCAATATATCTCGGAATGGCTATAGAAATGCCATAATAGGTAGGTATGGTGGCTGTTTTGAGGAAGATATAAGGAGGTTTATGTGTGATAGAGTGTATCGTATCACGGGCTTTGCATGCACCGGCGAAGTTTGCACCAACTCTCAAGGTGAGAAAGGGCAATGCACGGTACCGAAGAGGCTAGCAATGATGGAAGGGTGAGAGGGCATATAATCCATGGACTCAACATTAGTCATAAATAACTCACATACTTATTGCAAAAATATACAAGTCATCAAAAACCAAGTATTACGTGCATGCTCCTAGGGGTATAGATTGGTAGGAAAAGACCATCGCTCGTCCCCGACCGCCACTCATAAGGAAGACAATCAAATAACACCTCATGTTTCAAATTTGTTACACAATGTTTACCATACGTGCATGCTACGGGACTTGCAAACTTTAACACAAGTATTTCTCAAATTCACAACTACTCAACTAGCATAACTTTAGTATCACTATCTCCATATCTCAAAACAATCATCAAGTATCAAACTTCTCTTAGTATTCAATGCACTTATATGGAAGTTTTTATTATTCCTAAAAGCAAATTACCATGCTGTTCTAAAAGCTCTCAAAATAATATAAGTGAAGCATGAGAGATCAATTATTTCTATAAAATGAAACCACCACCGTGCTCTAAAAGATATAAGTGAAGCACTAGAGCAAAAACTATATAGCTCAAAAGGTATAAGTGAAGCACATAGAGTATTCTAATAAATTCCGATTCATGTGTGTCTCTATCAAAAGGTGTGTACAGCAAGGATGATTGTGGTAAACTAAAAGGCAAATACTCAAATCATACAAGACGCTCCAAGAAAAACACATATCATGTGGTGAATAAAAATATAGCTCCAAGTAAAGTTACCGATGAACGAAGACAAAAGAGGGGATGCCTTCCGGGGCATCCCCAAGCTTAGGCTTTTTGGTGTCCTTGGATTTTACCTTGGGGTGCCTTGGGAATCCCCAAGCTTAGGCTCTTTCCACTCCTTGTTCCATAATCCATCAAATCTTTACCCAAAACTTGAAAACTTCACAACACAAAACTTAACAAAAAATCTCGTGAGCTCCGTTAGCGAAAGAAAACAAAACACCACTTCAAGGTACTGTAATGAACTCATTATTTATTTATATTGGTGTTAAACCTACTGTATTACAACTTTTATATGGTTTATAAACTCCATTACTAGCCATAGATTCATCAAAATAAGCAAACAACACACGAAAAACAGAATCTGTCAAAAACAGAACAGTCTGTAGTAATCGGTATCAAACGCATACTTATGGAACACCAAAAATTCTAAAATAAATATATGGACGTGAGGAATTTATTTATTAATCATCTTCAAAAAGAATTAACTAAATATCACTCTCCAATAAAAAATGGGAGCAATTCTCGTGAGCACTAAAGTTTCTGTTTTTTACAGCAAGATCAAAAAGACTTTCCCCAAGTCTTCCCAATGGTTCTACTTGGCACAAACACTAATTAAAAAAAACACAACAAAAACAGAGGCCAGATAAATTACTTATTATTAAACAGGAACAAAAAGCAAGGAATAAAAATAAAATTGGGTTGCCTCCCAACAAGCGCTATCGTTTAACGCCCCTAGCTAGGCATAAAAGCAAGAATAGATCTAGGTATTATCATCTTTGGTATGCAATCCATAAGTGGCTCTCATAATAGATTCATATGGTAATTTAATTTTCTTTCTATGGAATTATTCCATGCCTTTCCTTAACGGAAATTGGAATCTAATATTCCCTTCCTTCATATCAATAATTGCACCAATCGTTCTAAGGAAAGGTCTACCAAGAATAATAGGACATGAAGGATTGCAATCTATATCAAGAACAATGAAATCTACGGGCACATAATTCCTATTTGCAACAATAAGAACATCATTAAGTCTTCCTATAGGTTTCTTAATAGTGGAATCCGCAAGGTGCATGTTTAAAGAACAATCATCAAATTCACGGAAATCTAGCAAATCACACAAAGTTTTTGGGATCGTGGAAACACTAGCACCCAAATCACACAAAGCATAGCATTCATGATCTTTAATTTTTATTTTAATAGTAGGTTCCCACTCATCATAATGTTTTCTAGGGATAGAAACTTCCAACTTAAGTTTTTCTTCATAAGATTGCATCAAAGCGTCAACGATATGTTTAGTAAAAGCTTTATTTTGACTATAAGCATGAGGAGAATTTAGCATGGATTGCAACAAGGAAATACAATATATCAAAGAACAATTATCATAATTAAATTCCTTGAAATCCAAGATAGTGGGTTCGTTGCTATCTAAAGTTTTAACCTCTTCAATCCCACTTTTAACAATTTTTGCATCAAGATCTAAAAACTCCGAATTTTTGGGACACCTTCTAACTAAAGTTGACTCATCTCCAGTCCCATCATTATCAAGATTCATATTGCAAAATAAGGATTTAATAGGGGACACATCAATTACTTTTAGATCTTCATCTTTATTCTCATAAAAACTTTCCGGTTTAGCGGCCATCTTATTAACTAAGGTGGCCTGCTTATCCGAGATTTCAGCAATTAATTTTTCAAGATGAGCAATCTGAGATTTCAAACCATAAAGTTCCTTAGACATGTCATCAAGCTCTTTATTCATGAACTCCATAAAGCCTTTTTGTTCCTTAAGCTCGTTTCTAAAGAAATTATTATGCTCAAATTGTAAAGTCATAAAGCTTCTGACGTTGCTTTCAATCTCTTCCAACCTTTTAAGGTGAAGATCACCAAATCTAGGCAGGGCCATAAGGGCAACAAGCAACAAGAGGCAAGCAAAAAGAGGTGAACAGAAAGAGAGGGTGAATCAAACGGCAAGGGTGAAGTGTGGGAGAGGAAAACGAGAGGCAAATGGCAAATAATGTAATGCGAAGGATAAGAGTTGTGATGGGTACTTGGTATGTCTTGACTTGGCGTAGATCTCCCCGGCAACGGCGCCGGAAATCCTTCTTGCTACCTCTTGAGCATGCATTGGTTTTCCCTTGAAGAGGAAAGGGTGATGCAGCAAAGCAGCGTAAGTATTTCCCTTAGTTTTTGAGAACCAAGGTATCAATCCAGTAGGAGATCACGCGCGAGTCACCTCGTACCTACACAAACAAATAAGAACCTCGCAACCGACGCGATAGAGGAGTTGTCAATCCCTTCATGGCCACTTGCAAGAGTGCGATATGATAGAGCTAATAATAATAAGATAAATATTTTTGGTATTTTTATGATATAGATTGAAAGTAAAGATTGCGAAACAAAATAGATTGAAAACTTATATGATGGAGAATAGGCCCGGGGGCCATAGGTTTCACTAGTGGCTTCTCTCAAGATAGCATAAGTATTACGGTGGGTGAACAAATTACTGTCGAGCAATTGATAGAATTGAGCATATGTAGGATCTAGAAGTAGATGTGTCTAGAGGGGGGGTGATTAGACATTTAGTGCTAAAGTTGCAATTTTTAGGCCTTTTTGGTTTGAGTGGAGTTTTAGGCACAATTTCAACATACACAATACATATCAAGCAAGCATGCAAAGAGTATATGAGCAGCGGAATGTAAAGCATGCAACTTGCAAGAATGTAAGGGGAAGGGTTTGGAGAATTCAAACGCAATTGGAGACACGGATGTTTTTCCCGTGGTTCGGATAGGTGGTGCTATCCTACATCCACATTGATGGAGACTTCAACCCACGAAGGGTAACGGTTGCGCGAGTCCACGGAGGGCTCCACCCACGAAGGGTAACGGTTGCGCGAGTCCACGGAGGGCTCCACCCACGAAGGGTAACGGTTGTGCGAGTCCACGGAGGGCTCCACCCACGAAGGGTCCACGAAGAAGCAACCACCCACAAAGGGTCCACGAAGAAGCAACCACCCACAAAGGGTCCACGAAGAAGCAACCACCCACAAAGGGTCCACGAAGTAGCAACCTTGTCTATCCCACCATGGCCATCGCCCACGAAGGACTTGCCTCACTAGAGGTAGATCTTCATGAAGTAGGCGATCTCCTTGCCCTTAGAAACTCCTTGGTTCAACTCCATAATCTTGTTGGAGGCTCCCAAGTAACACCTAACCAATCTAGGAGACACCACTCTCCAAGAAGTAACAAATGGTGTGTAGGTAATGAACTCCTTGCTCTTGTGCTTCAAATGATAGTCTCCCCAACACTCAACTCTCTCTCATAGGATTTGGATCTGGTGGAAAGAAGATTTGAGTGGAAAGCAACTTGGGGAAGGCTAGAGATCAAGATTCATATGGTAGGAATGGAATATCTTGGTCTCAACACATGAGTAGGTGGTTCTCTCTCAGAACATATGAGTTGGAATTGTGTATGTGTTCTGATGGCTCTCCCCACGAATGAAGAGGAGGTGGAGGGGTATATATAGCCTCCACACAAAATCCAACCGTTACACACAGTTTTCCAATCTCGGTGGGACCGAATCAACAAACTCGGTCGGACCGAAAAGGTAAACCTAGTGACCATTAGAGATTTTCGGTGGGACTGACATGCAACTCGGTAGGACCGATATGGTTAGGGTTTGGGCATAACGTAATCTCGATGAGACCGATTACACAAACTCGGTGAGACCGAGTTTGGTAATAAGCTAACCAGAGAGTTGGTCAGGTAAACTCGGTGGGACCGATTTGCTCTTTCGGTGAGACCGAAAAGTTACGAAAAGGGAACAAAGAGTTTACACTGCAATCTCGGTGGGACCGATTCGCTCTTTCGGTGAGACCAAAATGTTATGAAAGGGAAACAGAGAGTTTGCAATCCCATCTCGGTGAGACCGAGATCCCTATCGGTAGAACCGAATTGCTAGGGTTTGGCAGTGGCTTATGACAAGTGAAACTCGGTGGCGCTGGATAGAAAGAATCGGTAGGACCGAGTTTGGCTTAGGGTTTAGGTCATATGTGGAAGTGGGAAAGTAGTTGAGAGTTTTGGAGCATATCACTAAGCACATGAAGCAAGAGGCTCATTAAGCAACACCTCATCCCTCCTTGATAGTATTGGCTTTTCCTATGGACTCAATGTGATCTTGGATCACTAAAATGTAAAATGAAGAGTCTTGAGCTTGAGGCTTTAGCCAATCCTTTGTCCTTAGCATCTTGAAGGAGTTCCCACAACCTTTAGTCCATGCCACTCCATTGTTGAACTTATCTGAAACATGCTAGATAGAAATGTTAGTCCAACAAGAGATATGTTGTCATCAATTTTCAAAACCACCTAGGGAGCACTTGTGCTTTCAATCTCCCCCTTTTTGGTAATTGATGGCAACATACATCAAAGCTTTAGATAAAGATATAAAGAACAACAAGTAAAGCTTTGGAAGGACATGTAACAAGCATAGGCTCCCCCTACATGTATGCACTCATGTGAATATGAAATATAGAGGCATGTGAGAGCATAACCATGACAGAGTAGGCAATGTGTTACATGTATCTTGGCCATATGCATCAGAGCAAAAGATTATCAAGGAGAATACCTTCATGCTCATGAGTCCTTCTTGCAAACAGTATGTACATAAGCAAGAACTCCTCATACTCATGATTTTGATGCATATACTTACCTTGTGGTCTTGAGTTGGCTTAGGATGGAATGAACCTGCACAAACAAAGTTAGATAACACAAGTACATCCACTAGCCAGAGTAAACAAAAGAAACCACAAGAATACCAAGACTGGGATGACATGTAGAGAGTGAGTGCAAGGTATCACATTGGATTCAACATGTCCCCAAGAATAAAGATATGCAATGAATTTGATTGATTTCTTTCCCTTAGGTGTCTTGCTCCCCCTGAATCTTACATGGGATATTGGGAGAAGATAGGGAACAGAAAATCAGAGCTGAAAGATACAAATGGATAGAACTTAATGCAAATAAGCATATATGAACATGTCTTTCCCCCACAAAGACATGTGACATCTCTCCTCTTGAACATCAAGCATCTGGGATCCTTGAGTATTTTCTCTCCCTGGAAATCTCTCTCTCCCCCTTAATAACATCTGGGAAATCTCTCTCTCCCCCTTAACAACATCTGGGATCCTTGAGACTTTCTCCTGCAAGCTTTGATGTGATCTCTCTCTCCCCCTTTGACATCAATTTCCAAGAAGGGCTTTCTGGAATCTGTCGTATAGGTTTGGTCCTTGAGACTCAGCACAAAGCAAAGGATAAAATTGTGATGCTTGTAGAGGACAAGATTCATTGAGTGGAGCTGGATCAGAAGAAATGTAGAACAAGTGGCAAACTGTTTTTCTGATTGCAAAGTCGGTGGCACCGAGTGGCATATTTTGGTGGTACCGAAAAGATTCGGTTGGACCAAAAATTGCAAGTCGGTGAAACCGAGTTTACACAGAGAAAAACACTTGTCACCTCAGCTCACTAGACATGTAGGATCTCACAAAGATTTGCAATGAATTACCTGAAGGATTTGCAAGGAATTAAATGCAGAAAATGCAGAACAAAAACAAAGAAAAAAGAGAAGAAACTGAAAGATCTAGATGGAGTTTTTTTTGTTTTTGAAAAAGAGAAAGAAACTAAACATGCATGAGACAAATGCAATAACACAGAAAAGAACACAAGAGAACTTCATCTAGAGTTGGGCGGTGACATAGTCACCTATGTTAGAGTATATTGACTTAGGAGTCAAGTGAGAACACTTGATCATAGGTCATACTCATCGTTTAAGCTCAAAATGGGGTTACCATTTTTCGTTTAAGCATCTTGATGTATTCACATCTTGTTGAGTTGCTTTGACTCATGTCTTGGAGTAAAGCTTCTCTAAGATGGAATAACATACCTTGGGTGGTGGTGTGGTTCTTGCTCATGTAGTTGAACTTGTGTGGGTGCTCAAGGTTGATGTAGCTCATCAAGAGTTGGGAGCACCACTTGGAGTTTGAGTTCATCTACCTACATGGGTTAGTTCTTGCAAGGAAGAGCACTTGTGTATCAAAAAATGACAATCATGAAGCTCAACATAGAATTTGTCAAAGGATATGTTTGAATGGTTTTGTGCTTCCTTGTCTTCAACCACCATTGTGTAGAGTCTTGGTGATGTAGAGATTGCTCAAGATGTGAGTGAGTCGCAATCTCATGGAATTAGATTCAACCAAGCACCTACATGGGTTAGACAACATGCAAGGTACAAATATATCCAAGACATAAGATAGTCATCATAAGAGATATATCATGGATTAGTCATAAGCTCATGTATTGCATGTATCCAATGGAGTTTCTACTCCAAGTTCGAAGCATCAATGATGTTCAATTCACCTCTCAACCTGCAAAATACTTTCTCATCAAGAGGTTTAGTAAATATATCCGCTAATTGCTTATCGGTGCGAACGTGCTTAAGATTAATGTCACCCTTAGCAACATGGTCTCGAATGAAATGATGTGAACTTCAATATGCTTAGTTCGAGAATGTTGTACAGGATTATGACCAATTTTGATAGCACTTTCATTGTCACAAAGCAATGGAACATGTTTCACATAAATCCCATAATCTTTAAGAGTTTGGGTCATCTAAAGTAATTGAGCACAACATGAACCAGCAGCAATGTATTCTGCTTCGGCGGTGGATAAGGATACCAAGTTTTGTTTCTTGGAAGACCAAGACACAAGAGATCTACCAAGAAATTGACAAGTACTCGAAGTGGACTTTCTATCAACCTTGTCTCCGGCATAATCCGAGTCGGAATAGCCAACAAGATCAAAAGAAGACCTCTTAGGATACCAAATGCCAAAATTTGGTGTATGGATTAAATATCTCACTATCCTTTTCACAGCCTTAAGATGACATTCTTTAGGAGCAGCTTGATATCGTGCACACATGCACACGCTTAGCATAATATCGGGACGTGAAGCACATAGGTATAACAATGAACCAATCATAGAGCGATAAACCTTTTGATCAACCGGTTCACCATCTTTGGTCAAATCATTATGTCCACTAGTAGGCATGGGTGTAGACATACCTTTGCATTCTTGCATATTGAACTTCTTGAATAAGTCCTTGGTGTACTTCATTTGAGAGACAAATGTACCTTCCTTAGTTTGCTTGATTTGCAAACCGAGAAAGAATTTGAGTTCACTCATCATAGATATCTCAAACTTCTCTGACATAAGCTTTCCAAACTTTTCACTAAAGAGAGGGTTAGTTGAACCAAATATGATATCATCAACATAAATTTGGCATACAAATAGTTCTCCATTAACCCTTTTAGTAAAAAGAGTAGAATCAATTTTACCAATTTCAAAACCACTTGTAATAAGGAACTTGGTCAAGCATTTATACCATGCTCTAGGAGCTTGTTTAAGACCATAAAGAGCTTTGTGAAGTTTGTAAACATGATTTGGTTTCTTAGGATTGATAAAGCCGGGAGGTTGTTTGTCATTAACTTCCTCCTCTATTTCACCATTTAGAAAAGCACTTTTAATGTCCATTTGGTACAAGGTGATATTATGGTGATTAGCATAGGCAAGTAAGATGCGAATGGACTCAAGTCTAGCAACGGGAGCATATGTCTCACCATAGTCCATACCTTCGACTTGTGTGTACCCTTGGGCGATGAGACGTGCTTTGTTGCGAACCACTTGTCCATCTTCATCTTGCTTGTTGTGAAACACCCATTGTGTACCAATGATGTTGTGGTTGTTGTCGGGCTTCTCAACCAATGTCCAAACTTGGTTTCTCTCAAAGTTGTGTAGCTCTTCATGCATAGCATTTATCCAATCTGGATCTTCCAATGCTTCTTCAAACCTTCATAGGTTCAATGCTAGAGATGAATGAATAGTTTTCACAAAAGTTAGCTAAACGAGTTTTGAGCGAGTGATTCTCCCGGTTTGTATATCATTGAGGATTTGCTCGATGGGATGATCTTTGGCAATTCTTGCTCGAACTCGTGAGAGCTTTTGCTTGGGTCTTCGTTGAACATCTTCTTCATCTTGTTCTTCTTCTTGGCCTTCTTCATTGTTGACGTCATCGTTCTCTTGTCGTGGTGGAGGAGGTTGTTGATGTTCGTCTTGATGCATTTCCTCGTTTTCTTCATCTTGGTGTGTCCCACTTGTGGATGCTTCCGTGTCAATTCTTGGTTCACCTTGTCGTGAAGTAGAAGCTTCCACTTGGACGGATGAAGTACTCTCCTTCACCTCCGTTGGACGAATTTTGCCAATGGACAAGTCTTGGATTGCTTCTGAAGGGTCTTTGTCTCCTACATCAATTGGCAATTGCTCTACTTGCGAGCCATTAGATTCATCAAACTTCACATCTACCGTCTCTTCAACCTTTCGGGTGAAATTGTTGTAGACACGGTAAGTGTGAGAGTTTGAGCCATAACCAAGTAGAAAACCTTCATGAGATTTAGGAGCAAACTTTGAACGACGATGCTTATCAAGAATGTAGCACTTTGAGCCGAATACTCGAAAGTATCCAACTTGGGGTTTGTTACCGGTGAGAAGCTCGTATGCCATCTTGCCGAGTAGCTTGTGAAGATATAAGCGATTTTTTGCGTGACAAGATGTCTCAACCGCTTCTGCCCAAAAGTGCTTCGGCATCTTGTATTCATCAAGCATCGTTCTTGCCATTTCAATGAGCGTTTGGTTCTTCCTCTCAACGACTCCATTTTGTTGAGGTGTGTACGTAGCCGAGAACTCGTGTGAAATCCCTTCTTCGTCAAGAAAGGTGTCCACATTTGCGTTCTTGAACTCCGTTCCGTTGTCACTCCGAACCTTCTTGATCTTCACGTCAAACTGATTTTGGGCCTTCCTACCGAAGTTTTTAAAGATCTTCTGGACCTGCGACTTGTCATTAAGAAAGAACACCCACGTAAATCTTGAAAAATCATCAACTATAACTAGACCAAAAGAATTTCCACCGAGACTCTTGTAGGCGTTGGGACCAAAAAGATCCATATGAAGTAGCTCGAGTGGCCTCCTTGTGGTCATGATGTTCTTCACGGGATGTCTTCCTCCAACCTGTTTACCTACTTGACAAGCACTACAAAGTCTATCCTTATCAAATATGACATCGTTAACTCCAAGGATATGATTTCCTTTAATAAGCTTGTCAAGGTTTCTCATGCCAACGTGACCTAGTCGTCTATGCCACAACCAACCTTTTGAGGATTTAGCAACAAAGCAAGTTTTAGGTGTGCCTTTTTAGAGAAATCGACAATGTAAAGATCACCTCTACGCATACCGGTAAAGACCATTTTATGATTGTCTCGACAAAATACTTGGCAATCTACCTCAGTAAATAGGACATTCAAACCGAAATCAGCAAGTCTAGATACTGAAAGTAAGTTGTAGCCGAGAGATTCAACGAGCATGACATTTTGAATGGAACTATCATGTGAGATGGCCACCTTACCAAGGCCAACCACTTTACCCTTTGAATTATCACCAAAGGTGACATATTTTCGAGGGCCGTCATTTTCAGCAAGCTCACAGAACATCTCTTCATCTCCGGTCATATGATCAGTACATCCACTATCAAGAACCCATTCCTTTCCTCCTAACTCATATCCCCGAAGATTTGCCATAAGACCAAAATGTCTCATTGCATCATCAAGATCGAAGTCACTATCATCATCATCATCATAGTATCCATATTCACCATAATCTTGTGACTCATCATTTCCTAGAGAGGGTAATTCATTAGATAAATGATCATCAAAGTGGTCACCTTTATGAATTCTTATAGCTTCGAATATGATATCACTAATGATTCCAACATCTCCTTTAGCTCGCTTGAGATTGGCAAGCTCAAATAGATAATCACCAAAACTAGGATCACTAGAGTTCATCTTACTCAAGGCAATAGATTTATGGAGAATTTCATCCAAATTTTTCAAGGAATGATCGGGAAATCGTTCCTCAAGAAATTTCCATATAGTATAGGCACAATTAAGAGTAGGCAAACTAGCAATCAAATTTTTGGGCAATCCTCTAATGATGAGCTCAATAGTTCTAAGATTGCGAATCATGTCAATATCTTCATCTAGGGTAGGATGCAAAGGATCAATATGAGGTGCACAAGGGCTAGCAATATACTTGTTCAAATGATATTGATTGAAAATTACAAGCATCTCATTTTTCCACTCATGAAAATACTCTCCATCAAGAATAGGCACTCTATGTCTAAGACTCCCTAAGGTAGACACATCCATCTTCCTCCAATGGTGATTAAACCAAGGCAATGGAGACCAAAGCTCTGATACCACTTGTAGGATCTAGAAGTAGATGTGTCTAGAGGGGGGGTGATTAGACACTTAGTGCTAAAGTTGCAATTTTTAGGCCTTTTTGGTTTGAGTGGAGTTTTAGGCACAATTTCAACATACACAATACATATCAAGCAAGCATGCAAAGAGTATATGAGCAGCGGAATGTAAAGCATGCAACTTGCAAGAATGTAAGAGGAAGGGTTTGGAGAATTCAAACACAATTGGAGACACGGATGTTTTTCCCGTGGTTTGGATAGGTGGTGCTATCCTACATCCATGTTGATGGAGACTTCAACCCACGAAGGGTAACGGTTGCGCGAGTCCACGGAGGGCTCCACCCACGAAGGGTAACGGTTGCGCGAGTCCACGGAGGGCTCCACCCACGAAGGGTAACGGTTGCGCGAGTCCACGGAGGGCTCCACCCACGAAGGGTAACGGTTGCGCGAGTCCATGGAGGGCTCCACCCACGAAGGGTCCACGAAGAAGCAACCACCCACAAAGGGTCCATGAAGAAGCAACCACCCACAAAGGGTCCACGAAGAAGCAACCAACCACAAAGGGTCCACGAAGTAGCAACCTTGTCTATCCCACCATGGCCATCGCCCACGAAGGACTTGCCTCACTAGCGGTAGATCTTCACGAAGTAGGCGATCTCCTTGCCCTTACAAACTCCTTGGTTCAACTCCACAATCTTGTCGGAGGCTCCCAAGTAACACCTAGCCAATCTAGGAGACACCACTCTCCAAGAAGTAACAAATGGTGTGTAGGTAATGAACTCCTTGCTCTTGTGCTTCAAATGATAGTCTCCCCAAGACTCAACTCTCTCTCTCATAGGATTTGGATCTGGTGGAAAGAAGATTTGAGTGGAAAGCAACTTGGGGAAGGCTAGAGATCAAGATTCATATGGTAGGAATGGAATATCTTGGTCTCAACACATGAGTAGGTGGTTCTCTCTCAGAACATATGAGTTGGAATTGTGTATGTGTTCTGATGGCTCTCCCCACGAATGAAGAGGAGGTGGAGGGGTATATATAGCCTCCACACAAAATCCAACCGTTACACACAGTTTTCCAATCTCGGTGGGACCGAATCAACAAACTCGGTCGGACCGAAAAGGTAAACCTAGTGACCGTTAGAGATTTTCGGTGGGACTGACATGCAACTCGGTAGGACCGATATGGTTAGGGTTTGGGCATAACGTAATCTCGGTGAGACCGATTACACAAACTCGGTGAGACCGAGTTTGGTAATAAGCTAAGCAAAGAGTTGGTCAGGTAAACTCGGTGGGACCGATTTGCTCTTTCGGTGAGACCGAAAAGTTACGAAAAGGAAACAAAGAGTTTACACTGCAATCTCGGTGGGACCGATTCGCTCTTTCGGTGATACCGAAAAGTTACGAAAGGGAAACAGAGAGTTTGCAATCCCATCTCGGTGAGACCGAGATCCCTATCGGTAGAACCAAATTGCTAGGGTTTGGCAGTGGCTTATGACAAGTGAAACTCGGTGGCGCCGGATAGAAAGAATCGGTAGGACCGAGTTTGGCTTAGGGTTTAGGTCATATGTGGAAGTGGGAAAGTAGTTGAGAGTTTTGGAGCATATCACTAAGCACATGAAGCAAGAGGCTCATTAAGCAACACCTCATCCCTCCTTGATAGTATTGGCTTTTCCTATGGACTCAATGTGATCTTGGATCACTAAAATGTAAAATGAAGAGTCTTGAGCTTGAGGCTTTAGCCAATCCTTTGTCCTTAGCATCTTGAAGGAGTTCCTACAACCTTTAGTCCATGCCACTCCATTATTGAACTTATCTGAAACATGCTAGATAGAAATGTTAGTCCAACAAGAGATATGTTGTCATCAATTATCAAAACCACCTAGGGAGCACTTGTGCTTTCAGCATAGTTATGAGAATATCTAGGTATGATCATGTATATAGGCATCACGTCCGTGACAAGTAGACCGACTCCTGCCTGCATCTACTACTATTATTCCACACATCGACCGCTATCTAGCATGCATCTAGAGTATTAAGTTCATAAGAACGGAGTAACGCTTTAAGCAAGATGACATGATGTAGAGGGATAAACTCATGCAATATGATATAAACCCCATCTTTTTATCCTCGATGGCAACAATAGAATACATGTCGTTTCCCTTTCTGTCACTGGGATCGAGCACCGCAAGATTAAACCCAAAGCTAAGCACTTCTCCCATTGCAAGAAAGATCAATATAGTAGGCCAAACCAAACTGATAATTCGAAGAGACTTGCAAAGGTAACCAATCATACATAAAAGAATTCAGAGAAGATTCAAATATTGTTCATAGATAATCTTGATCATAAACCCACAATTCATTAGATCTGGACAAACACGCCGCAAAAGAAGATTACATCGAATAGATCTCCAAGAGAATCGAGGAGAACTTTGTATTTAGATCCAAAGAGAGAGAAGAAGCCATCTAGCTAATGACTATGGACCCAAAGATCTGAGGTAAACTACTCACACATCATCGGAGGGGCCATGGAGTTGATGTAGAAGCCCTCCGTGATCAATGCCCCCTCCGGCGGAGCGCCGAAAAAGGCCCCAAGATGGGATCTCACGGGTACAGAAGGTTGCGGCAGTGGAATTAGGTTTTCGTGGTGCTCCCAGATGTTCCCAGGTTACGTAGGTATATATAGGAGGAAGAAGTAGGTCGGTGGAGCCACGAGGGGCCCATGAGGGTGGAAGGCGCGCCCCCTGCCTCGTGGCCACCCTGTTGGTTGCTTGACATCCACTCCAAGTCCTCTAGATCACATTTGTTCCAAAAATCACGCTCCCGAAGGTTTCATTCCGTTTGGACTCCGTTTGATATTCTTTTTCAAAAAAACACTGAAATACGCAAAAAAACAGCAATTTGGGCTGGGCCTCCGGTTAATAGGTTAGTTCCAAAAAATAATATAAAAGTGTATAAATAAGCTCATTAAACATCTAAAACAGAATATATAATAGCATGGAGCAATCAAAAATTATAGATACGAGACGTATCATCGCCTCGAGCCGAATCCTTGGAACGCTGCTCGGCTACGAAGATTCTACGCATAGTTCGACCACATCCTTTTCTTCGTCCTTTTTGTTTTCCTTCTCTTTCTCTCCTCTTCCTTTTTTCTTATATCCTTTCCAGTGTATGTTCGAATATGCTGAACTATTCGGGGTACACATATTTAAATGTATACACCCCACTATGATTGGGGGCTTCTTTGACGAAGCTTCTATTTAAAAGCTTAGAGCTTACATGAAATATGCCGTTTGTTCTATGCACCTTTTTGCCCTTATATGCAACTCTATGACTTAAGTTTTTGCCAAGCCGGGTTGCCTCGCTCCTGTGTTTATACCCTATCTTGCCGATTGTTTGGCTAGGGTGTGAAGGGAGCACCTATGCGGTTGTTACAACCGGGTAATCCGGACCTGTACCTCAGACAGGAGAAGCCGAAAGCTAGCGCTCTTAAGGGAATAACTGGTCGGCAAGCAACGACAGAATGTATACGTTTCTGTAACTCTTCTCAGAAGGGAAAATATACGGGGTTGGCTCCCCGTAATTTGGATCAAAGCCTAGGCATGCATAATTAGGCATGCCAAACCCAAGGAAAGGAACCCCTAACGGAACTATTTTCCTTGGAAGATGTTTCTTACGATAAATAAATAATATAACATAACTCTCCGAACAAAAATTGATCTGTTTGAGCAATATGGTCGGATTGCCTGGTTTTCGGACATAGTGCATGTTTTTTGCATTCCTACATAATATCCAGAAACACTCCACCTTCCTGGTTCGGAGGTTAAAGCCGAAGGCCTGCGATGACAATTTTTTGACATGTTCGGCTGGAGATAAGGTTGATCATATAGTACATTGGTACATTGAATCAAATGCCTACACCTTATCTATACCATCTATAAGACTGTCTAAACTATAGTCTTCTTGCGAATACTTCACAGCTATCATTACTTGGTCATACACCAATTACACTGGAATCTCTTTCCCGTCTGGTCCCTGCGGCCCAACTCGGGCCATATGATTTGGATCTAGCTTGGTATAGCGTGTTTTCACCATCGCCCAGGCTTCTCGTGTGCCTTCGCGACATGTGGACGCCTTCCATAGCTCAAAGCGGCGTCGAGCACCTTTGAACAGGCTCGTGAAACCCTCCATACTTTCTGGAGGGGTATCGGATGGCCATAAAGCCTTGGCCATACTTCTCATGGCTTTCCGGGCCCGCTCATGCACCACGGACAGCTCCTTAAGCATGTCGCCTCGAAATCTGGATACTTCTTCTTCAGGTCGACCAGTTAATAGACCTACAACAACAAAGTTATGGTATTATGAATTGTGTAATAATATGAGTCTCTCTGATGGTTCTAAAAAGTCATACCAAATATGTCGCCTTTCAACTTCTCATTCTCTTTTCGTGCGGCCGATAACTGATCCTTTAAGCTCTTTATCTGCAGCAACAAAGTTATGCTATTCTGAATTGTGTAATAATATGAGTCTCTCTGATGGTTCTAAAAAGTCATACCGAATATGTCGCCTTTCAACTTCTCATTCTCTTTTCGTGCGGCCGATAACTGATCCTTTAAGCTCTTTATCTCTTTGGATTGTTTGTATTTTTCCTCCTCATGTTTATCCTTCTAACCAGTGGTCATTGCAGGCTTTTTCATCTCCGCAAGTTTGGCGGTGACGACATTAAGTTGTGTCTGGTTTGTTTTCAGTTCCAGGGACAACGCAGTGTTCTTCTCCTTGAGAACCTGCAGGTCACATCGATCCTTAAATTGGTTGGCCTCACCGCTTCAAGTCTCGGGGGCTACTGGCACATATCTATTAAATTTGCACAAACTCTTACCTGTATATCCTTTGAGAACAATTGAGTAACTTCGGCAAGTCCGTCTCGAGCGGCTCGGATATATGCATCCACGGAGCGCTCATGGCCTCTTTCAATCGACAGTGATTCATTATGCTCTCCACCTCGGAATTCGTGACAGATACATCATCTGAATCCTCATGAGGGGCGGACCTGGCACTACATTAGCCCTCGTCCTGGTCGACGAGTCCGGGGCCGGATTGGCTGACATTCAGATAGCAGGGCATTTTCCCACTGTGTGCCGCGTGGTCCTCCTAAAACAAAGGTAGAAGGAAACTTTAACAATCCGAACTCGTGCTTAGGCACATATCAATGAACATACCTCTTTGAAGATAGAGGGGGCTCTATAGCGCTCTCGTTTTCCTTTCGTTTTGAATGATTACCCTGTGTAGAGGCCGCTCTCGAGGGAGTGCGGCCTGCCGAGTGCTGATCCTATGAAGTACAGTTTAGTATAATGGATAAGGTGCAAGTAGGGACCTCTTTTTGAGAAAGCTCTTTGAATACTTACAATGGAGAAGGGGTAAAGGCGCGGTAGTCGGCCGTAATCGCCACTTCTGAGCCATCAAGGCTCGCCTGATAAAATACTCCATCATTGAACTCTATGTATATATACAGATCCTCGCAGAAGCCAGGGTCTTTGGTGCGATTATGATCCTCTGGCTGTGGGGCGGGACAGTGAACGTCCTCGATCATCTTCTGATACGTCTCCAACATATCTATAATTTTTGATTGTTCAATGCTATTATATTATCAATCTTGGATGATTTATAATCATTTTATATCATTTTTGGTACTAACCTATTGACATGGTGAAAAGTGCCAGTTGGTGTTTTTTTGCATGTTTTTACATCGCAGTAAATCAATACCAAATGGAGTCCAAATGCCACGAAACTTTACGAAGATTTTTTATGGACCAGAAGACACCTAATGGGCCAAGGCTGCGCCTGGGGGTGCTCCGAGGAGAGCACAACCCACCAGGGCGTGCCAAGAGGCCCAGGCGCGCCCTGATGGGTTGTGCCCACCTCGGGTGCCCCCGGACCGCCTCTTTGCTCTATAAATACCCCAATATTCCCCAAACCCTAGGGGAGTCGACGAAATATTGATCCAGCCGCCACAGTGTCCAGAACCACCAGACCCAATCTAGACACCATCTCGGATGGGGTTCACCACCTCCATTGGTGCCTCTTCGATGATGCATGAGTAGTTCTTTGTAGACCTTCGGGTCTGTAGTTAGTAGCTGGGTGGCTTTCTCTCTCTCTCTCTCTCTCTCTCTCTCTCTCTCTCTCTCTCTCTCTCTCTCTTGATTCTCAATACAATGGTCTCTTGGAGATCCATATGATGTAACTCTTTTGCGATGTGTTTGTTGGGATGGATGAACTTTGAGTTTATGATCAGATCTATCTTTTTATATCCATGAAAGTATTTGAGTTTCTTTGATCTCTTTTATGCATGATTGCTTATAGCCTCGTATTTCTTCTCTGATATTCGGGTTTTGTTTGGCCAACTTGATCTATTTATCTTGCAACGAGAAGAGGTGCTTTGTAGTGGCTTCGATCTTACGGTGCTTGATCCCAGTGACAGAAGGGGAACCGACACGTATGTATCATTGCTACTAAGGATAAAATGATGGGGTCTATATCTACATATATAGATCTTGTCTACATCATGTCATCGTTCTTATTGCATTACTTGGTTTCTCCATGAACATAATACACTAGATGCATGCTGGATAGCGGTCGATATGTGGAGTAATAGTAGTAGATGCAGGCAGGAGTCGATCTACTAATCTTGGACGTGATGCTTATGTAATGATCATTGCTTGGATATCGTCATGAGTATTTGAAGTTCTATCAATTGCCCAACAGTAATTTGTTTACCCACCATTTGCTATTTTTCTCGAGAGAAGCCACTAGTGAAACCTACGTCCCGGGTCTCTTTCTCATATTATTTGCCTTTGCGATCTATTTTATTTTCCTTTTATTTTCAGATCTATTAAACCAAAAATACAAAAATACCTTGCTGCAATTTATTTTATTTGGCGTTCGATCTATCAATATTTACAACTCTCTCATGTCCATTTGCCCATCTTGGGGCGCCGCTACCCGAAAGGGATTGACAACCCCTTTTACACATCAGGTTGCGAGTAGTTGTTATTTGTGTGCAGGTGCCGTTTATGTTGTGTTGCTTGGTTCTCCTACTGGTTTGATAACCTTGGTTTCATATCTGAGGAAAATACCTACCGCTGCAGTGCTGCATCATCCCTTCCTCTTTGGGGAAATACCGACGTAGCTTCAAGCGACATCAAAAGGAATTTGGCGCCGTTTCTGGGGAGGATCAAGTCAAGATAGTTTCCCATCAACGCACCGATTTCTGTCGCCGTTGCCTGGGAGGATCTTCAACATATACCAGGTTCCTAATCACAAATCTCATCTCCTCGCAATTTACATTATTTTCCATTTGCCTCTCGTTTTCCTCTGCCACACTTCACAAAAAATGTCGTTTTATTCGCCCCTCTTTTCCGTTCGTCTTTTTCTTGTCGGATCTATTTTTGAGTGCAATCTTGTTGTTAGTCATCATGACTAAAGAGAACACCAAGTTGTGTGATTTCTTAAATACCAACAATAATGATTTTATTGGCACTCCGCTTGCTCCTCCCGCCACTAGTGCGGAGACTTGTGATATTAATACTGCTTTGCTGAATCTTGTTATGAAAGATCAATTTTCTGGTACTCCTAATGAGGATGTCTCTTAATACCTTCGTGGAATTATTCGATATTCAGAAGAAAAAAATATGTGGACAATGATGTTGTGAAGATGAAATTATTTCCGTTTTCTTTGCATGATTATGCAAAAATTTGGTTTTCTTCTTTGCCTACCAATAGTATCAATTCTTGGAATAAGTGCAAAGATGCTTTTATCACTAAGTATTTTCCGCCCGCAAAAATTATTTCCCTTAGAACCCAGATCATGAATTTCAAGCAACTTGAACATGAGCATGTTGCACAATTTTGGGAAAGGATGAAAATGATGCTAAGGAATTTCCCAACTCATGGGTTAAATCTTTGGATGATCATACAATTTTTTTATGCGGGATTGAATTTTGTTTCTCGTAATCTTTTAGATTCCACCACGGGTGGTACTTTTATGGATATTACTTTGGATGAAGCGACCAAATTGCTTGATAATATCATGGCAAATTATTCACAATGGCATACCGAAAGAGCTCCTACTAGTAAAAAAGTTAATTCGGTTGAAGAAATTTCTTCTTTGAGTGAAAAAGTTGATGCTCTTATGAAATTGGTTGCTAGTAGAAGTGCTCCTATTGATTTTAATGATATGCCTTTGTCTACGTTGATTGATCAAAATAGTTATGTCGTGGATGTGAATTTTATCTCTCGAAATAATTTCAACAATAATGCTTATAGAGGTAATTTTAATCCTAGGCCATTTCCTAGTAATTCCTCTAATAATTATGGTAATTCCTATGGAAATCCTCCTTATAATAATAATAATAGTAACACCTCTGATCTTGAGAATAATATTAAAGAATTTATCAACATGCAAAAAGTTTTCAACACTTCCATAGAAGAAAAGTTGAATAAGATTGATGATTTGTCTAGAAGTGTTGATAGAATTTCTCATGATGTGAAAAATCTCAAGATGAAAATTTTTGTGCCTAAGGTTGATGAATCAATTAAAGTTGTTTATGTTTCTATGGCCGAAAGTAAGAAAAGAACCGCTATGCTTAGAGCTAAAAGAGAACTTTTAGAAAAAGCGTTTTCTAGTGATTATTTTTGCAAGAGTGATGAAGATCTTAAAATGATTGGCATTTCTTCTATTGATTCCTTGTTTCGTAAAGTTAAGATTGATGAAAAAGGGACTAGATAAGAGTCAACTTTAGCTAGAAGGTGTCCCGATATTTCGGAGGGTGACAATCTTGTTGAGAAAATTGATAAAAGTGGGTTTGAAGAGGTCAAAACTTTAGCTAGTGATGTGCCCACTCTTTTGGATTACAAAGACTTTAATTATGATAGTTGCTCTTTGATTGATTGTATTTCTTTGTTGCAATCCATGATAAATTCACCCCATGCTTATGAACAAAATAAAGCTTTTACTAAACATATTGTTGATGCTATGATAAAAGCTCTTGAAGAAAAATTGGAATTAGAAGTTTCAATTCCTAGAAAATTGCATGATGAATGGGAACCTACTATCATAGTCAAGATTAAAAATTATGAGTTCTTTGCTTTGTGTGACTTGGGTGCTAGTGTTTCTACTATTCTGAAATCTTTATGTGATGTGCTTGGTCTTACCGATATTGAATCAGGTTCTTTGAATTTGCACTTGGCGGATTCTACTATTAAAAAGCCTATGGGAAGAATTAATGATGTTATTATTCTTGCAAATAGGAATTATGTACCCATAGATTTTATTGTTCTTGATATTGATTGCAATCCGTCTTGTCCAAATATTCTTAGTATATTGTTTTTACACACTATTGGTGTCATGATTGATATGAAAGAAGGCAATATTAAGTTCCAATTTCCTCTGAGGAAGGGTATGGAACACTTCCCTAGAACAAGAATTAGGCCAACATACGAATCAATCATGAGGGCATCTTATGGATCTCAAAACAAAGATGACAAAACTTAGATCCTTGCTTTATGCCAAGCTAAGGGCGTAAAAATATAGCGCTTGTTGGGAGGCAACCAATGAATAAAATTTATTTTTGATTTTTGCATCCTGTTTTTGAGTGTTAGCACAATTATTCTACTATTATGATTGTGTTTTAGTTAGTGTTTGTGCCAAGTAAAGCCTTTAGGATCTTCTTGGGTGATAGTTGTTTGATCTTGCTGAAAAAATAGAAACTTTTGTGCTCGCGAAAATAATTATCATTTTTAACTAGAGAGCGATAAAATACCCATTCCTTTTTAAGTAGATCTATATACAAATTTCTAAGGCCGTCCTAATTTTTCAGAATTTTTGGAGTTACAGAAGTATTCGAAACACCCAGATTACTACAGATTGTTCTGTTTTTGACAGATTATGTTTTCTTTGCGTTGTGTGCTTATTTTGATGGCTCTATGGTTTTCTTTGATGAGTTTTTGCCATAGAAAAGTTGGAATACAGTAGATATAATGCAAAAACAAAATATGAATTGGTTTGATACAACACTTATAGTAGTGATTTATTTTCTTATACTAACGGATCTTGCGAAGGTTTTTTTGAGTTTTGTGTGATTGAAGTTTTCAAGTTTTGGGTTATCTTATGATGGATGAAGGAATAAGGAGTAAGAAGAGCCTAAGCTTGGTGATGCCTCAGAATTCTCCGCTATTATCCAAAAGAGAGCAAGCAACTAAGCTTGGGGATGCCCCCGAGTGGCATCCCCTCTTTCTTCTAACGACCATCGGTATTTTACTCGAAGCTATATTTTTATTCGTCACATACTATGTGTTTTTCTTGAAGTGTCTTGTATGATATGAGTCTTTGCTTGTTTTATTTTGTGTTTTAATTCTTGATTCCTTGCTAGAAAAACCTATTTGAGAGAGCCAAAATTATGTCATGACTTGTTAGAATTGCTCTCTATGATTCACTTAAATTTTTATGAGCTATGGACTTGCTCTAGTGCTTCACTTATATCTTTTTGAGCACGGTGTGCTTTAGTATTTTTGAAGAAATGCTCTCTTGATTCACTTAGATTTATTTGACAGTTAGTAAAATTTTCAAGAAATTCTCTCTTGCTTCACTTAAATTATTTTGAGAGAAAGAAAAATTATGCTCATGATCTTCACTTATATTTGTTTGAGCTTGTCAAAAGCAACACATGAAAATTTAGTTCCAAAGTGATAGATATCCAAGAAGGATATAACAAAAACTTTCATGAAGATCATTGGACAAAATAAACTTGATTCTTAGTAATAGTTTTGAGATATGATGATGTGATATGTGAGTTATGTTGATGAGTAATTATGCTTTAGTAAGAATATTGGTGTTAAGGTTTGTGATTCCCTATGTAAGCACGAAAGTCAATAATTATGCAATGAAATTATATCCTACTTGTGGTGCATTATTCGGTGTTAATTATGCTTAATGCTTGCTTATGAGATTATTCGTTTCTTGGTTGGTCGCTTCTCAATCATTTGCTAGCCTTCATTTTGCACTAAGTATGATCACTACTTGTGCATCCAAAATCCTTTAAACTAGTTTTGCCACATGAGTCCACTATATCTATCTATATGCGGTATTCTTTTGCCGTTCTAAGCAAATTTGTATGTGCCATCTCTAATTTCAAAATAAACTTCTCTTTTGTGTGAGGGGTGGCTAATATTTTCCATGCTAGATGTGTTATTCTCACGATGAGTGTTTATTCAGTTGTCATTGCACGAGAGTAAGGCAAAGGTATTAGGGATGCCCAGTACCGAAATGAAAAATGAATTACTTTATGTTGTCAACTAATAAATTCCTTGGAAAGTGTTGGTATGGAGGGCAACCGTGGATACGGCTAGCCAAGGAAAGTGAAAGTATGGTTGAAAAAGGAATAAACTTTATTTTCTGTTTGGGAACCACCTATGATATATCTAGCATGGAAAGTGTTGGAACTCTAAGTCGTTTTTGTTGGTGGGATGGACACACCTCCCAAAATATTTTTATCTCTAAGTTTTTCGCTTTGAGCTCTGGCACATCTACAAATCCCTACTTTCCTCTGCAAAGGGCCTTTCTTTTACTTTATGCAATTTTTATTTTTGAATTTGAGTCTCCATCTTCTCTTATAAAAGCACCAACTAGGAGGCAGTATGATCGTACTTGAGCATTGGGTGTAGTTAATATGCGAGTGTGCTTCATGAATGGATCAATGATTGAGCATGACGGTAGGGATAGCTTATTTTAGCGTTGATATTTTGAAAGACATGGCTGCTTGTTGATATGCTTGAGTATTTAAGTTATCATGTCAAAACCAAACTATTGCTTTGAACAATATAAATGTCCAAATGTCCATGCTATAAAGAAAAGAAATATGATATGACATGATAGGCAACATTCCACATCAAAAATTCTGTTTTTGTCACTTACCTACTCGAGGACGAGTAGGAGTTAAGCTTGGGGATGCTGACACGTCTCCAACGTATCTATAATTTTTGATTGTTCCATGTTGTTATATTATCAATCTTGGATGTTTTATAATCATTTTATATCATTTTTTGGTACTAACCTATTGACATAGTGCCAAGTGTCGGTTGTTGTTTTTTGCATGTTTTTTACATCGCAGAAAATCAATACCAAACGGAGTCCAAATGCCACAAAACTTTACAGAGATTTTTGATGGACCAGAAGACACCTAATGGGCCAAGGCTACACCTGGGGGTGCTCCGTGGAGAGCACAACCCACTAGGGCGCGCTAGGAGGCCCAAGCGTGCCCTGGTGGGTTCTGCCCACCTCGGGTTCCCCCCAGACTGCATCTTTGCTCTATAAATACCCCAATATTCCAGAAACCCTAGGCAAGTAGACGAAAATCAATTCGAGCCACCGCAAAGTCCAGAACCACCAGATCCAATCTAGACACCACCACGGATGGGGTTCACCACCTCCATTGGTGCCTCTCCGATGATGCGTGAGTAGTTCTTTGTAGACCTTCGGGTCCATAGTTAGTAGCTAGATGGTTTCATCTCTCTTGTTTGATTCTCAATACAATGGTCTCTTGGAGATCCATTGTCACAACCCTAGAACTGCTTGTATTTAGTTGCATCTGAGATCATCTATGCATCATGTTTAAATTTATGAAATTTTAATTGGGGATGTTCAAACCCTAACACCAAATAAATTCAACTAGGTTCAAATAAAAATATTTTCAATGAACCCAAAATGCCCTTCAAAAATGTTCATTATTTATGGAAAAAGGTTAAAACCTTTACCAGAGGGCATGCATATTATTCCAAGGCATTTATGGTTTTTGAATTAACTCATAGTATTATATTTGAATTGGAGCTATTAATTCCTATAAAATATTTGGTAGCTCCAATTATTCTGAAACATTTTGTGGAGCTTTGGAATAATCCATATTGCTTCTACAATAAATCTCAGAAGCTACAAAAATATTTGGTTAGCAAACCAAATTCAAAACAATTACAGAAATAGAAAACAGAAATGGAAAAGAGAGAGAGAAAGAGGAAACCTTACCGTGCATCCCACCACTGTAGTGGCCTACTAGCCAAAGCCAGCCCGGCCCACCAGGGGCAGCACTGTCTTCTTCCTCCTGCCAGGAGGAGAAGCAGCTGCGTGCCCGATGCGCAGGCGAGCCGCGCTGGCTCCTCCCTGCCTGCGTGCCCCCCCCTCGACTGCCTGGTCGCCGCCACGCACACCCCCCGACCTCCTCGTCCTCTCCCCTCTCTCCCTGGACCTCTTTCCCCTCCTCTGCTCTCTCTCTCGCGGCAACCCGAATGGATCCGTTGCCACCGCCGCCGCTCACCGCGTCCACCGATCTCCCCACGGCCAATTAGCTATCCCACGAGCTTCGCCTCGCTGCCGCACACCTCTATGCCGAACCGCAGGACCCCGGACGCCCTGAAGCCTCGTCCTCGAGCTCGTCTTCTCCGCACGGCTGCCGGATGTCGTCGACAAATTCACCGCTTCCAGGTCGACCCCGAGCCCACTGAGCTGCGCTTCGATGTAGCGACCAGACCTCAAACAGTTTGATCTCTGTGCTCCGGTGTCATCCCTGGATCAGTAATGCTGACACCACACAGTACTCGGAGGATTTATAACAGAGTAGCAATCACACACTTATTACATCGAGTGTCTCAAAAGAGAACTTATTACAATAAATATGGCTTAAGGCCATCTAATAACGATAACAGCGGAAGGCTTGGAAGATAAGTGAGTCCATCAACTCCAACAGCATCACTGAGTATAGAACCACGACCTAAAAACTCCTTAATCGTCGTCTGAAAAGTCTACAACATTAACGTTGCAGCCCGAAAACGGGTCAGCACATGGAATATGCTGGCAAGGTAACACATAGAGAGTAATGGAATGAAACAGCTATACTATATGCATATTTGGCTGGTGGAAAGCTCTATGGTTACAGCTTTGCGTAAAGCCAATTTTTCCCTACTTCAAAGGAATAAAATTTATTTAACTATCATGGTAGTTGTTAAACATTGAGAATGGTTGACAGCATTCTCAATCCCAATTAAGTATCATCATTAAAACCCAACAATATTAATTTAGAGTAACATGATGAGATTCACATGATAATCCAAGTACTAGATACTCAAGATGTCCATGACCGGGGACACGGCTAATCATGATTAGTTTATTACACTCTGCAGAGGTTTGTGCACTTTTCCCCACAAGACTCGATCGCCTCCATTTGGTTTCTCGCACTACAGGGTGTTTGAGAAGATGGATGATCGAGACATAGTCTTTCAGAAGTGCTAGCACCTTACGATCGAGTAGACCGTACCACCTACATCCCCTACATCTGCTAGTCTACCACTGTAAGAGTTCGCACAACTTAGTCAACTATGCTAGAGCCCATAATAGCTTGTGGCCGCACACGAAAGTTTCTAGTATGAATAGTCTTATGATCCCTTTGAGCCTGGGTGGCGGTCCAAAGAAAACAGGCAAGTCCTGGAATACCCAGGTGCCTCAATCCACCCAGATGTGTGTTTAAGTTGCCACCTTAGATAAACCATTAATTAACAAACTCACATCTGTCATGGATTTCACTCACCCAATCCACGTCTACTAGCATAGCATGGCATTATAAGCAAACGTAGAAGTAACTGCCAAAGGTTTGATAATAAATAGGTAATAGGTACTACCTCATCTACTTCCCATCCCACAATTTAATTAGATCCTAATCATGCAATTTGTGAGGATTGATCTAATGCAATAAAACTGGGTAGTAGAAAAGGTATGATCAAAGTGTTACTTGCCTTGCTGATGATCCGGGAAACCTAGCGATTCGAAGTAACAGGCGGCGCACTCCAGATACTCTATCGCAAACAAACAAACGAGCATACAATAAGTACTCACCTAATGCACAGGTAAAACTCAAATAAGAGATCTAACCAGAAGGTTCAACTTAAGAACTCCGGTTGGCAAAAAGAATCAAATCGAACGAAGCAACGAAAGTCAAACGGCGAAAGAAAACAACTTCATTCTAGTAATCTGGATCTAGGGCAAATTTTACAGTAGCAAAATCTTGTTTAAGTTGGTTAAACGGATAGAGGGTTTCGATACGAAACTCTAGGCGCTTGAATCACCTGATTCCGATAAACGAGCGAAAAGTTAAACTAAAACGAAAATTCGATCAGGAATCGTGATCAGATAAATCGCGGGTTTAATCCGAGAAAAGGAAAACTGACGAACAGTTAATCGAACGGACGTTCATTAACAGAAACTAACCGGTGAACACGTTCGCTAAAACGAACGGGTCGGTGAACGTTCACTAATTAAATAAACCAGAGAAAAGAAAAAAATAAACCGATCTAGGGTTTCGAAAAAATAAACCGAGGCGGTTTTTTTAAAAAACGAACGGCGAACGGCGGCGGCTATACCTCCGGCGAGGCACTCTGGCGGGCGGGGCGGGGCTCCGGTGGGTCGGCGGGGTGCGCGGGGTGCGGCGCGGCGACGGGAGGCGGCGGGAGGCGGCACGGGCGGCG